>NW_006922017.1:2736525-2770910 GCF_000298275.1 Orycteropus afer afer
GGCGGAGGGTCGACGAAAGAGGGGGAGGCCTTCAGGGAGATGGATTGATACAGTGGCTGCGATGATGGGCTCGAGTATAGCAGGGATTGTGGGGCTGGCGCGGGATTGGGCAGTGTTTCGTTCTGCTGTGCATGGGATCGCTATGAGTCGGAAACGACTCGACGGCACTTAACAACAACAAGTGCATATAAAAGTTATGTTTACACCACAGTGTAGTCTATTAAACATGTAATGGAATTATGAAAATGTTGTAAATATTGTGAGAATTACCAAATGTGACACAGAGACAGAAAGTGAGATACGCTATTGGAAAAAGAAATTGTCCCAATAAACTTGCTTAACACAAGGTTGCCACAAACCTTCAATTTGTACAAAACACAATATCTACAAAGTACAATACAACAAAGTGCAATAAAATGAGACATGCCTATATAGCCTTATTTTCATCTCAGAATATTACATCTATAATTCTCAGCTAGTATTTTCCCTTTAGAATAATCAATATCTAATACAATGTAATAATGTTAGCTAACATTATACAGAGTTTTCATAAATATTCTGCAAAAGTCTATAGGAAAAACTGTCCCTTTTGCCACTTGCATTTGTTTACTTCAATTTAATCTTCTTGAGTTCAGTTTTTTTAGTTGCTCCTTATTTCTTAGAAAAATTATTATCAGAGCTCAGTTCTTGTTAAAAATTTGATATTCATCACTATGCTCTGCTTAATGTTTCTCTTCACCTAACAAAAAAAAATATATTATTATTTTTTAATTTTGATTCCAACTCAGAGCAACCCTTCAGTGGTCAAGCTTGACAGTGGTCAACAGAGTAGAATGGATTCATAGAGCTTCCAAGGCTGTGAAATATTACTGAAGCACATTGTCTCATCTTTCTCCCACAGAGGGGCTGATGGGATAGAAGCATTAATCTTTCTAGTTATCAGCCAAATGCCTTTACTACTGCACCACCAGAGCTCCTACATTTCTCTTTAGAATATGTTAAATCCATTTTATTATCTTCTCAGTTTTCTAAAGCTGAAAATGGTGAAAAGTCTCAGATTTGATATTTTATATATCAATACTTATATATATATATATGTTCCCTATGGTTTAATAATTATATGGTATCTTTGACATTTCTGTTACAACATAAACTATTTTATTATCATATTTCTAAGAACTGTGCTGAGAAAATTTTACTTCAATTGCAAGTCACGCTCCTGTTGGGTGTGTTCTGTCCTGCGTTCTTCTGATGTCCTCTCTACTCTTAGGTCCTGAAGTCATTTCTGTGTGCATGTATGTGTGTTTGTGCTCATACATAAGATTCTATCATCTCCTTCCTTTGTAGCTGGATAAATTTAATTCAGAAGACAATACATTGCATGTATATAAGTGAAGATAATCAGAGAATACAGTGACTCTACAAAGTTTTTGAAATAATTCAACAGTAAATTCAGGATTAAGTCTCTCAAACAGTATATCACCTGGATTTATGAGTGAATATAGAAGTATGTTTCAAAGTAAGAGTTCTAGTGGTGTTTATAATGAGAACTATAGAGTATCTAAATGGTATTAACAGACATAGTAGAAGAATTGTGGAGGATTTTTACACTTAGGAAACTTCTAGACATTGTGCACCTTTTATAGTTTGAATGAAAAATCACTTCGCCCGTTGTAAGAAGACATATGGACAAACCAATTGAATTGAAAACAGTAAAATCTGAATAGTGTTATGTTGCAATAAAAACTGTACTTGCAAGAATTATGTAACTTTCTCTGGTAATTTGAATACCATCGTAAGAATGAGAACTCTAGTTCCATTAATTTTATAGTATTGCTGGAAACTTGTTTCAGATTTTGATGATGAATTTTATATTTTGACATTTTTTAACAATAATGATGAAGCTACTTAAAAAATTCCCTTATAATATAACATAAGTTGTTCTTCTGTAAGCTATAATATCATTAAAATATTATATATTTTTACATGTTCTACCTTTTGAAACAAATTTAAAGTAATATTTAATATATCAATTTTTTATGCATATTGGGACTCTTCCTCCACAATTCAGAGAATTCAATGTTTCCTTTAGTGTATTTCTGTATCTTTACACAGGAAAACATGTAAAAGATATGCGGTACATCCATATGTATATAATTTTTATTTAAAAAGTTGCATAAATCTTTTGAAATCATAGAATTCTAAGACAAAGTTGGAAAATGTTTGAGGAATGATTCTCATCTATTCAAACGATTCCCATTGAGCCAGCAGCCACATAGAGTCTGCAGGTACTGCAAACGAATAACATGCTCTGCTGCTAACCTGAAGCTGGGAGGTTTGAGTTCACCCAGCGGTGCTTCAGAAGCAGTATACCTCTGATTAAAAAAAAAAAAAAATCAGTCATTGAAAACCTTATATAGCATGGTACTTCGACACACATGGGGTCATCATGAGTCAGAATCAACTTGGCAATGGAACAGCTACATTAAAGACTTTTCTTATATTCTTAGCAAGTCTCTTTTTAGTTAAGACAAAGAGCTTCTTTTGACTTCTTCCCATTGTTTTGAATTTTAACTTCTAAGAAAATTAACAACACTCTACATTTATCCCAAATTGATGTTAGGTGCAGTTCAGTTAGCTCTGACTGATACTCAATATATGTATAATAGAACAAAATGTTGATTGGCTGTAAGCCATCTTATAATCATTACTGTATTTGAGCCACTTTTTGATGTCTTCCTCTTTTTTGCTGGCCTTCTAATTCATCAGGATGATATCCTTTTCCAGTGATTCATCCCTCCTGATAACATGTCCTCTCTTCTCAGGAGTATTCTACGCATACCTCCCCCAAGATTAATTTGTTGCTTCTGGAAATTCACACTATATTCAATATTCTTTGGCAACACCATAAAAAAAAAGCAAAAATTTCTCATCAGTTTTTCTTTTTCATTATTCAGCTTTACCATATATATGAGTCAATTGAAAATATGGCTTGATTCAGACACACCTTAGTTATCCAAGTGACATCATGGCTTGTTAACCCTTTAAGATTTTTGCAGCAGGTTTGCCTGATACAATATGTCCTTTGACTTCTTGACTGCTGCTTCCATGATTATTGATTGTTTATCTAAGTAAAATGAATTTTTTCACTTCCGTATTTTCTCCATTTACCATGATTTTGTTTATTGATTCAATTGTGAGGAAGTTTGTTTTATTTTTGTTGAGGTTTAATACATACAGAATGCTGTGGTCTTTGATCTTCATCAGTGAATGCTTTAATTTATCTTCACTTTCTGAAAGATTGTGTCATCTGTATATCTTAGGTTGTTAATGAGTCTTCCTCCAATCCTGATGTTGCATTCTTCTTCATACAGTTCATCTTCTCAGATTATTTGTTTAGAATACAGATTGAATAAGGATGGTGAAAGGATACAACACATTCACATCTTTTCCGATCTTAAACCACCTGATATCCTCTTGTTCTGTAAGAAAAACTTCTTCTTGATCTATTTACAGTTCCTCATGGACAGAATTACAAGTCTGGAATTTCTGTTCTTCATAATGTTATCCATAATTTGTTATGATCCACATATTGAATGTCTTTGCATAATCAATAAAACAAAAGTGAACATCAACCTGGTATTCTTTGCTTTCAGCCGAGATCCATCTGATATCAGCAATGATATCCCTTGTGGATCTAGCTTGAATTTCTGGTCATTCCCTGTTGATGTACTACTGCAGCAGTTTTTGAAATATCTTCAGCAAAATTTTACTAACATGTGGTATTAATGATATAGTTTGATTAGTTCTGTGTTTCATTGGATCATTTGTCTTGGAAATGGACAAAAATATGGATCTCTTTCAATACATTGGCCAAGTAACTTTTTTCCAAATGTTTTTGCATAAATGACTGAGAGCTTCAAACATTCTATCCAATCATTGAAGCCTCTCAAGTGCTATTATATCAATTCCTGAAAACTTTTTTTTCAATGATACCTTTAGTGCAGCTTGTAATTCTTCTGTATCATCGGTTCTTATGCTATGTTGCCTCTTGAACTGGTTGAACTAGACCAATTCTTTTTGATACAATGATTATGCATAACCCTTTCATTTTCTTTGATGTTGTCTGCATCATTAAATTTTTGCCCATGTTGTTGCTATTGTTAGATGCCATTGAGTCACCTCCAATTCATAGTGACCCTATGTACAACAGAACGAAATATTGCCCAGTCCTGTATCAGCCTCACAATCCTTGATATACCTGAGCCCATCATCACAGCCTATGTGTCAATCTACCTTGTTGAGGACCTTCCCCTTTTGTGTTGACCCTCCACTTTACCAAGCATGATATCCTTCTCTATGGAATGGTCCCTTCTGACAACATACCAAAAGCAGGTGAGACGAAGTCTGGCACTATTCTCTTCCAAGGAGCATTCCGGCTGCAATTCTTCCAGGACAGATCTGTTAGTTCTTTTATCAATCCACAGTACCCTATTATTTACCAACAGCACAACTCAAAAGTGACTCTTCTTTGGTCTTCCTTATTCACTGTCCAGCTCTCACATGCATATGAGGTGATTAAAAATACCATGGCTAGGGTTAGGTGCACCTTAGTTTTCAAAGACACATCTTTGCTGTTCAGCACTTTAAGGAGGTCTTTTGCAGCAGATTGGCCCAGCACAATACATTATCTGATGTCTTGACTACTGCTTCCATTGGTGTTGATTGTGGAACCAAGTGATATGAAATCTTTGACAACTTCAATCTTTTCTCCATTTATTTTGATGTTGCTTATTGGTCCATTTGCGAGGATTTTCATTTTCTTTATGTTGATATGTAATCCATACTGCACATTGTAGTCTTTAATCTTCATCAGTAAGTGCTTCAAGTCATCATCACTTTCTTCAAGCAAGGTTGTGTCTTCTGCATATTGCAGGTAGTTAATGAGTCTTCCTCCATCCTGATGCTATGTATTTCTTCATATAATCCAGTTTCTCAGATTATTTGCTCACCATACAGATTGAAGAAGTATGGTGAAAGGATACAACCCTGACACATTCCTTTCCTGATTTTAAACTATGCAGTATTCCATTGTTATGTTTGAATGACAACCTCTTGGTCTATGTGCAGGTTCCTCATGAGCACAATTAAGAGTTCTGGAATTCTTATTCTTCTCAATGTTATCCATCATTTGTTATGATCCACACAATTAAATGCTTTTGCATAGTCAATAAAACACAAGTAAACATCTTTCTGGTATTCTTTGCTTTCAGCCAAAATCCACTGGACATCAGCAATGATATTACTCATTTCACGTCCTCTCCTGAATCCAGCTTGCATTTCTGAAAGTTCTCTGTCAATATACTGCTGCAACTGATTTTGAATTATCTTCAACAAGATTTTACTTGCATGTGATATTAGTGATATTGTTCAAGTGAATCTTTCTATATTGCAACTTAAAGCTCGAATTTTTTCTTCAGTTCTTTTAGCTTGGGAAATGCTGAGTGTGTTCTTCATTTTTGAGTTTTTAATTCCAGGGTTTTGAAAATTTCATTAAATACTTTACTTTGTCTTCTTAAGCTACCTTTTAAAATTTTATATTCAGCTCTTTTACTACAACATTGCTACCATTTGCTTTAGCTACTCTGCTGTCGAGAGCATATTACAGAGTCCCTTCTGACAACCATTTTGGTCTTTTCTTTCTCTCCAACTTCTGAATGATCTTTTCCTTTCTTTAAGTATGATTTCCTTGACGTCACCTTACAACTCTTCTGTCTTCAATCAGTAGTGTTCATTTCATCATATCTATCTTTTAGAGATGATCTATAAATTCAGGTGTAATTAGCCATACATTGGCACTTGTGGACTTATTTAAATTTATTTAACTTCAATTTGAACTTGTACATGAGCAATTGATTTTATTCATACCATTCTTTAAATTATCAGAAAGCCTATTCTCTTTTAAAGGAGCTCTGGTGGTGTAGTGGATGAGGCATTTGGCTCCTAACCGGAAGATCAGTGGTTCAAAGCTACCAGCTGCTCTACAGGAAGAAGATGAGGCAATCACTTCCATTAAGATTTACAGCCTTAGAAATCCAATGGGGGTCACTATGAGTTGAAACTGACTCAATGGGAATGGGTTTTGTTTTTTTGGTTTATTCTCTTTCTGGCATGATTATCATTTCCCCATTTAATTACTAATATTTCCATACTGTTTGTGTGCATTCATTTTCAATGAATTTCTTGACACTTTATTCTTTTTTTTTTTTTTTTTTTTTAAGTACTTGGTATTAAACAAAAATAAATTTTGACATTTTAGGAAGGGATAAGTCTTGGGACAGGTAATTTTTTAGCTTGTCTCATTTAATTATTACAAGGATAGTATGATATGATAAACTCTCAAAACTCAGTAACTTGACAAATTAAATATATATTATTTTCTCATGTCATAGTCCTATTTGATTAGCAGAGGTAGAAGATGGAAATTGCATGTGAGAAATCTTTATAGGCAAGGCCTAGAGATAACATATACAACTTCTATTCAGGTTCCAATGACCAGCATGTGACCAAATGACCCAAACTTAATTATAAGATTACTGGAATATTTTGTTTGAGTTTGTACCCAGGGAAAAAAATAAGTTCAGTTAAACATAGCAGTATTACTGCCAACAAAGTGAAAACAAACAGCAAAATTATAAAAAAATAAAATATTAAAATAATAATAAACATTTAAGTCCAACTATATTTATAAATAAGAACTCTGGTGGTACAATGCCTAAGGCATTTGACTGCTAACCAGAAGGTTGGTGGTTCAAACCCACCAGCTACTCCATGGAAGGAAGACTGGACAATCTAATTCAGTAAAGATTTACCACTTCAGAAACCCAAAAGGGATAGCTGTGACTCAGAATCAACTCAATGGCAGTAAGTTTGTTTTGTTTTTATGTTTAGAAATAAAGTAGCTCTAGTGGTGCAGGGGTTAAGCTATTACCTGCTAACCAAAAGGTCAGCTGTTTGAACCCACCAGCCACTCTGCAAGAAAAAGGTGATGGAGTCTATTTCCATGAAGATTTACAGCCTTGGAAGCCCTATAGGGCAGTTATACTCTGTCCTATGGGAGCTTTCATGGCAATCTACTACTTCTGTAGAGATACTGCCTTGGAAACCCAAGAAGGGGTCACTATAAGTCAGAAGGAACTCGACAACAGTGAATTTGGTTTGGGTTTTGACTCTGTCCTGTATGTTTGCTATGAGTCAGACTTGAGTCAATGGCTGTGTGTTTGGTTTTGATATTGGTAATTATATTAAATTAAAAATATACTAACTAAATTAAAAATACTCCAATTAAATATCAATGGTTATCATAATGAATAAATAAGGGACAACAAAATGTTGTTTACAAGAGAACAAGTTTAAGTAAAAGGATGCAAATTGGTGCAAATTCAAAGGATAGAAAATGTATTCCTTGAAAAGAATTACCCTAACGAGTTGAGAGACAGGACATGAATAGACAAATGCATACCCCTGTTCATCACAGCACAGTTCACTATAGCAAAAAGATGGAAACAACCTAAATGGTCATCAACAGATGAATGGATAACCAAACTATAGTACATTCACACAATGGAATACTATGTAGCATTAAAGAATAATGAAGAACACATGAATCAACTCACAACATGGATGAATTTGGAGGGCATTATGCTGAGTGAAATATGTTAATCACAGAAGGACAAATATTACATGAGTCCATTATTGTAAAAAGTCAAGGAAAAGTTTACTCAGGGAGGGAAATTCACTTTCTTGATTACTGGGGATGGGAGGGAAGGGGAGAAAAATTTCAGACTAGTTGGGGGTCATATGTTGATTCTGGTGTGGGGAGGGGTGTTATGAAAATAATTTGTGGCCAGCATGGTGACAATGGGGAAAGGGAAGACAGAGAAATATGAACAAAAGATATAAACAACAGAGGCAAATACTATTAGATGCACAATACTATATTACTACTGGCACCAAACACTAGGGTATGGGTAAATGCATAGACGGTTGAGAAGATCAGGTGGGGGGAGGTGAACAGAAATATACCCAAGACCAAGGATAGATTTGGCTGAAGATAATCTTACATATATAATTGTGCTACAAAATTATCCACATACATTACAGAAGTAACAGATGACAAGATTGGAGTAACTTCTCAGAGACAAACAAACACCTTGAGAGAGAGAATCATTGGGCCTATGGGCTTAAGACCATAGTCTTGGGGGCATCAAGCTCAACTGGCACAAAATAACATAAAAGTATTGTTCTACATCCTACTTTGGTGAGTAGCGACTGGGGTCTTAGAGGCTTTCAAGTGGCCATCTAAGATGCAACTGTTGGTCTCTTCTCACCTATAGCAAAGAAGTGTGAAGAAAATCAAAATCATTTGGAAACAATTAGTCCAAAGATATGATGGACCACGAGGACCTCATCCTTCGAAACTCCAAGAGTAGAAGAACTAGATGGTCCCTGGATACCAGTGCCAACCACTCAGAATTACTGGTTGAATAGGGAGTGGTGGAACTGGTGAGACTATAGCCCCGGGTTATCCTTCTGGCCTAGACATGGACTCACTTCTGTGGACTGGCTCTCAGCCCAGGAATAGAAAGACCTACATGAATAATACCTACTCCAGGGAGATACACTCCTGAGATCAATCAGCCATGAGACATCAGAGGGGCAGCATTCACATAGAGGGATAGCTGGCCAGACAGGAATACATACATAAGAAGGGCACGGGGGGGAGGTGGTTGTCACAGAGAAGAGAAGGGAGGAGAGTTTTATACAATTGGGGATTGTAATTGGGGCTGTGAAATCAAATGTGCATGAAACTGTTGAATGGAAAACAAATCTGCTTTGCAAATTTGCACCCAAAACACTATAATATATAAATAAATAGAAAGAAAAATCAAGCAAAACTATTTCTGTATCAAACAAAGTAAACTTTAAGGCTAACAGCCTTAATAGAAATAAGAGTACTTTCTCATTATGAAGAAAGTTTCAACTCAATGAGAATACTTAAATGAGAATACTTCAAAATTCTAAATGTGTGTACTAGCTCTATTTTAAAGCTCAGGCCCAAGGTAGACAGGCACAGAGGGTTTAGGAACAACTGAGGGAGATGAACTTGTCTGTCAGTTTGTCATGTTGTGGTGGTTTATGTGTTGCTGTGAGACTAGGGGCTATGCCACTGGTGTTGCAAAATGCCAGCAGGGTTACCCATGGTGGACAGATTTCAGTGGTGCTTCCACACTAAGACAGACTGAGAAGAGTGAAGGGGCCATCCACTTCTCAAGCAATTGGCCAGTGAAAACCTATGAATAGCAGTGAAACACTGTCTGATATATTAGTGGAAAAATTTATGAATAGCCCTGAAACATTGTCTAACATGGTGCCAGAAGATGAGCCTATCAGCTCAGCTCAGAAGGTACTCAAAATTTGACTGGGGAAGAGCTGCCTGCCCAGAGTAGAGGCAACTTTAATGACATGGATAGAGCAAAGCTCTCAGGACCTCCATTGGCTGATGTGGCACAATTCAAAATGAGGAGAAACAGATGCAAACATCCATTAATATTTGGAACATGGAATGTATGAAATATGAAGTAGGAAAACAGGAAGTTGTCACAACTGAAATGGAACACATAAAGATCAATATCTTAGGCATTAGTAGACTGAAATGGATCTGTTTTGGTAATTTTAAATCAGACAACCATATGATCTACTATGCCGGGAATGATAAATTAAAGAGGAATGGGGTGGCATTTATTGTCACATCAAGATCTGTCCTGAAGTACAATGCTGTCAGTGATAGGATAATATCTATATGCCATTAATACTACTATTACTCAAATCTGTACACCAACCACCAAAGCCAAAGATGAGGAAATAGAAGATATCTACCAACTACTGCAGTCTGAAATTAACCAAACATGCAATCAAGATGTGTTGATTATTACTGGTGACTGGAATGCAAAAGTTGGAAACAGAAAGAGTCACCACTAGTTGGAAAAATATGGCCTTGGTGATAGAAATAATGCTGGAGATTGCATAATAGAACTTTCTAAGACCAACAAATTATTCATTGCAAATACTTTTTTTCAACAACATAAACAATGGCTATACATGAGGACTTCACCAGATGGAATACACAGGAATCAGACTGACTAAATCTGTGGCATGAGGTTATGGAGAAGTTCAATATCTTAGGCCAAAATAATTCCAGGAGCTGATTGTGGAACAGACCCTCAACTGTTCATATGCATATTCAAGTTGAAGTTGAAGACAATTAAAACAAGTCCATGATAGCCAAAATATGACTTTGATAAAATCCCTCCTGAATTAAGAAACCATTTAAAGAATAGATTTGATGCACTGAGCACCAATGACTGAAAACCAGAGGAATTGTGGGAAGACATAAAGAACATCATCCACGAAGAAAGCAAAAGGTCATTAAAAAGATGAGAAAGGAAGAAAAGACCAAAATGGATGTCAAAAGAGACTCTGAAACTTACCCTTGAGCTGAGAGTAGCTAAAGTAAATGGAAGATATGACAAGATAAAAGAGCTGAACAGAAGACTTCAAAGAGCAACTTGAGAAGACAAAGCCAATTACTATAATGAAATGTGCAAAGACTTTGAATTAGAAAACCAAACAGGAAGAACATGGTTGGCATTTCTCAAGCTGAAAGAATGGAGGAAAAAATGTAAGCCTCAAGTTGCAATATTGAAAGATTCTATGGGAAAAATATTGAATGATCCAGGAAACATCGAAAGAAGATGGAAGGAATACACAGAGTCACAGGACAAAAAAAGAATTGGTCAATGTTCATCCATTTCAGGAGATGGCATATGTTCAAGAACCAATGATACTGAAGGAAGAAGTCAAAGTTGCACTGAAGGAATTGGCAATGAACAAGGCTCCAGGAATTGACAGAATACCCATTCAGATGTTTCAACAAATGGTTGCCACCCTGGAGGAACTCATTTGGCTATGCCAAGAGATTTGGAAGACAGCTACCTCACCAACTGACTGGAAGAGATCCGTATTTGTATGCCTTCCAAAGAAAGATGATCCCACAGAATGAGGAAATTATTGAACAATATCATTAACATCACATGCAAGTAAAATCTTACTGAAGATAATTGAAAATTGGTTACATTAGAATATTGACAGAGAACTTCCAGAAATGGAAGCTGGATTCAGAAGAGGACATGGAACAAGGGATATCATTGCTGATGTCACATGAATCTTAGCTGAAAGCAAAGAATACCAGAAATATGTTTACTTATGTTTTATTGACTATGCAAAAGCATTCGATTGTGTGAATCATAACGAAGTATGGATAACATTGAGAAGAATGGGAATTCCAGAACACTTGCTTGTACTCATGAGGAACTTGTACATAGATCAGGAAACTGTCATTCAAACAGAACAAGGGGATACTGTGTTGTTCAAAATCAAAAAGGTAATTAATTAAGGTTGTATCCTTTCACCACACTCATTCAATTTGTATGCTGAGCAAATAATCTCAGCAGCTGGATTATATGAAGAAGAAAGTGGCATCAGGATTGAAGGAATACACAGATGACACAACTTTACTTACTGAAAGTGAGAATAACTTGAAGCATTTACTGATTAAGATTAAAGAATACAGTCTGCAATATTGATTACACCTCAATATAAAGAAAACAATAGGCAGCATGATGATAGATAGAGAAAAGATTGATGTTGTCAAAGATTTCATATTACTTGTTTCTACAACCAGTGCCAATGGAAGCAGCAGTAAAGACATCAGACAACATATTGCATTGGGCAAATCTGTAGCAAAAAGACCTCTTTCAAGTGATGAAGAGCAAAGATGTCTCCTTAAAGATGAAGGTGCAACTAACCCAAGCCATGGTATTTTCAATCTCCTCCTAGGCATGTGAGATTTGGACAATGAATAAGGAAGAATGAAGAAGAGTTGATGCTTTTGAGTTGTGTTGGAGAACAATGCTAAGATTACCATGGTCTGGTAAAGGACTAACAAATCTATCATGGAGGAAGTGTAGCCGGAATGCTCCTTGGAAGTGAGGAGGGCCAGACTTTGTCTCTCACCTACTTTGGTCATGTTGTCAGAAGGGACCATTCCTTGGAAAAGGATATCATTCTTGGTAAAGTGGAGAGTCAACAAAAAAGGGGAAGACCTTCAATGAGATGGATTGACACAGTGGCTGTAACAATGGTCTCAGGTATAGTAAGGATTGTGAGGCTGGCACAGGACCAGGCATGTTTCCTTCTGCTGTACATAGGGTCACTATGAGTTGGAGACAACTCAATGGCACCTAACAACAACAACAACATGCTAGCTTTACTGTAGTTTTAAATCATATAAAATCAAAAAGAAAAATAGCTATGTAAAGTCTTGTTTGATTGCTCCTCTCTCTTTCAATTAAAAATAGAAAAGCAGGAAAAAAATAATCAGAAAGAATACAGACTATTTAGCATATTTGAACAACTAACATATATATATATATAGATTATTCACTCAATATCTCCAGAGCCCTATTTTTATCTAATATATATAGAATATTTACCAAAATAGACCCTATGCTAATCCATACATGACATTCTTAACAAAACAGTATGTCTTTTGACCACAGTTGAATTAGAGTAGAAATAAATTTAAAAGCAAATTTCTAAAGGACTGAAAGTTAAGCAATGCACTTCTAAACACCCAGGATTTAAAGAAGAAATTATGAAAAAACATTAACCTTAAAAAATGAAACACTAATAAAATAGTGTTTCAGGTCAAGTACCCTGGGAAACAAACCCTTAGTAAGAGATTAGTGTGCAGAAAGTTTATTCTTCCCTGTTGGGGAGCAAAGGGATTGAGATTGAGCAAATGGAAACTTTGAAGAATGAAGTAATCATACCAAAGGCTTCAGTCCAATTTATGAGAAACTTTGGCAATGAAATTATCTTTCATGGTTGTCCTTTTCAAAAGGATTCGCCCCTTATAATCCCATTATGGAGTAGTTATTGGGTATAATCTCTACATGAAGATAGTGTGATCCTAGATAAGATGAATGTCTACAACTGTAAATGGTTCCTAGAATAGGATTCACCATGATTATGGTGGGGGTAGAAGGTTAGGTGTCACAAAATCAATTTAAATACAATTTGGATATGCAGAGAAAATAGACTCTGTCTATAGAAAAACTTATCTCTATCAAGAAGACTCATAGCTTTTAGTGGGATAAAAAATATTAAAGATCAAATCTAATTTAAAAATTAATTTAATAACAGTCTCTTTAGGTAGCGTTCAGATTCTATTGTTCAATCACCTCAAATTCTTCCCTCTTGTATCTCTTTCTATGATTGTCAGTTGCCTTGGAGTCAGTTCTGACTCTCTGGGTGATGAAAAGAGTTGAGGAGTTAAGCTACTAACCCAAAGTTCAGAGAATCAAGCCCACTCAGATGTGCTTCAGAAAACAGCTTGATAATCTATTTCCAAAAAATAAGCCTTTGAAAATTCTAAGGTGCACAATTCTGTTCTTTCACACATAAAGATCACTATGATTCTCTAAGATAGATTCTGACAATTTGGGAGCATGGTTACAGGTTATAATACCTTCTGTCATTAAGAAACTAGAGTTCCTTGTTCTCACTCTGTCCCTTGTATGCTGTGTGCTGGCTAATGTTCACTACTCTCCATCTACCAAGTTTCTGGGGGCTTTTCTAGTCACCAGAGATCTTTGATCATGACCAGTTCCTTTGACTGATTAATATTTTTTGTGGTAATTCTTAACTGACACAGGTTTATATCAGTTCTCATTAGCTGATTATTTTCAATGAAAGCTTGTTTTCTAAGCATGATAACTTTAACTACAGCTCTGATTTTTCTTATACAACACTCTTAGCTGAGTTATCCTGGGCAAAACACTTAACCTCTCAGTGTTTCAGGTTCTTTATCTGTAAAATGGAGATTACACCTCATTGAGTTGTTGCTATAATTAAATAAGAAAAGCCTAAAATGCTTAGAACCATGCCTGGAACATAATAATCACTCAATAAACATTATTAGTAGTGGTAGTCTGTAGAGTTGGTTTTTTTGTTTTGTTTTGTTTTGTTTTAGCTTGTTTTGCACTATTTGCCACCTGGCTTCTATTTTGGAGTCATTTCACCCTCTATGGAAGACTCACTGTCTCATAGCTCAGCACATGCATACAGACTGTAAGGACAGTTTGGGAATGTTACAATAGAGGACCTTCTACTGGACTACATACACTAATTTTCTTTGTATGAGTTTCAGGAAAACCTATTTGCCCAGAGCCCAAAATGAATGTTAAGAACAAAATTCCTCCTCTTTTCTCAATGTTATTCTTAATTCTCTAAACCACTTCCTCTTTAAATGTTAAGGATAAGAAAATCAGAACATATGACTCTTTCTTCTCCCACCCCTGCCTTGAGTTCCTCTTCTCTTTGCCCTACTCTAAGGCTAGAATTGAGCCTATTTTATTTTTTCTTTTCCCCATGCTGTGTCTTAATATTGTGTAAAGATCATAGAGGTCATAGAAATATAATCTCATTTTCTAAGCAAATTATCTTCTCCACCATATACTATGTGGAAAATAAATTAGGTAAAGTAAGCAAATATTAATTATTCTTTCAGATGCACATATTTATCAAAAGATAATTAGGGTAATTCTCAAAAAGAATAAAGTTGACCCTTGAACAACATGGGAATTAAGGATGCTGACCCTCATGCAGTCAAAAATCCACATATAACTTTTGGCTACCCCAAAACTTAAATTCTAATAGTGTATTGTTGACCAGAAGCCTTACTGATAATGTAAAAGGTCAATTAATACAGTTCTTAGCATCCAGTTATTAGAATTTCACATGGAGACACTCACATGCATACACCATAGATAAGTTTATTAACTTTATGATTAAGTAAAAGTGGGTCATCATAAAGGTCTTCATCCATGTCATTTTCATGTTGAATAGATTGAAGAGGAGAATAAAAAGGAAGGATTGGTTGTGTTATCTCAGAGGTGACAGAGTCAGAAGTGGTGGAGGAGGTGGAGAGGCAGACACACCCAGTATATCTTTAGAGAAATACATTGAAATTTCTGTCCAACATTTTTGCTTTTTCATTTCTCTAAAAATGTTTTTACATGATACCAATCCTTGTTCCACCATTTGGTCTAGTTTCAATACTGGTATCGTTGTTGTTGTTGTTGTTGTGTTTGCCATTGAGTTGGATCTGACTCATAGCGACCCCTCCTTGGGTTTCCGAGGTGGTATCACTATAGAAGTAGATTGCCCAACCTTCCTTCCAAGGAGTGGCTGTTGGGTTTGAACCACGAGCCTTCTGGTTAGTGGTCAAATGCTTTAGGCACTATGCCACCAGAGCTCCCACTGGTATCATAGAACAGGCTATGTCATGAAAGAAGTCAAAAGCAGTCTAATAATTGGAATCCTTCTGCCAGATTGTCTAATGTCTTTTTGTTTTCTGGCACTGCTTCTTCTACCTCTTCTTCTTCATTGTCTGGCACTGACTAAGAAGCACTCATCTCTGTGAAGTCATCTTCTGTAATTCTTCTGGTATGATGTCTGTTTGCTCTTGAATTTCCATAAGATGCATATATTGAAAAAAAGTCCACATATAAGTGGACCAATGCAATTCAAAGGTGTCGTTCAAGAGTTAACTATATTTCCATTTTTTGATAATATGCATCATGTCTCTCTTTTCTCAAAATACATTTTAATCTTGAAATCTGCATAGTAGTTTCTAATCTCTCTCCTAATTTTTTATTAAAAACTCTATGAAACTGCATTAAATTCTTGTTACTCAAATATTAAAAAAAAAAAAAAGTGATAACCAATGGTTAATAATGAGCTCTTAATTTTAGTAACTTCAAAAAAGAAAAAAATTCATATTCTAAAAATGAGTCATACTGATGTACATAGTGAAGCAAATTTTCAATTTTAAAAATATTTATAGTTTGCCATTGAGTTTACATTTAATTTACAATGGCTTTAATTTACATTTACAGCTTGCTATTGGTCTAAATGTGGATACAGGTTTAAACATGAGTATTATTTCTGTGATAAAATTCTTACCTCCATATCTATGAACCTGTCTTAGAGGTTATAAAATCAGGAACTGATATTTAAGGAATAAATTCTAAGACTTGAAACCTAAACAGATATTTAAATATTAGTGGATATACAAATCAATAGTAGAGTGCTTAACTCTGTCTAAAAACTAATATAAAATACATTATTATTCATTGAGGATAATTTACAGTTAACACAAATAGTGAGTTATAAGAGAAAAAGTAAAATTCTATCCTTGGCTTCCAACCTTTTTGGAAGGTTTTACAAAACACATTAAGACCACATACCTTAGCATTACTAGTTTTCAAAAGAGTGAAAGTATGCAACAAGGGTCACCTTTAGATTTGTCTTCTACATTGCTGCAGTCGACAGAAAATTGGCCTTCATTACCCAAATACAAATTATAATAATGGCGATGATTGAATTTCTTCCTGAGTCTCATATATCAAGTATTTTAAAAAATAAACACACACACACACACACACACACACACACATACTCACAAAGAATTAGAAGTAACTAAATACTGTGATTTTGACCACTGTGCTCTATATACAATAGTGATGAAAATAATTATATTACCTTGCATTTTGAGCATATTATAGGTGCTAAATGTTGTGGTATGTAATTTATTCATGTTGTCTCTTTCAATTACAATAATGTGTTGTGGGATATCTTTTTCAAAAGGGTATTACTGAGGCTTACTGAGGTTAAATAACTCTCCCAGTCGCAAAAATAATAATTAAGACCTAAGAATTTAGACTTGGTCAATTCCAAGTATCATACTGTAATGACTGTGCTAAACTGTAATAAAAATAATTAAAAAGTCTTTAATATTTAAACATTACTCCCATGGTCAATGCTTCTTTAGAGTTATTTTAAAGAATTATTCTTTTAATAAGTAAATAATAGGAGCTCTGGTAGCATAGTGCCTAAGGCACTTGACTGCTAACCAGAAGGCTGGCAGTTCAAACCCACCAGCCACTCCTCGGAAGGAAGATGGAGCAATCTACTTCCATAGTGATACTGCCTCGGAAACCCAAGGAGGGGTCGCTATGAGTCAGGTCTGACTCGATGGCAAATAACAACAACAACAAATACCAATAATAAATCATTACTTACCTATACCAAGTATTAGCCTTTCTTCCTATCCCTTAGAAAAGCACATGGTAAACCCATGTCTCAGGTAAACCCAGTCTCAGGAATAATCTTCCTGAGACTACAATGAGGGATAATTATATTGACAATAAAACTTTATATTTAAAAGAACAATTTTTTTTTTTTTTCAGTGTGTCTGTATGATATCTTACTTGATTATCCCTTTAAGCCTGTGGGAAAATAAGACAAGTACGATTATATTCTTCGATAGACCAGTAGATAAAGCATAAACAAAATTCATTCTGTTAAAGAGAGCCTTAACCAAAAAGGAGAGAGAATGATGACTAAAATACAGAGTGAAGATATATGAAAAGAGTCAATGTGAAGAGGTGGGTAGAGATTGTGAAAACTTGTAACCTTTTGACTACATTTTCCTGCATTTAGAAAATTTCCTGTCTTATGCATCCCATATGGAAGTTCTGGTGGCATAGCACCTAAGGCATTTGACTCCTGACCGTTCAAACCCACAAGCCACTCCTCGGAAGGAAGAATGGGTAATCTACCTCTGTAGTGATACCGCCTCGGAAACCCAAGGAGAGGTCACTATGAGTCGGATCCGACTCAGAAGCAGTGAGTTTGTTTTTTTGGTTTTATGTATCACACATACTCCCAACTCATGTGGACACCAGAAAGCCTATTCCCATACCTATGCTTGAAGCTAGGGTGCTGGCATGTGACCAAGACTCTAGTGATTAGATTCAGCTACAGATTTTAATTTACACGTTGGTTATGAAGGAATCAGACACTGAGCAAAATACTCTTTGGAAAGTTGGTGGCATAGACATAGTTAGCTTTTGGGCCATGTGATGCAATGAGTTTCTTCAAGTAGTCTTGTGTTTTCTTTGGAAAAACAGCTTGGAAAAGTTTCCCCTTAAGCCATTGTTGTTGTTGTCATTATGTGCTGTCAAGTCAGACCCAACTCATACCAACCCCTCCTTGGATTTCCGAGGCAGTGTCACTACGGAAGTAGATTGCTCAACCTTCCTTCCGAGGAGCGGCTGGTGGGTTTAACCGCCATCCCTTAAGCCATTAGGAGTTGTTATCTTTGCTCTAGCCCTTTGGAGAAGCAACTTGGGGGCCTCCAGATTTTCAACCCCAGAATGTTTGTTACATTTTCTCAGGGAAAGAAAATCTCTGACAGCTGAAAATTCTGCTTTTGTCTTTTGTACAAGAAGTGAGTTTCTTGAGATATCATGGGTAATTGAGGATTGGTTGAGTCCTGATCTGGTGAGAGAGGTTCCAACTTGTAACCACTGAAGATTGTGATAAACAAATGAAATGCTGAGAGCTCCTAATTGACAGAAGCCAGGAAGGAGTGTGTCCTTTGGGACATAAAGGCCACTCCCCGCCTCCCCCCACCAAAAAAAAAAAAAAAAAAAACCTCACTGCCATGGAGTGGATTTGACTCATAACTACCCCTTCCTTGGGTTTCCAAGGCAGTATCTCTATGGCAGTAGATTGCCCAATCTTCCTTCCAAGGAGTAACTGCTCAAATGCCTTAGACACTATGCCACCAGAGCTCTTACACCACTTCCAGGCCTGGTAAAAAAGGCTTCAGCTGAGAAAGATATTGATTAAGAGCTGGGAAAGTCAGTTGAAAAGGCTTCAGCTTAGATAAATGCTGACACAGAGCTGGGCAGGGAAGCAGAGCCAGATGGGAACCAAGCAGTTCTGAAGCTGTTATATGGGCTATTAGCTGAACCAGTTAGCAGCTGAGGGGCTGGCAGCAGGGAAGCCTGATGGTAGAGGGGGCTGATGACAGAAAGTAGCTGATAGAGTAGAGTAAGCCCCTACCTTGGCTGGGAAATAGGCAAGTTAACAAGAGAGAGACCAGTGGTAGGTATGCTGACAGCAGGGAGGAGTGACAGAAAAAGGGAACCGAGAGACAGCTGTCTTGGTTAGACTCTGTTCTGCACTGAAGAAAGGAAGGAAATAATTTCCACTTTGGAAGATCATTCCATATCTTGCCTTTGTGCTTCCTGATCCTGATCCTAAGTTGTTTCTTTTGCAACCCATGGTGCAGGTAAGTATCACTTACATTTTCCACCACTGTGGTTTCCTCAGAGGCTTTTTACCATGTAAAATCCATGCTAGTGTCAGACATGGACTTGTATAATTGAGTAAAAAAGATGGAAGTTCATCAGCAAAATATTGTTGTACTGAGAGGATATTGCATGATGTGGTACTAGAGGAGCAATTGTTTAAAACTTTTGTCTCTTTGGGCTTCTGTACAGTGAAATAAGGTTTGTAAGTATATTTACTGTTTCCCATTTTTATTGGGAAAGTGAAGTGTTTGCCATTAGGTAATCAAGAGAATATTTTGTTTTCCATTTCTCATCCCACATATTCTTCCACCAGAGTCAGTTGGGGCATATGTGTCCACATAATATTTGTCAAAATCCATCATACCTAACAACAATTTCAAGACATTCAATGATCCAACATGCATTCCATTAGCAAAAAAAAAAAGTCAACTTTGGTTGACCTACTGGGCCCTTAAAAGACAAAAAAAAAAAAAAAAAATTATCTGCAGAAGCTTACAAATGAAATGTAATTTGGTATTGAAAATGTTAATGACCCTTAATCTAGGATTCTGTATTTGGGCATTTGGGCCATAATGATAAACAACCCACCTATCCCAAAAGAGACTATAATCCAGGGACACTATGTTTTTTAATAAAATGGCTTTCTGCTCTTTATCATGGAGTTGTTAGATATTAATGGAAATAAGTAACATCAATAGTTTTTTTTTTAGTTAATGAAATATTGTAAATTTTTGATAAATAATATAGACACTGACATTTTAAACATCTATATACAGGAATATAAACTTATTTAATTAATGGCTATCATCTTGTATTTATTTAAAGGTAAAATTTTTTCCAAGCAAAAGCAAAAGTATAGAGTATCAGCAGAGTTTTTGGAAGTTAATTTAAAAAAAAAAAATTACCAGTGCATTATATTAACGTCTTTATCTCTATAATTTTACCCTTCCAATAAATGTATTAAAATTCTTGTAGTAAAAATAATGAGGCAGATTAAAATAAGATCAAGAAGAAAACAATTACATTGAAATAGATGAAGGTAAGTGTAGATAGTGTTGAGCAATAAATTGCAGATTATTGATCAGTATTACAGGTTCTATGTTTCTGCGTCATTCATATTTTCCATCTGTAAATTTGGTTATTCCTAAACTTACTGTCCACTACTCATCTGCCAATTTGTTGTAGTGTGGTGGCTCCTATGCTTCTGTGGTGCTGGAAGTGATGTCACTGGTATTTCAAGCAGGGTCACCCACGGTAGACAGATCACAGCATAGCTTCCAGACTAAGATAGACTAAGAAGGACTTGGCAGTCCACTTCTGAAAAAATGGTCACTGAAAACCACATGAATACCATTGAAATATTGTCTGATATATTACAGGAAAACTTTGTGAACAGTAGTGAAACATTGTCCAATATAGTGCCAGAAGATCTGCCCTTCAGGTTGAAAGGCAGTCAAAATATGACTGGGTAAGAGCTGCCTCCATAAATTAGAGTTCACCTTGATAACAAAGAGGGAGTAAAACTTTCAGGACTTTCATTTGCTGATGTGAAATGGTTTTAAATGAGAAGAAACATCTGCAAACATCAATAAATAATCAGAATGTGGAATGCATGGAGTATGAATCTAGGAAAATTGGAAGGTGTCAAAAACTGAAATAGAACCCATAAAGATCGATATCCTAGACATTGTTGTTGTTGTTATTGTTGTTATTTTCCCATCGAGTCGGACCCGACTCATAGTGACCCTTCCTTGGGTTTCCGAGGCAGTATCATTACGGAAGTAGATTGCCCCATCTTCCTTCGAAGGAGTGGCTGGTGGGTTTGAACCGCCAACCTTCTGGTTAGCAGTCAAGTGCCTTAGGCACTATGCTACCAGAGCTCCTATTATTTACTTATTAAAAGAATAATTCTTTAAAATAACTCTAAAGAAGCATTGGCCATGGGAGTAATGTTTAAATATTAAAGACTTTTTAATCTTTAAAGGAGTTGCTGGAAGGAAATTTGGGCAATCTACTTCCGTAGTGATACTGCCTTGGAAACCCAAGTAGGGGTTGCTATGAGTGGGGTCCAACTCGGTGGCACATAACAACAACAACAACAATACCTTCAATATTCTTCACCAACTCCACCATTTAAATGCATCAATTTTTCTCTAGTCTTCCTTATTTATTGTCCAGCTCTCACATGAATATGAGGTTGTTGAGAAGACCGTGGATTGAAGGTATTATGGACTGCTAAAACAATGAACCAATCTGTCTTAGAAGAAGTATAGTTGGGATGCTCCTTAGAAGTAAGAATGGCCAGACTTTGTTTCACATATTTTGTTCATGTTGTCCAAAGGGACCAGTCCCTTGAGAAGAATATTATGGTTGGTAACGTAGAGGGTCAGTGAAAAAGGGTAAGACTCTCAACAAGATAGATTGACACAGTGGCTGCAATGATAGGCTCAAGTACAGCAAAGAGGATGAAGATGGTACATGACTGGGAAGTGTTTTGTCCTTTTGTACATGGGGTCACTATCAGCTGTGTAACCAACAACAACAATAACAAAAAATTAACTATAAAAACTCCTATGCAAATTTTTCCTGTAATTCAAACATACATACATATGTCTTCCATGATTTAAACAGTTATTTCCAAGGGATGGCTCAAGGACAAGAAATTGTCATAACTCTCATATCATCTACTCCCTGACTTGGAAAACTTTTACCAATGCTACCATCTAAATATTTTGTGTTTATTATATAGATGGCCTCTCAAGGAAAAAAAAATGCTATACTTTTTAAATTAGTTCCAGGCAACGAAAGAACAAATTGCAAATTATTATAAATGTTATTTTGTGTAGTATTGAAATATTTCTATTGGCATTATATTATTTCACCTCCAACATCACTTTCCTGTAATGTAGATAAGGCAGGCATAGTTATCTTTATTTATCCTGAAACATGTGCTCTATGTTTGTAAGATTTATTCAGCTTGTAATGTTCTCCCTAAATAGCATTTCAGAAACTGCAACTTCTGGGGCAATAGTCTTTCCACTACACTGTACTGCATCTCACATGCAAATACAAGCAATGTTAATGATTTACAACTTAATGAAATGTCATTATATTCCACATATGGTGCCAAGTTCTTTAGATATGTGTTTTGTAATTTAATTCACATAACAACCTTAACTTCATTTTATAGATAAGCAGACTAAAGCTTAGTGAGAATTAAAAAGCACAAAGAGTATTCAATCTTTGTGCTCCAAAGATACTGTAGGTATGGCATCCTACCCAAATGCTAGACCAAGCTAGTTGCCATTGAGTCAATCCTTACTCATGGAGACTCTGTATGTGTCAGAGTAGAACTGTACTCCATAGAGTTTTCAGTGACAAATTCTTCTAAAGTGGATTGCTTTTATTCCATGATATATGTGGATGGATTACAATCATCAAACTTTCAGTTAGTGCTTAACCATATGCTATGATCGATAGGAGGATATGGTCTCAAGGAAGCCGAGTCCACAGAGAGCAACAAAGAATAATGAGTTTTAATATAGAAGTTTTGTTTTCCAGCATTCAATCTGAGGATTTCCAGCCATATAATCATCAGGAGTTATCTCACACTCAGAGTTGAGGTGTTTTGTGTTGTTGGTGGTGCTCTGTTATTTATTTGTTTTCTTTTGTCTTGAAACTCCAATTTTGGTAAAAATAAATAGTTGTAGGTCATAATGAGATGTTGAAATTTGAGACATTATTTTGTAATCTATAAATATTAAACCCACTGCTTTTGAGTGGATTCTGACTCATAGTAACCCTACAGGACAGAGTAGAACTTTCTCATAAGGTTTTCAAGGCTGTAAATCATTATGGAAGCAGAATGCCTCCTCTTTCTTCCTCAGAGTGGCTGGTGGGTTCGAACTGCCAACTTAACCACTACACCATCAAAGCTCTTTTTTTAAAAGATTATCCAACTGTAAAAGATATAGTGCTTAGTACTTTATACAAGGCTAGCCATCTGATGTATCAGTCAGTGTTTCTCTGCTAGTCATAAGGTTTTCCCTGGCCAGTTCTTTGAGTAGTGGATGGCTTCTTCCTTCTTCCAAGTCTGTCTCAGTCTGGAATCTCCACTGAAACCTATGTACCATGTGCAACCCTGCTGGCACTTGAAACACCGGTGGCAAAGCTTCCAACCTCACAGCAACTCACAAGCCATCACAGTACAACAAACAGGCAGACAATTCATCGCCCTTAGTTGTTTCAAACCTCTCCGCACCCACTTACATGGATCCAGTCACTGTGGGCCCTGGCTTCCTGCCTTCCTGCCTTGAGTAGGGGCTCTCTCCCTCCCCTTACCTGGATCGTGCCAACATTGGCCCTGGAAGGAACCATTCCCTGGAGAAGGATATCATGCTTGGTAAGGTGGAGGAGCGACAAAAGAGGGGAAGGCCCTCAATGAGATGGATTGACACAGTGGCTGCAATGATGGGCTCAAGTATAGCAAGGATTGTGGAGCTGGCACGGGACCAGACAGTGTTTCGTTTTGCTGTGCATGGGGTCACTATAAGTCGGAGACTATTTGATGACACCTAACAATAACAACCACAACATCCATCTGATGCTTCTAGAAAAATTATTTTATCACTTTCATGACCAAATTATTTTCTGCTTTGAATTTTTTATTGACACTATATGTTTTCAGTAATGGAAGGCAAAACTTATGGATTTTTATACAAGGGACATTGGTGGTAGGATTGGTGGAATAAGGCCCATTTCTTCAAATTCACAGAGTTATACATGCCCCTATCAGGCAGTGGCATGTGCTACAACTGGGATAGAGCTTCCTAAGAATCCTGAGAAATTGAAAATATTGGAGGATGATATATTTCCCATTGGTCACAAAAGGGTTAAGGAACAACAATTAACTTTAAGAATGTTGATGTTAGAATCCAGTTCTACTTTTTAAACATGATGAAATGTATGGGCGACACTGTCCATTCTGTCTGAGGAAGAAAGAGTTTCAAAAGTTCTAAGTCAGTAGCCTATACCAATATACTTTGTGTTCATCATTTCAACATATGAATTTATTATACAACCAGAATGCATTTTTAATAGATTTGTTAAATGTGAATTTCTAGATTTAACAGATTTGGAATAGCTCCTAAATTTCTTTCAATTTAAAAATAAATTTTTTTAAAAAAGGAGCATCTTAAATTTTAATTAAATCATTTCTTTAAATTATCAAGGCTCTTACTCCAGAAATAGATTTATATGAATGCAATGTGTACAAGAGAATATGCATTGGTGATTGGTAGGAATGTCCTTTACATTTCTTGAAGCTAGTTTGGCACATCTCATTGTGTGGGCCATTACAAAGTGATGGATTAGAACAGAGTGATCCTGTTCTTCCTTACTGATAGTAACACCCGTGTTCAACTAGTAAAATGTTTGATGGCTGGGAGTTCAACTCTATAATTCTATTTTCATCTAGAAGTACAGTGGCACAGTAATTTTATTTCACTGCCATTATGACACTTACTACCTTTTCAGACCATATGCTAGAAATAAGGAGACCTGGTGTGCAGGTGTGCAGTAGTTAAAGCATTCAGCTTCTAACTGAAAGGGCAACGATTCAAACCCATCAGTTGCTCTGAAGGAGAAAGATATGGCAGTCTGCTTCCATAAAGATTTACAGCCTTCTAAATCCTATGACTTGATGGCAGTGTTTTTTTTTTGTTTTGTTTTGTTTTTTAATATACTAAGAGTAAAGTCAGACAATTCTGATTCTCTAAAAAACAAGAACATTTTCACCCTATTAAACCCAGTTGGCTTTTGGTCTTGTTATTCAGATATAAGTGAATATTAATGCAAAGAAAAGGAATAGAGTTTACACCAAAAATCTAGAGCTAGGGGATGAATATATAAGGTTTTGGCTCATCATTTATTATCTGTTTGGCCCTGGGAAATTTATAAAAATCATTGAATCTTTTTTTTTTCCCCTTCATCCATTAAATGAGTTTAATAATATCCTCACTTAATGCCATTATGATGATGATAAGATTCTAGACTGTAAAACTTAAAGATGTTGGTTATTATTGTATCTGGTTAAATGTAGGTTATTATTGTATCAGACCATATACTAGAAATAAGGATTCCTGGTGTGCACTGGTTAAAGCTCTCAGCTTCTAACTGAAAGGGCAATGATTCAAACCCAACAATTCCTCTGAAGGAAAAAGATATGGTTAAAGATACGTAGGTTAAAGATGTAGGTTATTATTGTATCTGGTTAAGTGGATTCCATGCAATATAATCAGTTGCCCAAAGGTGTCTCAGATGTGACATTTCACCAAAACATAATTGAGAGATAAGGAACTATTGATTCCTCCTATCAGCTTTGTATTTATTTGTTTCTGAATAAATGAAGATCCATTTTACTTGCCTAGGAACCCACACTATTTATTTATTTATTGGTTGCTTGTTTTTTGTTTTTCAGTTTTGGTACAATGTCAAACTCAGCCATTTTATGCTTCAAGTAATTTATAGGTCTCAGCATTTGTTTTGGGAATGAAAATAAGGATTTATCCATTACTCTGTGATATCACTATACAAAAATAGCATAATAAACAACTTTCTTGCTTTTCCTCCCAAATATGCTGTAAAATACATGGTTACTGACAGCAATGTTTATTTGTATTATGTACAAGACTTGTGTATTAACTCTTTTAGGACCAGTTTATCATTCACTATGCTAAGATCTACAATGAGATCTTAAGTGATAATTGACTTCCAAATCCTATTCAGTATGTACAGGAGCAGGAGAGAAAACTTGGGACCCAAAACAAGAATTTCATAGCTCCAGAGCTTAGAGACTTTCCAATCCACTGCTTTCCTTATGTAGATGAGAAAGCTCAGATGAATGATTGGAAATGACAGGTGCAAAGTCACATCTCTAGTGGAGTCAGGACAGGGACAATATGATTCCCACCGCTCCACATAGCCTCAAGTTGCCTTCTCTGCTGAGCTCAGGTGCTTGTTTTTTTTTCTTTATTCCTATTTTGAAACAGTTACATTTCCTGGCCATAGACCACAATTATCTGTAGGGACTGCTTTTTAAAATACAACTCAAATTTTTGTGATTTGAAGTATCTCTTG
Organism: Orycteropus afer afer; assembly: GCF_000298275.1. Taxonomy (NCBI): domain Eukaryota; kingdom Metazoa; phylum Chordata; class Mammalia; order Tubulidentata; family Orycteropodidae; genus Orycteropus; species Orycteropus afer. Next base: position 2,763,012 of record NW_006922017.1, read on the forward strand.
ACTTCTAAGACTCGAGATGATTTATATTATAGTGCTTCCATTTATATATAAAACCAAAAAACCAAACTCATTACCATCGAGTCAGTTTTGACTCACAGCAACCCCCTTTGGGTTTCTGAGGCAGCAAATCTTTATAGAAGTAGATTGCCCAGTTTCCTGTCACGGAGTGGCTCATGGGTTTGAACTGCCAACCCTTCTGTTTAGCAGTCAAATGTAGCAGTCAAATGCCTTAGGCATTGTGCCACCAAAGCTCCTTTATATATATATATATATATATATATATATATATATATCCTCAAGCACTGATGTAACTACACTAAACTAATTAGCTCAGCAACTGTTTCATCTTCCTGAGTTTGTTTCTAAATTGAAAACTGATATTTAAAACTAAATTGCCTCAAAATATTTTCCAGTTATAAATTTTATGATTTTTTAGACATTTAACCCATTTCTTCCACCTTTCTTGGATCCTGAATTTACTAATCAACACCAGAAAACTAGTAACTGCCATTACCAAGAAAGGGCATTATTTTGAAAAATGTCAGCACCTCATTCATATTCTGTAAACTTCCATAGGTCAGAGCAGTGTAGAATTCTTGAACTAGACCACATGGGAATTGATCACAAGTAGAAAGTAGGAAAAACTGAGGGAAGAGGGCTTTATGAATTAATGTTTTGCATTTCTAATTTAATCATTAGCAAGTCTGAAACACACATAAAGTCATTCTTAGTGTGATGCATTGTCCAGATAAATTCAGCACTACAGTAACCTAATGCAGTCCTTTAATCAAGAAATTTTAGAACTATATCAGTAGTAACTGATTATTAGCATATTTCTAGAATGAAATGCTGTTCTTTGTATTATAATAATGGAAGCACTAAGGATCTCTTTATTTTTAATATACAATTTTTACAGTAGATTAATCACTAAATCTAGTCCAAAAAATGGACTAAAGTATTGACCAGAGAAAAAAAGTGAATGGTATGTAAAAATATAGCTCAGTTCCAGTTATTCTCAGCATTGTGGGACAGTGATTATCTTGGATGAACAGTATTCAACAACCACAGTTCAAACTTCATAAACTTCAAACAATACCTTTTCCAAAGCTATTGATGAGAGTAGAATTGGTCCATTATGAACATTAGATCAATTCCCCAGCCTGGGTGATGGAGTCAGTAAGCTATGCCACTGAGTGATGGGCACCCATGGGGGAGTCTGCTATAGAATTCTCACTAGATAGTGAGTGTGCCTTAAATAGTTTTAGGATAAATTATTTAAAATCATTCCTTCTGATTCTTTCTTTAGAGGTAGCAGAAGCCATTTTGACACAATGTTAAGTCAGAAATAAGTCTGGAATCTGTTAATAATTTTGTGCCATTTTAATTGAAAGTATGCATAATTGTTCAAATAGTTTCCCCTCCCAAATTTTACTTTCTTTCCCTAAATTTCTTTTTCACACTTTTCTTCTGTCCAGGAAGCTCTTGATGTCAATAATATTATTATAAAAATTAGAGTAAGGTTTTTACAGGTTTAAGCAATAAGTTATAGTGCTTATAAATTTGTTATATTTCAATTAATCAATCTTCCCTATTCTACCACCTAATGGAATGCTTGTGGCATAGTGGGTAAGGCATTTGGCTGCTAACCAGAAAGTTGGTGGTTCAAACCCACCAGCTGCTCCACAGGAGGAAGATGAGGCAATCTCCTTCTGTAAAGATTTACAGCCTTGGAAACCCAGTAGGGGTTGCTATGAGTCAAAATTGATTTGATAGCAGTGAGTTTGTTTTTGGTTTTTTCATTCTACCATCTAGTCTCCATTTGTCCCTCTCTCTAAAACAAACAGTTTAATTTCTGTCTAACAAGTCTCTTATAATCCATTGTGTTGTAGTGACAATGATTGAGTGAACCTACAGCTTAGAATGAAAAGAATGATGCAACAACCTACTGTTGACTTTCTTGATACAAATTTGGATTTCTAGGAATAATGCAGGAGCTCTGGTAGTGTATTGCCTAAGGCACTTGACTGCTAACCAGAAGGCTGGCGGTTCAAACCCACCAGCCACTTCTCGGAGGGAAGGTTGGGCAATCTACTTCCATAGTGATACTACCTTGGAAACCCAAGGAGGGGTCGCTATGAGTCAGATCTGACTCAATGGCACCTAACAACAACAGGAATAATACAGCACAAGTGATTTATTTGAACTTCTCTCTTCTTTTGAAAGATGTGACTGAGCCAATAGGACAGGCAAAACTTTTAGGCTCTGAAGTCAGACAGATGGTAAATTCCATCTAAAGACAAATTAATTGTTGATTAGGAAGATGAATACTGGAAAAGACAACTGCACTAGTAATGTAAAGAAAAAAGAACCCCTCCCAAATAATTTCTAGTCACTCCCACCTGTCTATGATCAAATCCAACCTTCTCAGCGTGAGACCACAAAGACTTGTACCTGGGTCTTTTTGACCCAAATGCCCTCCTCATCCACCCATCTCTGCCTTAATCATCTAACTGATAATCATTAGTTTAAAATAAATAATTTTTCTATATTAAACATATATTAAAAATTTCACTTTGAGTCAAATGTTAATATTTAAATCCTCTTTCCTAGAATCCCTGCCTCCTCCAAAGATCGTTTTTCCCACTCATACCTTTGATGAAAAATAAAACTCTTTCATGATTTTTTTTCACCAAGTACATGAGACTCCAATAAATTCTATGAAAATTTTTCCTACTTCACTGAGTCTTCAGAATTTTATGGGAATTTCAGTAAATGTATGGTTTTCTGTATGTGCTTTCCTTGTGTCCAGAATGTTATTTGACCTATCTGACTGACAATTAAATGAAAAAAAAAATTTCAAAAGTTATCTATGATCTTTCAATATATCAAAATATCTTAAAGCATCTAATTCATTGTGCATGAAATAATATTATTGATAAATTTGCATTTCTATTCCTGGTACTAAAAAGTATTTTTTTATTGTTATTATTTTGTTTTCATTTGTTATGATTTTTCTTTAGGTGAATAAGCCAAAATAATAAGGCCAATTGAAAGAAAATTAAAAAGAAATAAAAAACATATTGCATTCCCTTTAAATTTTCCATTATGATTAATTATCATAATTTTGGGAAATTCATTTTATTTAAACTTTTGCAACATATCTATAGTGATTTATGTTTTCTATTAGTTCATTATACTGCAGAATGATAAATTAATGAATTATTTTTAAAAATGTGTTAGACATTGTATCAAACACTGAAGTAGGACATTCTCCCATTGAAGCTCACATTTTATAGGGCAAATACAAACATTAATAGCAACCTTTTGTTTCAGTATTAGTACAGGAACAAAATGTTCCTGACGTGCAGATGAGAGTATCAGGGAAAATTTCCATAGAGGAGTAAATTAGATTTGTGTATCACCGAGGGAAAAAAAAAAAAAAGAAACACTTTATTCTGGAGTCAAACAGACTAGAATTGGATCCCCATTGTGACTCTTATTAGGTGTGTAACCTTGAATAAATTCAATCTCTTTAGGCTTTCTTTTCTCATTTGTAAATAGGGTGTTATTAGGCTTGTTGTGAGTCAAAATAAAAATATTGATCTTAAGAGAGTTACCAGCACATAATTTATGCACAGCAAATATTAACAATCATAAAGTTAAAGAGTGAACTGATTTGCACCAAGCAAACAAGGGTGGAAAGGTCTTTTCAAAGAAGTAAAGCCTACTTATACCAATTCATGACAACCACTGGTTAAATTTTCAGTAATTTTTGTTAATCAGTTTTTAAACACTGCCATTATTAAAAATTATATTATTTAAATTTACTACTAAATAATGTTAAAAACAAAAGTAATACTTAATTAGAACATATTACTTAATAATTATTTGACTGTTTTTTCTCTGTGTTATTATTGCTATTTACTTCTATGTTGTATCTGAACAATGGGCATAGTGAATAATAGCATCACACAGTGCATGTCTTCTTAGTAATAACTTTAAGTGATAAGCCTAGGCATGACACTTGACAGATGTTTCAAATTAGGATTAAGTTATTGTTTTATGATAGTCTAGATTTAGATTTAATTGTACACATGATTTGATACCTAGCTTAAGGCCACATTTTACTAGCAAGCCACTGGGTTTGATCTTTGCCCTGAGATTATTTCATGTTTTGAGAATCTTTGTCAGGTGAAACTGGAGACAAGAGGAAATTTTTATTTGCACTCAGCAAGTCTTTACTCTGTTATGTTGTTGGGTGTCAGGGAGTGGATTCTGATTTATAGTGACCCTATATAACAAAGTAGCAGTGCCCCCATAGGGATTCCTAGGCTACAATCTTTGGGCACTCTGTTGGTGTAGTGCCTAAGACATTTGATGGCTAACCAGAAGGCTGGCGGTTCAAACCCACTATCCACTCCTCAGAAGGAAGATGGGGCAATCTACTTTCATAGAGATGCTACCTCAGAAACCCAAGAAGGGGTCTATAATCCTCACAAGAGCAGAATGCTAGGTCTTGTCTCCATGAAGAAGCTGGCGGGTTCCAACAATGGATCTTTCAGTTAAGAGTTGAGTGCATAATCATCCTGCCACGAGAACTTCTTTTATTCCTTTATAACCAAAACCAAAAACCATACTCATTGCCCTTGACTCATAATGACCCTTTAGGACAGAGTTGTTGTTGTTGTTGCTGTTGTTTGGTGTCGTGGAGTTGTCTCAGACTCATAGCGGCCCGATGCACAGCAGAGCAAAACACTGCTTGGTCCTGTGCCAGCCAAAGGGTGCAAAGCCAAAAGGGATCCCCAAGCTGTGAATCTTTATGGAAGCAGACTTCCACCTCTGTCTTCCACAGAGCAGCTTGGGTTCAAATCACTGACCTTTTGGTTAGCAGCAGTGAGCAGTTAACCACTGTAGGAGCTCTGGTGCCATAGTACCTAAGGCATTTGACTGCTAACCAGAAATCTGGAGGTTCAAACCCAGCAGCCACTCCTCAGAAGGAAGACTGAGCAATCTACTTCTATAGATACACTGCCTCAGAAACCCAAGGAGGGGTTGCTATGAGTCAGATGCAACTCGGCCACAGTGAATTTGGTTTGGAGTTTTGGTTGCTTCACCACTGTACAGCAGGGCTCCTTTTGTTACTTTATATACTCTGTACATGCTGCTTGAAAATGAAACAGCTCCTTCTTTAGCTTATCTCAGTCTTCTCATACTTCATGTTAGGCAAAAGAAGCCAATTGGAACTGTCACATATTTCCTGAAAACCTCCTTCACCTGAACGAAATATTAATTTGGTACCCTTTGTCTGTACCATATTACCATATGAAACAGATTCTTTTTTTATTTTCCAGGGCATATCCCCATTTCTCTTTTTCCCAGGTTTGAAGACCAATTTCCTCACTAATCATCTATCCTCCATTAGAGTTCACTTGAGTTCTGACCCCAAAGCCAATGTCATGGAGGAATCCATGTGTTTTTGAGTGTTTGAAGAAAGGTGCAAATTCTGTTTTAATTTCCTAAACAAAAAAAAAAAAACAAACAAACAACTCACTGCCTTCGAGTCGATTCCAACTCTTAGCGACCCTTCCTTGGGTTTCTGAGGCAGTATCTCTATGGAAGTAGATTGCCCAGTCTTCCTTCTGAGTGGCTGGTGGGTTTGAACCACCAGCCTTCTTGTTATCAGTCAAATGCCGTAGGCACTATGCCACCAGAGTTCCTAAAACAAACTTAGAAGCTTAAAATAACAATCATTTTATTTGATTACAATTCCATAGTCAAGGCTGGACTCAGCTTGTCAGTTCCCGTACTGTTCTTACCGATGTGGCTTGTGTGGTTTTATTCAGCTGTTAGGTTGGCTGTGGGTTGGGTTCAGCTGGGAACCTGAGACTTCTAAGTCTTTCTATATCTGTCTTCTCTTCTCTTTCTCCTCATGCAGTCTCAGAATATCTCCTTGTGTTATCTCTCCAGGTGGTTTATCTGCATGATGGACTTACATAGCAGCACAGGGTTCTAAAAACAAAGAAGTGGAAGCTGCTGGACTTCTTTCAGTTTAGGCCCCAAATAGGTTCAGCTTCAGTTCCGCTATATTCTTTTGACTGAAGCAAGTCAGGTAAAGGAGATACATATGGAGGAAAAAACTGTGAGGTGTTGCTGATTGGAGCCACTAGTGTAATGGATTAATCCTGAAAGACATTATTAGATTTGTATTTTAGAAGATAGCTCTGGGGTATATGGAGAATAAACTGAGCTCAGTCAGGAATAGCTGTGGGAGAAAAATAAAGAGAATCTGCATAAAGGCACTGATAGAAAGCACAGAATTTAGGGGACAGATATGGAAAAAAAACACAGCATTTACAAAATGTGATAATAAGCTATGGGTGAAATTTGTAAGAGAGAAAGAGAGGTGACTCATATTTCCAGTTTGAGGGAGCAAGGTGATGCTGGAACTATTATCTAAGAGAAATAATAGACAAGAAAGAAATAGGTTAGGAGATTGGCAGTATAAAACAATCCACTATTTTATACTCCAATGTTCATTGTAGCACAAATAACAATAACTAAAAGGTGGAAACAATCTAAATGCCCAGCAAGAGATGAACAGATAAAGAAAATGTAATATGTATATGCAATGGAATACCACTCTTCCAGTAAGAAAATGAAGTTTTGATACATGCTACAGTATGAATGGCGCTGGAGACATTATGCTGAGTCATAAAATAACAAAAAGCGTATTACTTCTCTTATATAAAAATACAAGAAAATACAATTGTAGAGAAAACAACATTTATTAATGGTTACCAGGAGCAGATGGGAGAGGAGAAAGGAACTATTAACCCAAACCCATACTATAGCCATCAAGTCAGTCTGACTCATAGCAACATTATAGGAAGAGTAGAACTGCCCCATAGGGTTTCCAAGGCTGTAAATCTTTACAGAACTAAACTGTTTCATCTTTCTACCAGTTAGTCCCTGGAGAGTTTGAACCTCTGACCTTTTGGTTAACAGCCTAATTCTTTAATGACTGCACCACCAGTACTCCTCAGAAAGGTTAATGGAAATGAGTATGCTGCATTGATTAAGTGTAGGTTTGCACAGCTGACAATTGTAATCACTATAAATAAGGTGTACACATAAAAATATGAATTGCCAAAAGTTATATGATATGTGTATGTAGATATATATACAATGAAAACAACAAAAATAGCTGCTGAGGCTACTTGTGTACAACCACAAACCTCCTGGGATTCAGTTTCTTGTTTTGGAGGTTTGGGGTCATGGTTTCATGGGTCATACCTGTTAATTGCCCTAATAATGTGTTTAGTGCTTCTGCTCTACCTCCTACTTCATTGCTTACTCCCTGGAATCTGAAAAGCTTGCAAGCAAACATTCAAAGCATTACAATTTTTGCTGGGAAAGACAGAAGGAGAGTCAGGAATAAGGGGAGGATATGGAATGTGTGGCTAATTGTCTCCATGAACACCTGTTTTCTTTACCATGTAACTAGAACAGATTTTCAAATTCTCATGGACTCTACACTTCCTGGAACCATAAAGGTTGGAAGAACCCTTGAAACTATTGCCCTGAGAGAGTCTTTAAACCAAAAACCAAAAATATCCCCTGAATTCTTAAAACAACATAGTAGTTTAACTTAACTAGTAAAAAGAAATGTCTCCCGTGAGAATTATACTCCTTTAAGAAATATATATATGGGATCAGGCTGACAAAAGCAACTCAAAATATTATATAGGAAACTTAGGAAACAGTGAATTTATGTTGATGGGGGAGGAACAATTCAGTAGAGTGTGAGTATGGTTGCACCATTTGAATAATATGATCAATGTCACTAAATGGTACATGCAGAAACTATTGAATTCTGTATATTTTACTATGTTAATTTTC
>NW_006922017.1:2771345-2775609 GCF_000298275.1 Orycteropus afer afer
ATGCAAAGACCTGGAGTTAGAAAACCAAAAGGGAAGAACATGCTCAGCAGTTCTCAAGCTGAAAGAACTGAAGAAAAAATTTCAAGCTACGAGTTGCGATATTGAAAGATTCTATGCGCAAAACATTGAATAATGCAGGAAACATCAAGAGAAGATGGAAGGAATACAAGAGTCACTATACCAAAAAGAATTCGTTGATGTTTATCCATTTCAGGAGGTGGCACATGATCAAGAATCAGTGGTATTGAAGGAAGACATAAACTACAGTAAAAAAATTGGTGAAGAACAAGGCTCTAGAAATTGACAGAATACCCATTGTGATGTTTCAACAAACAGATGCAGCAGTGTTGGCACTCACTCATCTGTGCCAAGAAACTTGGAAAACAGCTACCTGACCAACTGACTGAAAGAGATCTATATTTGTACCCATTCCAAAGAAAGGAGATCCCACAGAATATGGAAATTATTGAACAATGTCATTAATATCACACACAAGTGAAATCTTGCTGAAGATAATTCAAAAACAATTGTAGCAGTATATTGACAGAGAACTTCAAGAAATGTAAGCAAGATTCAGAAGAGGATGTGAAATGAGGGATATTACTGCTGATGTAAGATGGATCTCAGCTGAAAGCAAAGAGTACCAGAAAGATGTTTACTTTTGTTTCACTGACTGTGCTAAAGCATTTGATTGTGTGGATCATGACAAATTATGGATAACATTGAGAAGAATGAGAATTCCAGAACACTTAATTGTGCTCACGTGGAACCTGTACCCAGACCAGAACAGCATGGTTTAAAATCGAAAAGAGAGTGTGTCATGATTGTATCCTTTCACAATACTTATTCGATCTGTGTGCTGAGCAAATAATCTGAGACTTTAATCTGGACTATATGAAGAAGAATGCAGCATTAGGATGGGAGGAAGACTCATTAACAAGCTGTGATACACAGACAACACAACTTTGCTTGCTGAAAGTGAGGATGATTTGGAACCCTTACTGGTGGAGATTAGAGACTACAGGCTGCAGTATGTATTACATCTCAGCATGAAGAAAATGAAAATCCTCACAACTGGACCAATAAGCGACATCACAATAAATGAAGAAAAGATTGAAGTTGTCAAAGATTTCTAATATATTACTTGTTTCCACAATCAATATCAATGGAAGCAGCAGTCAAGACATCAGATGGCATATTGCATTGGGCAAATCTCCTGCAAAAACCTCTTTCAAGTGCTGAAGAGAAAAGATGTCTTTTTGAAGACTAAGGTGTGCCTAACCCAAGCCACAATATTTCCAATCACCTCATATGCATGTGAGAGCTGGACAATGAATAAGGAAGACCGAAGAAGAGTTGATGCTTTTGAGTTGTGGTGCTGGCAAAGGACACTGAAAGTACCATGGATTGCTAAAAGAACTAAAAGTCTGTCCTGGAAGAATGCAGCTGGAATGCTCCATGGCAATGAGAATGGCCAGACTTCTTCCCACTTACTTTGCTCATGTTTTTAGAAGGGACCACTACTTGGAGAAGAGTATCATGCTTTGTAAAGTGAAGGGTCAACAAAAGAAAGAGGAAGGCCCTCAATGAGATGGATTGATACAGTGGCTGCAATGGTGGGCTCAATATAGCAAGGATAGTGAAGCTGGCACAGGAACGTGTTTCGTTCTCTTGTACACAGGGTTTCTATGAGTAGGAGCCAACTCTACGGCACCTAACAACATTCAGTCATTTGAGATTCAGAGGCCTCACCTGTGTATGGGCACCCAGGTGGGTAGACTCCAAGGTGGCTGCATTTTTTGAGGATCTGTCATGATTAGATAGCAGAGTAGACCTTGGATTTACAGGAAGTATAAACCTTCTTAGAGTTTAAATACTAAATCAATTATTCATAAAACAAATGTTTATTAAGCACCTACTATCAACCAGAATTTTCCTGAGTACTGTGGAAATACACTAAATATGTTAGACACAAACCTCTGCCCTCAAGGAGCTTACAATCTTGTGAGTAAAAAAGCTATATTCTAAAATGAAGTTTTATAATAATAGTATTTTGTATACATTGACCATATCAATATATAATACTATAATTTATATCATTTAAGATTTAATTAATACTAGAAATTATTTTATTCATCAATTTTAACTCACATGTAAGCACTGAAGAGTTCATTTAATAATATAATATACTCCTGGATTTATTATATGGCTCATTGTAACTCATGAAGACTGAGAATGCAAATCTAATTTTATAAATGAAATTTGATAATACTTTTCTGCTTATAATTTTCACATATTTTGAGAGATCTTTGTGCATTATTTTTTGCTTTGCTGAGAGTTATTTTTTTGCCTTATATTTTAATTCTTTTTCATAGACATGTTAGAAACTACTTCAAAATAACTGTTAATAGATTTTAAAGTTATGGCTTAGGTGAAGCTATGAAATAAAAACTTTAGCCATAATCATCAAACACCTCTAATAAATTCCTTCAGAAAATCTTAGAGACCCAGAGTTTTCTTAACGTCATGTTGATTGGAATGGAAATGCCTCAAATACTTCATAATGTGCTCCAATACAAATATGAGAATATGACAAAATGAAATAAGACTCCTGGATAAAAATGCACATTTCAACAGCAATTCATAGAGTGCTTTATAACAGTTCCCTCTAGAACTGCAAAAAGCAAACACCGAACAGTGTACCAATCAGCTAAAAGCCTGATTAAGCAAGTAAGGCTTAAGCAAACATTTCAAATACTCAAAAATTGATCCCTAAAGTTTATGAGTATGAGAGTTTCCTTCTTTTTATCACATACCATAGGCCCATTGAGACCGAATCAAATCTCAAATGCAAAAGCAGGACTATCAATATGACTGAAAAGCATACTGCAATGAGGCACAATTCCAGCAATCCAAACAATGAACTGCATAATTCAGAAGTCGAGTCTCTGGTACAGAGGTAGCCAGTGCTTATAAAGGGCTGTGTGTACACTTGAGGGCTGTTCTGAGCCAGTAAGCTAGATACCCAAATGTACCAAGAAATTAGGAAGTACACACTCAGTTTATTGGATCACTAGCTTGAGAAATAATGCATAAGCTAATTGATTGGGTATTTTTGGTTTGGTGACATATACTCTGAACAAAATAAACACTAATTTTGATAATGCTCCATATCTTAAGTTCCAAATTTATTTCACAAAAAAACTGTCAGAAACACACTATTTCTGTGAGTGAATTATTAGTTTTAATCCACAAATGGAAACTTTTTATGTAATAATGGCTTCATTAGCTTAATGATGAAAAAAAAAGCTTTAGATTTTACTAAGGAGAGTTTATAAAACATATTTGTATTTAAATATGTCCTTTAAGGAGATGGGACATCCACATTTTGAAATAAACTGAAAAAGCATATTGCCTTGTATAAAATGTTCATAATGCATGACTTGTTGAATGCATTCACATTCATTATTCCATGAGATGTGATAAAATGACTGTTCTATTTAATTCCTACTATGTCTGTATTCTTATTTACTGTCTCATTAATATCAACACCTATTATAAATAACAAAAGCACATATATAGAGGACAGAGAAAGACGAAGCAAATGGGAATATTGCACCGCTTTTAAGTCATTTATCATTGTCTCTTAAAAGTATAAGTTTAATTGTTTCAATACCTTTCCTTAAACATATAGGTTAAATTAGTTGTAATAGTTGTTATTCAAATTATGAAAAAGGGGACAAAGCAATAGGATTCCACAGTAACTACCTCAAAGGTCAAGGACACATAGATGGCTTGCTAGCATTCTCATTATTCAACATCAGTGTCAGCATACCAACTACATTTCATTTCCTATGTGCCAGGATTGTGCTAATAGCTTTGAAGCTAAAGAATTCACTTACTTCTTATAGGAGTCCCTTAAGGTAAGCATTTTACTTTCCCTACTTTACAACTGAGGAAGCCGATATTGCACCAATGCTAAGCAACTTTTCCAAGATCACATGATTAGCAAGGAAAAAAATATCTCAATGAAAATTTAGGTACCAACAAGAGAACCTCTAATCAATTTACACAATACATGTGAGTTTAATATTTTTAATCATGGTTTACATATATCTTTTTTTTATTTTCTTTTTATGCTCTTCTTCTGGTAATGAAGGAAAGAAAAACTATGTACTACTTTTGTTGTTATTAATTACTTTCCCACATTTAAAATGAAATTTTCAACTGAGACATTACAGGAACCATAAAAAAAAAAAAAAAA
>NW_006922017.1:2776551-2777058 GCF_000298275.1 Orycteropus afer afer
CTTACTCAAAGGCGCTTTTGTCAAATAAGGAATTTCACTGCTAACCAGGAGATTGGTGGTTCAAACCCAACAGCCACTCCATGGAAGGAAGATTGGACAATCTACTTTCGTAAAGATTCACTGCTTCGGAAACCCAAAAAGGGGTTGCTATGAATCAGAATTGACTCAATTGCAATGAGTTTGTTTTTTTTGTTTTTTGTCACTTAATCACAAGAAGTGACTTAGTATCAATTTTCATAAACAGCAATTAATCTAATTAGAGTAACAGAGAAAAGGAAAAGAGAAAGAGAAGCTGAAAAAGGAAGAGCCTGAGAAAAGAAAAAAGAAAGGACATAGAAGTCTTTCCTGTGAAGGATTGCAAATCCTTTGGCTACAGCATTGATAATAGCCAGAAAAGCTGAGAAGACTGATATCACAATAGTCCCTTAAAACAGTATTTGATCTTGGAGGTAGGTTAGTAGTTTTTCACAAATGGAACCAAAATCTTCCCATCCTATAGTGTGATCA
>NW_006922017.1:2777563-2787832 GCF_000298275.1 Orycteropus afer afer
TATATTCAATTAAATCATGAGTCTTATTAATGGACTATATACCAAAATAATTTAAAATCTCATCAATTACATGAACATGAAGCATTGTTTAACCTCGGGTAAATGCAATAAAGGGAAGAGTCCACAGATATGAGAACAAGCCAAGTTAGAAAATGATTTCTTTAAGATTTTTCATTGAATTCTTATTCATTTTAAAGTACCTCATCTTTCTAGGGTTTGTCAGCACTGATTGTTGCAAATAGAATTTAGTTTATTCTCCCTTGAACATTGGATGTGATGGGTTTCATTAAAATGGCATAACTTGTGAAATTCCCTGGGAAATCTTACAGATACCTGAATAAATAAGCAATCTATTAAATTATAGATATATAGCTTTGATGATAAGCTCACTTTCACAAACCCTAGCTTGTTGGTCCCATGGTACAAAAACTCAGCTTAAGGCACTTGGAGTTAACACAGTGGAAAAATAATGGAATTCATATAATATAGCAAAAGATTAGAGTTGACTGTGGGAGGGAGCACTTCCATAGGGAAACATAAGCATGGTTCATTTCAAGAAGTATCAAAGAAGAGGAAAATGTCAAATAATTAAGGAGATGTGGTGGCGGGAAGAGAAATAAGTTAGGGAAAAAAAGAAAAGGCCCACAAAATGGTGGCAAAACAGTCTTAACACATTCAGAATTGTCAGGTAAAAGTGATCACATGAGGCTTATGAGTGGTTGAACTATGACATTCAGAACATTTAACAGAGGATAATGGCAAGCTCTTAAATCACTACAAATGCTTTTAGAATTTAAATTACAATTTAGGTCGCAATAAAGCAGAGTTAAGAAAGATAATGTTCCTGCATTGAGAGGTTGACTTATTTATTTCCACTTTTCTGGTAATTGAATAAACAAAGAGTAAGTATAGATTAGTTCCCTTTCAACTCTGTAGACTATCTTCTACATTAGTACAACACTGATAGTACCAGTGGGAAGAAAAGTAGATATCTCTTTTATAGTATTTTTTGTTCTTCTTTTTCTTCCTTCCTCCCTCTTTCCCTCCTTCCTTCCCTCTCTCCCTCCCATCCTTCCTTCCTGTTTCTTTCCTTCTATTTGTCTTTCTTTCAAAAAATGGTATTCTCTGATTTATTCAGAAAATAGCATTTTCTAAAAGGAGCTCATGGCAGAACCCCATATTCTCAGATCTAATATTGGCTAGGCAAATCATGTGAATAGTTACATCAAATTGTTAGAAGAAAACTACAGGGTATAGAGGGAGAAATTGCATCTAAGAAATAGAGCTAATGATAAACTCATATTAAATTTAGGATATATTTTGGATAAACACTTCTTTGTATCATTCAACGTTGTCTTTACCTTTGCTAAAGGGTAAGGATATACATTGCATTTTTCATGAATATATATAAATGTAAAGTAATTTATAAAAATATAATTATAACACTGCATCCAACAATGACACAATTATTTTCAAAGTCCCAAAACACAGTTAATTAAATTGCTCATAGGCAAGGCCAGGCTAGAAATCTCAACACATTTCAAAAATATATTCTTCTATCACAATGAAATTGACAGGAAAATGAGTTAAAAAGTAATTACATAGTCTAAACTACATGAAAATTAAGAAATATGTATTTCTAGAAAATCTACTGAACAAAGAAGAAATCAGAATGGAAATTAGAAAGTATTTAAGTTTATTGATAATGATAAGTGGTGTAGCTAAAATAGCGCTTAGAGGGAAATGTATAGCCTTAAATGATATTCAGGAGCTCTGGTGGTGTAGTACCTAAGGCACTTGACAGCTAACCAGAAGGTTGGCAGTTCAAACCCACCAGCCACTCCTCCGAAAGAAGATCGGGCAATCTACTTCCATAGAGATACTACCTCAGAAACCCAAGAAGGGGTCGCTATGAGTCGGAGACGACTCAACAGTACACCACCACCACAACAAATGATACCCAGAAAGGTTAAATGTCAATGTACGACCTTGCTTCTCTATTAACTATAGCAAATTCACCCAAAGGATGTAGATAGAAAGAAATAGCAAAGATATGATAAAAAAAAAAAAAAGTAAATTTAAAACAAATGTACAAAAAAAGAATCTAAAAACAATTGCTAACTGCCTAGCAAGACTAAGAATAAAAGGTGAGAGAACAAGACAGACTGGTAATATCAGGCTTATTTATAGTTGTAATATTACAAATCTTTACCCTTTTGACATCTTTGTTTTTATCTCACACATTGTAGTTTTCTAATCACAGAGAGTGGCTCTAAAGTTTATAGATTTAAAAATTTAAAACTCAGGCTGTGCATTCAAAACTGAGCAATACATAAGCAAAAGAATCCAATTAGATCATGAGAAAAGACATGAAGACACATTTAACTAAAAAAGATAGGCAGAAGGAAAATTAGCACATGAAAAGATATTCAATATAATTAGCCATTAAAGAAATGCAAATTATAACCATAATGATATAGAGTATTCACTATACATCAATCAGAATGGTTAAAATAATAAAGAAAAACAATGACAATATCAAATGCTGGCCCAGATGTAGATAAACTGGATCACTCCTATAAGGCTGGTGAGAAAGCACAATATTGTAGCCCACTCCCACCCTTGGAAAACACTTTGTTTTCTTAAAAAAAAATTTAAACATGCAATAATCATAAAAGCCAGCAGTTACACTCCTGGGCATTAATCCCAGAAAAATGAAGAACACGTTCACACAAAAACCTGTACACAAATATTTATAGCAGCTTTATTCATAATAACCCCAAACTGAAAACAAGTGAGAGGTTCCTGAATGGGTGAATGGTTGAACAAATAGTTGTGCATCCATACCATGGAATACTACTCAGCAATAAAAAAGAAACAAAGTACAGACAAACATAACTTGGATGAATCTCCAGAGAATTTTGCTAAATAATAATAGTAAGTCAATTCATAAGGTTACATGCATACAGTATTACAAACATGTATGTTTTGTGGCTGTTGGATGCCATCAAGTTGGCTCCAATTCAAATAGTTATGTACAACATAAAGAAAAACTCTTGATCCTGCACTGACTTCACAATCCTTGCTACACTTTAGCCCATCATTGCAGCCATTGTGTAAGATCTTGTTGAAGGTCTTCTCATTTGTGCTGAACTTCTAATTGGCCAAGCATGATATCCTTCTACATGGACTGGTCCCTTCTGACAACATGACCAAAGCAGGTGAGACAAGGTCTGCTCATTCTCGATTCCAAGGCTCATTCCAGCTGCACTTCTTCCAGGACAGATTTGTTTGTTGTTCTGGCATTCCATGGTGTTTTCAGTATTCTTTGACAACACCATGATTCAAAGGCATCAATTCTTCTTGTCCTTTTTTTTTTTTTTTTTTGTACAAACTGCTGTATGGAAAACAAATTTGCTCTGTAAATTTTCACCCAAATCACAATAAAAAATAAAATAAACATAAAAACTATGCTTACATAATCATGGCACACCTCTAGGGGCAGGAGCAGAGCCCAGACGAGTGTTCAGTCACCAGTTCTGACCTTTGCTGGAAATGTAGATCAATTCTTCTTCGGTCTTCCTTATTCATTGTCCTAGCTTGCATATGTATATAAGGAGTTTGCATTAGATGTGCCTTAATCTTCAAAGTGAATCTTTGCTCTTCAACACTTTAAAGCGATCTTTGTATCAGTTTTGCCCAGTGCAATACAACATCCAATTTATTCACTGCTGCTTCCATGAGCACTGATTGTAGATCCAAGTAAACTAAAATCTTTGACAACTTCAATCTTTTCTCCATTTATTATCATGGTGCTTATTTGTCCAGTTGTGAGGATTTTTGTTTATGTTGAGGTGTAATCCATACTGAAGCATCAGTAAGTGCTTCAAGTTATCTTCACTTTCAGCAAGCAGTGGCGTATCATCTGCATATCAGATTGTTAATGAGTCTTCCTCCAATTCTCTTTTTTCACATAGTTCAGCTTCTCAGATTATTAGCTCAGCATACAGATTGAATAAGTATGGAGAAAAGATTGAAACCTGACACATACCCTTCCTGATTTAAAGCATGCCATACCCCTTGTTCTTTTCAAACAACAGCCTATTGGTCTACATACAGGTTCCTAATGAGTACAATTAAATGATCTGGAATTCCTATTCTTCTCAATGTTACCCATAATTTGTTATGATCCATGCAGTCAAATGCTTTTGAACAGACAATGACGCATAGGCAAACATCTTTCTAGTATTCTTTGCTTTAAGCCAATATCCATCTGATATCAGCAATGGCATCCCTCATTCCATACCCTCTTCTCAATCCAGCTTGACTTTCTGGAATTTCTTTGTCAATATACTAATTCAACTGTTTTCAAATTATCTTCAACTGTTTTCTAATTATCTTCAGAAACATTTTAACTTGTGTGTGACATTAATGGTATTGTTGTTGAGCATAGTGGCATAGTTGTTGTCATAGTAGCATAGTGGCTAAGGCACTTGACTGATAACCAGAGGGCTGGCGGTTCAAACTCACCAGCCACTCCCCGGAAGGAAGGTTGGGCAATCCTACTTCTGTAGTGATAACTGCCTCGGAAACCCAAGGAGGGGTCGCTAGGAGTCAGGGCTGACTCGATGGCAAATAACAACAACAACAACAACTACATTATTTTTCTTTGGAAAGGTTACAAATATGGATCTCTTCCAGTCAGTTGGCAAGGTTGCTGCTTTCCAAACCTCTTGGCATAAACAAGTGAGCACCTCTAGTGCTGCATCCATTTGTTGAAACATCTCAATGGTATTCCGTCAATTATTAGCGTCTTGTTTTCAACAATGCCTTCAGTGCCACTTGGACTTCTTCCTTCAATACCACTGGTTATTGATCCTATACTACCTCCTGAAATAGTTGAACATTGACCAATTATTTTTGGTACAGTGCATACTTTTGATCTTCTTTTGATGATTCCAGCATCACTCAATATTTCGCCCACAGAATCCTTCAATATTGCAACTTGATGCTTGAATTTTGTCTTCAGTTTTTCAGCTTAAGAAGTGGTAACTGTGCTCTTCCCTGATTCCACATCTTTGCACATTTCACTATACTACTTTACTTTGTCTTATTGAGCCGCCCTTTGAAATCTTTTCAGTTCCTTTATTTCATCATTTGTTCTATTAACTTAGCTACTCTCCATTCAAGAGCAAGTTTTAGAGTCTCTTCTGACATCCATTTTGGCCTTTTCTACCTGTCTTTTATTTTTAGTGATCTTTTGCTTTCTTCGTGTATGATGTTCTTGATGTCATCTCACAGTTCGTCTATCCTTCATCATCGGTGTTCAGTGTGTCAAATCTATTCCACAGTTAGTCTCTATATCAAGGGAAGATATAATTGAGATCATATTTTGGCTCTCAGGGACTTGTTTTAATTGTCTTCAGCTTCAACTTAAACTGCATATGAGCAATTGATGGTCTGTTTTACAGTTAGCCCCTTGCCTTGTTTTGACTGATGACATTTAGCTTCCCCATAACCTCTTTCCACAGATGAAGTTGATTTGAATGCTATGTATTCCATCTGACATGATCCACATGTGTAGTCATTGTTTATGTTACTAAAAAATGTATTTGTGATGAGTAAGTCATTGGTCTTGAAGAATTCTGTCATGTGATCTCTGGCATCATTTCTTTCACCAAGGCCATATTTTCCAACCAACAATGATTCTTCTTTCTTTCCAACCTTCATACTCCTGTCAGCAGTAATTATCAATGTATCTTGATTTCATGTTTGATCAATTTTAAACTGCAGAAATTGGTAAAAATCTTTAATTTCTTCATCTTTGGCTTTAGTGGTTGGTGTGTAAATTTGGATTATTGTTGTCTTCCTTGTAGGCATATGGATATTATCCTATCATTGACAATATCATATTTTTGTATAGATCTTGAAATGTAATTTTTAATGATGAATGTGATGCCATTCCTCTTTGTCAATCCCAGCACAATAGACCGTATGATTGTCTAATTCAAAATGGCCAATACCAGTCCATTTCAGCTCAGGATACTGATCCTTATGCTTTCCATTTTATTTTTCACAACCAAATTCATGCTTTGTACATTCCACATTCCAGTTATTAATGAATGTTTGCAGCTATTTCTCCCATTTTGAGTTATACCCCATCAGCCAATAAAGGTCCTGAGAGCTTTTCATCCATGTCATTGAGGTCAACTCTACTTTGAGGAAGCAGCTCTTTCCCAGTCATATTTTGAGTGCCTTCCAAGATGTGGGGCTCATTTTCTGGCATTATGTCAGACAATGTTTCATGGCTATTCATAGCATTTCCCTGTCACATATCAGATAGTGTTTCATTGCAATTCATAAGATTTTTGGTGACTTTTTTTTTTTTTTTTTTTTTGGAAGTGGATGGCACCATCCTTCCTTCCAGTCTGAGTTAATCTGGAAATGTCACTGAAATGTGTGTACCATGGGTGACCCTGCTGGTATTTGAAACACCAGTGAACTACCTTCCAGCCTCATATCAACACACAAACCACCACAGTTTGACAAACTAGCATATGTGTGGTGGTCGATTTATGTACCAATTTTGAAATGACAAATTTTTTGTGATTGGGAAGTGGTGGGGATGAGAAGGGTGGGAAAGAAATGGACGTGAATATAAAAGGAAACTTGAGGGCTCTTTGTAATGACAGAATGTTCTCTATCCTGAAAATAACGTTATCAGTATCCTGGTTGTGATGTTATACAACAGTTTGGCAAGAAGTGACTATGGGGGCAACTAGGTGAAAGGTACATGAATACCTTTTTATTATTTCTTATATCTGCATGTGGATCTGGAATTATCTTAAAAAATAAAAAAAATAAAACCTTCTACTATGATTATAGGACTGAATAAAATTAGTGTAAAAAAATTGAATAAAGAAATCTTTAGACAAAGAACAGAAAATATGTGTGGCATTACATAGACATAGTTTCAATAGAAGTTCATTTGTTTCAGAAATACTGAATTGGGAGAGAGACGTTTCTATTTGTTTCTTTTACTGTTGATTTACACATTGTTATAAATGATGCATCAACAAGGCTTATGTAGTTGTTCACCTTTAAATGAAAAAGTAATAATAATGCCAACTTCTCACAAATAAAAAGAAAACCTGCACATCTATATAGTAACTCATTAATGAATATTACCTTAGTCTATAGAATGTGAGAAGGACCTGAGTAGGAAGTGTATAATTAGGTCCATAACAACATTCTGTGCAAGACAACATTCATACTTGGATAAGTCCAGTCACCTTAAGGAAAGCAATGTTTTACATAATAGAAAAGAGCTGGGTGGGCCACACACACCTTAGGGGCAAAAACTATTAAGTTCTGAACATAGCATTGGTGACAATGAAAAGGTCCTATAATTGTATCTGATGACCAAACAAAAGCCAACAAATACCTGAATTAATTCAGGTGCTCACTTAATGTTATCAAAGTAATGGGATGGTCAATTTTTCTTTGAATTTCATATTTTAGAATGCAGGTATTCCAAGCTGTGACTAGTCCTACTGTCAGGAAAACAATAACAAAAATAAATGACTGATGAGAGATCCAGGAAGTGATGATAAAATTATAGAATTATTTTTATCTATTTTAACAGATAAATTCTGAAGGTGTTGATTTTTTTTTTTAAAAAAAAGAATGTAAATCAGAAGTCTGAAAAAGTTTATTAAATATGTTATTGTCAGAATACCTAGACAATATGCTTAATGACATATTATCCTCATTTTCATTTTCTGCTTGTTTTGTTTTGACTAATATTGCCACAGGTAGGGTTTTATACACATTTTCAGTATTGGTAAGATGCTCATCAGTACATTGTTTACCTTCATATGTTTGTCTTAGGAAAAAAAATCATCCTCTTTTAAGGGCATTGCCTATTATTTAATGGGTTAGACTCTACTAACCACGACATAATATTCAGATTTTGCTGATCCTTATTACTACATGGTCAAGCATGAAACAAATGTCTAATGAACACAGTGATTAACACATACATCAATTTGTCAATTACCCTCCATCCACTACCACACTTACAATTGGAAATCTGTTCTCTGTCCCTGCATGGAGCTTGCAAATATTCACCTCCAGTTCTTTCTTCCACTGGAAAGCTGCTTCATTGCCCCCTCTTGACCAATGGTTACTTGATGCTTGTTCAAACCTAGTTGACATTTGAATTAACTGTACCCCATTCTCTTTACTGCTTGACTCAATGCAGCATCACTTACTGCTTTTAATGTGTAGCGATGCACATCCTTTAAAATCTGCTGGTGCCATTCAGATCCAAATGTGACTCAGGATTAGGGACAGACATAGTGAAATACAGGTAGGAAGCCAGCTAAGGTGAGCAAAGACATGAAGTGTGAGTTTCTCAAATTTAGGGGGGGTCCATGCCATCTGGGTTCTCTATTGGAGGGCTCTGTCCTTCTCAGCCAAATGATAACAGTATACAGGGGGCCAGACAACAGCTGAGGGTGCTAACAATTCAGCTGCCTTAAAGTTTTCAGTTTATTTGGAAAACTAATTAAAACTTTCTTTGAATTATTGGCCTTTATATAATAAACTGGATAGCTATATTCAGAATGAAATTATTAACTTGAAATAGGAACTTTAAAGTTGAAGCCAGAAATAAATTTGGACTAGTTAATCATACATTGCTAGTCTACATACACAAATGAGAACTGGTGAAAATCCTTGTGAAAGGATTAGTTTTGCCTAATATTGTAAGCTAACCTTCTGAGTAGATGCCAAATGAATTGGATAATTACTTTAGTCTAAATCTAGTCACTCTATTTTTATGGGCAGCTGCATTTTAACAGATTAAAGGAATGCAACTGGCAGCACTAATCAGTGAATCAGTTTGAAAGCTTGGGAAAAAAAATAATGTCAATAAATCCAAGAATAATAAGCATTTTCCCATGGGAACTATTTATTGAATCTTTTGATTTTTCTAGTCATACTTCTATTTTCACAATAAATAATTTTCTTTCTATATAAAACACATTCTAAATAGACTAGTGAGAGGATTTTTAAAGCAATCTGAGATGAGTTTTATAAACTGGCAATGGAATAATGGTTAATATATGAAAAAATGTTGCTTTAAAAAAACATTTCTATCTGCAACACACATTGATCATCTCATAATTAAAATGTTACTTTCCACAGAATTAGAGAGTTTCATATGTAAAAGTTCATGCAATCCAGGCTCTTGGTTCCAAATAGAACCACAATAATGATCAATGTTGACTCTAAGTGGACCTATTGTGGTGCATATGTATTATTAGTTCACAGATGATAAGAGATTTATTTGTTCATAATATTCCCCACATCTATATAATATGCTTGAATTTCCAGAAAATGTCATCATTTTAGATCAAGACACAAAAACTTAATTAAATGTATCTTTTGCATTAATTGAAATTAGTTCATCAGATTAGCCTTAAATTCCTTAGAAATTCCTGAGGAAATCCAGCCATAAACATAAGATTTAGAAACAGTGAATGAAACCAGAGATTATAAGTGTCTATGAAACTTTCAAGTGGGGATTGAGGTCTGTATTAATTTTCTACTACTGTCATAACAAATAACCACAAATTTAGCAGTTTAACAAAGAGCCATTTATTATCCCACAGTTTTGTAGATCAGAAGTCTGAGTATGGTATGACTTGGTTCTCTGCTTGTTGTTGTTGTTAGGTGCTGTCGAGTCACTTCCGACTCATAGAGACCCCACACACAGCAGAACGAAACACTGACCTATCCTGCGCCAGCTCCATGATCCTTGCTATAATTGAAACCATTGTTACAGCCACCATGTCAATTCATCTCCTCAAAGGCCTTCCCCTCCTTCATCGATCCTCCACCTTACCAAGCACAACATCCTTCTCCAGGAAATGGTCCCCTCTGACAACATGATCAAAGTATGTGAGAAGAAGTCTGGCCATCCTTGCTTCCCAGGAGCATCTCAGCTACACTTCCTCCAGGACAGATCTGTTAGTTCTTGTAGCAGTCCATGGTAACTTCAGCATTCTTAGCCAGCACCACAACTCAAAAGCATCAACTTTTCTTCGGTCTTCCTTATTCATTGTCCAGCTCTCACATGAATACAAGGTGATTAGAAATATCATGGCCTGTGTCAGGGACACCTTAGTCCTCAAGAAGATATCCTTGCTCTTCAGCACTTGAAAGAGTTCCTTCACAGCTGACCTGCCCAGTGCTACATGTCAT
>NW_006922017.1:2806518-2810107 GCF_000298275.1 Orycteropus afer afer
AAAATGTTTTATTATGCCTTCAATTTAAAATATATCTCAGCAGAATATACAATTTATTCAATTATCATCTTTCTTCTGTCAAAGCTCTAAATTTTTCTCTACTCAATGTTGATATTTACAAGTGTAAAGGATACTAAATTTGGATTGGTTTGTATTCTTCAGGGCAAAAATAGAATTTTCTATCTGAATGAATATAACAGTTTGCTTTTCTTTAACATCAAAATTTAAAATGTCATATTTTCCAGTTGTAAGTCTCTATATCTGTATCCTAAGTTCTGTAATGGATCAGGAATAAGTCAGTTTTATATTACTACTGCTGTGATTAATTTGTTATTTTCTCCAAAGACTCTAACAACACTTAGATTAAATCTTTGCTTTCTGACTCTAATGTGTCATATCTTCTGTCATTGATTTTATCTTTTTTTTTCCCTGTACAATCTGGAAGAGCAACTGGAAGGGTGACTCATGTATTTTCTTCTGCAATATTGATAAAATTGGTCAGTGTCAGTTCTACCACTCCTTTTTTAGTTTCCCTGAAAACATTGGTATGTTATTATCTCTCCTTTTACATAATTCTATGGGGTTTACATACATATGGAGCTCTAGTGGTATAGTGGTTAAGGCAATTGGCTGCTAACCAAAAGGTCAGTGGTTCAAATCCACTAGCCACTCCACAGAAGAAAGATGAACCAGTCAACTTCTGTAAAGAATTTCTGGCTTGATTCAAAATGTAGTCTCATCAGGAATCACCCATGCTATTTCCCTCTAGCATCTTAGTGCCTGAAAATCTAGGTATAGCAGTTTGAATTAGGGATTCTGGTGCTCTGAACAGCTCAGTGAGTCAGAGTGCACCAAAATCAGAGGAGTAGAATTAGAGAGGAGATAGGTAAAAGGGAAAAAAAAAATAAGATCTACCCTGCAGAGCACTGACAGGAAGCTGAGAAAGGCCATCAGAGACTTCCCTGGGGGAGCGACCATCAGGCAAGACTGGTTATCTGAGACCACCCTGGGTGAAGGCAGAAGACACACCACACCAGCATACCAGTGACCACACCAACATACCAGCAATCCCCCCAAGGATCTACCTTCAGCACCTGATTTCATCAGGTAACTTGGGTTGGCTAGGTGAAAACAGGTACATTCAGCACCACAGAAACCCAAGCAGAGAGTCCATTGATGCTGCAGGAGGGTGGGCCCAGGGAAGTACACCTGCACTGGGTCACAGAGTAGACTTGGGTCAGCTTAGTAGCACCGACAGGCCTGCATTTGACTTTATCAGTAATATTGGGACCACAGATTATTGGCAGGCACTCTCCTGATTCCAACACCACTGAAACTGAGCGGATCTTTGGTGCCATGGGTGGATGGATCCACAGAGGAAATACTGAGGCAGATCGCAGTCTGGACCAGTTGGGCCAGTGCCGCAGGCAGGCAGGGCCAGAAAGAGAACCCCCCGCAGCAGATTGTGGAGCCAGGAAGTTGTCTTGGGTTGGCTTTTTGGTGATGAGGGGCCTCGGGAGCAAGGTTTCAGTGTGTGTCTGAGGCTGGCGGAAAGTGGCAACCCCCTAACAACTAGAGTCTTTGCTGAAATTGAGCTGCAGGCCTGTAAATAACAGTACAACATCATTGGTAGCAGCCTACTCAGAGCCCTAGAAACCACCCCTAGCAACAACAAGCTTTTCTTCTTCCACTCCCACCTTCTCCACCAACAACTTCACTCATCCAATAGAAGAAACCACATTCAGCCAACATAAAACCTCCCGATTCAAATGCTAAACCATCTTTATGAAAAACAGAAACCCATATCCACATTCTACACAGTGATTCCACCATCACAAAGAAAACTGCAGAGCAACCCAGCATACCTGAATTAATAAGTAAAATAATAATAATAATAATAAAATACACCAGTTTCACCTTTTCAAAATATTAAACCATAAAACCAAGACAAAACAAATCACTACATAACCAACAGTTAAAGACAACCTCAAAATGTCTAGGAAACAACAAGCAACCTCAAATCAAACAAAAAAACAAGACAAGGCATTAGAAGCGAAACCACAAACAAAGATCTCGTTAAACATGGAGGAAAAGGAGGCAATAAAATTATCTGAGAAGGAATTTAGAAGATATGTTTATATAGTGTTACAAGAACAAAAATAATAATATTAATGTACAGTCAGAACTCATACAAAAACAGCAGTTAGAGTTAAGGGATGGAAAAAAATATACCAAGCCAATGGAAACCAGAAAAGAGTACGGGTGGCAATATCAATTTCTGTCAAAATAGGCATTAAGGTAAAAAACATCATAAAAGATAAAGAAGGACATTATATGGTGCAGAAAGGGTCAATTGACAAAGAAGATGTTACAATTATAAATATTTATGCAAGCAATGAAAGTGCTCCAAGATATATGAAGCAAATATTAACTGAATTAAAAGGGATAATAGACAACTCTACAGTAGTAAGAGACTTTAGCACACCACTTTCAAAGAGGGAAAGGTCAACTAGAAAAAAAAACTCACCAAAGATACAGAAGAACTGAACAATACAATCAACCAACTCGAACTGATAGACATATACAGAGCATTTCACCCAATAAAAGCACAATTCACATTCTTCTCCAGTGCACATGGATCCTTCTCCAGAAAAGACCAGATGTTAGTACATAAAACAAACCTCAATAAATCCAAAAGCGTTGAAATACTACAAAGCATCTTCTCAGACCACAATGCTATAAAATTAGAAATTAATAATAGGAAGAGCAAGGAAAAAGCATCAAACATATGGAAACTGAACAACTCACTGCTCAAAAACTACTGGGTAATAGAACAGATAAAAACTGAAATAAAAAAAATTCCTAGAAACAAATGACAATGAATATACATCATACCAAAACCTATGGGACACAGCGAAAGCAGTACTCAGAGACAGTTTACAGCAATAAATGCATATATACATCAAAAAAGAGGAAAGAAAAAAAATTCATCACTCCAACTCATCAACTCCAACAACTAAAAATAGAACAACAAAAGAGTCCTACAGTATCTAGACACAAGGAAATAATAAAGATCAGAATAAAAATAAATGAAACAGAAAGCAAAAAAATAAAAATAATAACATAGAGAAAATCAACAAAACAGAAAGCAGGTTCTTTGAAAAGACTAATAAAATTGATAAATCATTGGCAGACCTAACAAAAGAAAAGAAAGAGAGGATCCAAATCACAAGAATTGTAAACGAAAATGATGTTATCACAACAGAACCAACTGAAATAAAAAAGATATTGACAGAATATTATGAAAAACTGTACTCCAATAGATTTGAGAACTTAGAAGAGATGGACAAGTTTCTAGAATCACAAGACCTACCTAAACTATCCCACTCAATGAGAAAACCTGAACAGACCCATAACAAGGGAAAAAATTGAACAAGTCATGAAAAATTTCCCACAAAGAAAAGCCCTGGCCCTGATGGCTTCACTGGAGAATTCTATCAAAAATTCAGAGAAGAGTTGACACCTGTGCTACTAAAGCTATTCCAGAATATAGAAAAAGATGAAGTACTCCCAAACTCATTTTATGAAG
>NW_006922017.1:2810657-2813510 GCF_000298275.1 Orycteropus afer afer
AACTAAAACTATCTCTATTTGCAGATGATATGATCCTATACGTAAAAAACCCAAAGGACTCAATAAAAAACTACTGGAACTAAAGAGAAATTCAGCAAGTGGCAGGATACAAGGTCAACATACAAAAGTCAGTTGGATTCCTCTACACCAACAAAGAGTCCTCTGATAAAGAAATAAGGGAAACAATATCATTTACTATAGCTACTAAAAAGATAAACTATCTAGGAATAAACTTCACCACAGACACAAAGACCTATACAAAGAAAACTATAAAACACTGCTACAAGAGACAACAAGGGCATTACATAAATGGAAGAACCTACCTTGTTCATGGATAGGTAGACGAAATATTGTGAAAATGTCAGTACTACCTAAAGCATTCTATACATTTAATGCAATCCCAATCTAGATTTCAACAATTTTTTTTAAGGAAGTGGAAAAACTAATTACTAATTTCATATGGAAAGGAAAGAGACCTTGGATAAGCAGAGCACTTCTCAAGAAGAAAAACAAAGTAGGAGGTCTCACTCTCAGATCTTAAGAACTACTGTACAGCCATGGTAGTCAAAACAGTGTGGTATTGGTACAGATATACCAATGGAATAGAATCCAAAGTCCAGAAACAGACCCATCCATCTATGGACAACTGATTTTTGACAAAGTCCAAAACCCATTAAATGGGGAAGAGACCACTTCTTTAACAAGTGGTGGTGGCAAAACTGGATATCCACTTGCAGAAAAATGAAACAAGACCCATACTTCACCCCATACACAAAAACAAACTCAAGCTGGATCAAAGACTTAAAACTAAAACCCAAAATTTTAAATTTCATCAAAGATAAAATAGGGGGAAACCTGAGAGCCCTGATTTATGGCATAAATAGACATAACCCAGAATGTGCAGGAGATAGAAGAGAAGCTAGATGAGTGGGACCTTTTAAAAATTAAATTCTTATGTGCATCGAAAGACTTCGTCAAAAGGATAAAAAGAGAACCTCAAATTGGGAAAAAATATTTGCCTATGACATATCTGATAAAGGACTTATCTCCAAAAGCTATAGAAAACTTCAACACCTCAACACCAAAAATACAAATAACCTAATTCACAAATGGGCAAATGACTTGAACATACACTTCACCAAAGAAGATATATAGGCAGCCAACAAACACATGAGAAATTGCTTGCAATCATTAATCATTAGAGAGACAACACACAACAATGAGATATCATACCATCCCAGCAATAATAGCAAAGTTCAACAGGTTGAAAAACAATAAATCCTGGCGAGTTTGTGGAGAGATTGGAACTCTTGTACACTGCTAGGGGGATTATAAAATGGTACAACCATTGTGGGAAACAGTATGGCATTTCCTTAAAACACTGAAAATAGACATACCAGCAATTCCATTACTAGGAATATATCCTAAAGAGGTGAGAGATAGTGCACAGACAGACATATGCACACCTATGTTCATCACAGCACAATTCACTATAACAAAGAGATGGAAACTACTTAAATGCACATCAACAGATGAGTGGATAACCAAATTGTGGTATATTCACACAATGGAATACTATGCTACATTAAAGAACAATAAGGGATATGTGAATCATCTCATAACGTGGATGAACCTGGAGGACATTATGCTGAGTGAAATAAGTCAATCACAGAAACATAAGTACTATATGAGCCCATTACTGTAAAAAAATAAAGAAGGGTTTGCTTGGAACATGGAACTCACTTAGTAGGTTACTGGGATAGAGAAGGAAGGGGAGGGATTAATTTTGGGCTAGTTAGAGCCTACACACTGATGTGGGTAGGGGGAGGGATATACAGCAAGGGTCTGTGACCACCATGATAATATTAGGAAATGGGAGGACACCAAATTGTGCACGTAAGAAATAGACAACAGATGCTAATACCAACCAATGTGTCCACAACACTACATTGCCATTAAAGCCAAACACCAGGCTACAGAGAAACACATAAACACCTGAGATGATCAGATGGAGGCCAGTGAACAGAAATATACTCTAGACCAAGGATAGATTCAGCTGAGGCTAATCTTGCACAGACACCAGTGATACAAAATACCTGCAGTCCTTACAGAAACAATAGAAGACAGACACAGAGTAATCCCTCACACATAACCAGACACTACGGGAGAAAGATCCAGTAGATCTACTGTCTCAGGACCGTAGTACTGAGACTCAATTTGCACAACAAAATACATAAAAGTCTTGCTCCACATCCTACATTGGTGAGTAGTGACTGGGGTCTTAAAAGCTTTCAAGTGACCATCAAAAATGCAGCTAATCGTCCCCTAGTGTCAGAAGCAAAGAAGAACACATACACAAAAAAAGGGCATTTGGAAGCAATCAGCCATAGGACATGATGGCCCTCGAGACCAGAAGAACTAGATGGTGCCCAGCAATCAATGCCAACCACTCAGAAAGGATCAAATCTGGAGATCCTGGATAGAGTGGGAGAAAACATGGAACAAAATACAAAAACTCAATAATGACCATAATTACCGGTCAGATGAAATCTGGTAAGACCCTCAATACTATGGCCCTGGAATACCTTCTGTGCCTTGAACAAAATGCACTCCCAGGGACTGACTATCAGCCCAATAGTTAAAAAGATGTACACACAGACCACTCAACCCAGGATAATGCACCTACATACTCTATGGTAGTATATCCCTTAGAGCAAGAGACCACAGGACACCAGAGGACCAACATTCAAATTGTGGAAATACAGGACAAACAGGAGTCCATAAACATGAGTGGAACAGGGGAAGGGTTACAGGGTAGGGAGGGGAGGAGACTGGGTTAAGGTTGGACACAGT
>NW_006922017.1:2814901-2815942 GCF_000298275.1 Orycteropus afer afer
GGAGGAAGTGGAAGGTGAGCTGTTGCATTGTGGTAAACTGTGATCAATGACATGAGACAAAATATATGTGAACTGCTGTATGGAAAGTGAATTTGCTCTGTAAATCTTCACCCAAATCATAAAAAAAAAAAAGAATTACAGGCTTGGAAACCCAATGGGGGTCACTGTGAGTCAGAATCAACTTGATGGCAATAAGTTTGTTTTTTGGTTTTATATATTAACTAGTTTTTTCCTTGTGATTTCTGCTACTGTTTCGTAGAAGCCATTCTTTCCTATTCCCTGTTAAAGATGTCAAACAAGTTTAATAATTTCCTTCTACCTCTTAGAGGAAATAATTTCCAGGGACTTCTGAGTCTTCAGTAAGATATTCTCTTATCATTATTCTGCAATATTAAATAATAATTTCATGCTTGTTTGTATAATTCACCTAGAAAGGTGAAAGCTATTTCCAGAGTCTGTGTTCACCAATAGACAGTGGAGATGAATCATTCTTGATCTTTTTACCTCTTCATTCCTGTGTTAGTCAACTATCTTTTTCAGATGGTTAACTGGGAGAAAAAAAAAAAAAAAAGAATTGAGACTCTAGATTCTAAAACAGATTTACTTTGCAAAGTAATAGTTTTATTTAAGCCAGCTCTTTTATACTTATAAGTATATGGGGAGTGTGGTGGCATAGTGCCTAAGGCATTGACTGCTAATCAGAAGGCTGGTGGTTCAAACCCACCAGCCACTCCTCAGAAGGAAGGTTGAGAAATCTTTTTCCATAGTGATTCCTCCTTGGATACCCAAGGAAGGTTTGGTATGAATCAGATCTGACTCGAGGACAAGTATAACCTTCTCCTACCTTATGTTTCTCTGAGTAAAAGGTATTTTGACTACCAAAAGACTTCTTTAAGCAGTAGTGCCAAGGTAAATCTTGACTGCCCTCACTATAGTTAGCATATCTCTCTCAGAGTCCTCAGAAGGAATCAGCACAGTCAATACCCAGATTTTGACTCTTACCCTCCACAACTTGAGATAATAAGGTCTATTCTTTAAAGC
>NW_006922017.1:2816737-2817362 GCF_000298275.1 Orycteropus afer afer
AAAAAAAAAAAAAAGTTTCTTTACTATATTACTACTTAAGAACCTGTAATATGGTCTTGTGCATTATCATCTCAGAATGAAATATAGAATATATTCCTTCTGTTAGTTTGATCACGCACACAGTTTAAGATGTGGTTAGCTGCACTGAACACTCTTGGTGAACTTTTCTACACCCTCTAATGCACTTCACTAGCACCATGCCCCATACCCCAGCTTCTGCTGGTTTTGCTGCTAAAATTTCATGTTGACAAATGTCTTTAGAAGATTTCCTTGAGCCCTGGTACTGCTTTTTTCAGGTGAAAGAGCTTGAAATGCATGGAAGTTTATCCTATCTTCCATTCCCTCTTCTATTCCCTCTCATTAGACTCAGAAGTTGATATGACTGGTAATGCAAAAGCATAGTAATTCCTTTGCTGGAAGAACTCTTGGATGTATTCCATGCTGCAGACCTTCCCTGTGGATTAGGTTGAGCCTGAGACTGCACATAGAGTTGCATTCTTTTGTGGAGTTTTCCTTCCTGCTTTGCTTCCCTACTCCCCGTCTTCCAGTAGTTTCTCCTGAAAATGTTTCTTTAATGAAGCACTTGCCCTCAAATCCTTGATTCAAGGTATCTTTCTAGGAGAAC
>NW_006922017.1:2818302-2822633 GCF_000298275.1 Orycteropus afer afer
TTATAAAAAGTAGTACTTCAAGTCACTTGATGCCATTTGATGGTTAAGAGCAAAGTAACAAGAACTATATATTCATGCATTTAAATTTGTCTTGATTAAAAAAAAAAAAAACTTTCTTCACTAGTTTTGGTCTCCATCGCTACATTCTGCATACATATTTCTATACTTTCTATGTTAAGACTTTATCCTTTTCTTTTTCAATTACATTAAGAAATCACTTCAGGAAAGTTTCCCTAACAAGAGTAAAATTTATATTAACCAATTTGAATTTCATATAATAGCCTATTAGAGCTGGGAGAGACCTTAATGATCATCAATTTTAATCTTGTCATTTCAAAGATGAGGAGACTTAAATTTAAAGAACAAAAGTTATGGCCCAAGGTCATGCAGAACTATCCTAACTCTTTTGAATCCAAATCAGATAGTTAATTCTTTACACAAGGGTACCTTTCTAATTTTACAGATAATGGTTAAGCAGGAATGCATTACATTTCTGGAGTGTTAATTTTACCTATAATTCTTTTCACAAAAATATGATCATTGCTTTATATAGAGCTATTATTAAACATTCTAAACTTTACAAATTGAAAATTGATTTTTCTGTTGATCTTGATTGTGTGGAAAGTAGAAAATATTTAAAAATTCTTATATGCAGCAAAATACAATGAAAATTATCAATATTTACCATAACTTCACTTTAAGTTTCAGCTATTGTAAACGTCTTAATACAGCAACCTTAAAATAGAAATAAAACATTTTTTTTTGCTCCAAAAACATAATCGATCAAACACTTAGAAAAAAAATTTAAACCTTCTCTATACATCAGATTACAATAATTTTTTTTTATATGAACAGGGAGATTTTGAGATTGAAAGACGGTGCTGTTATTGATTATACTGATTTTGTCCCCCATGAGGGACATGTGGTCATTCTTCCTATTACCAAAACCAAGAAAAAAAAAAAAAAAGTGACTTTGAGTCAGCTCCAATTTATAGTGACCTCAGAATAGAACTGTTCTGTAGCGTTTTCTTGACTGTAATCTTTACAGAAGCAGATTGCAGGCCTCTCTTCCATGGTGCTGCTTAGTAGGTAAAAACCAAGCTGTAGTAATCTAGCCCCAACTGTTTGTGCCACGCCAGGACCTTCACTCCTCCCATAAATATGTGCTGATAGACTCTCTACAAATACAGCCTCTTCCAAGCTGAGTTCCTCATTCATCCTCTCACAGAGAGATTCTTTTCCTCACATGACTCTCTGTAGCTGTAAGCATTTCTCTCTCTTTTATGTTAAAAAAATATGGTTACTTCTATTTCTTTTTCTTTGTCTCTCTTCATCTTGTATCCTCCACAGTGGTTAGAAGGGTGCATTGTTCATCAATGCCCAATACATGTCACAATTTGATTCCTTAAAAGTCAATCAGGCACAAACACCTAGACTTTGACCTGAAATTAACATAAATTAATTGAACCATGACAAATTCAAAGTCCTGTTTTCTATGTTTGGTTACCAAATATGGAAATAATTAAGATTCAAGAAATTGATAACCAGTGCACATTTGCTAAGCAAAAAGATTTACTGAGAAGGATAAAATACATGTATCTGTGCCCTGATTATTTCATACTTATGTTTTAGATTTTAAATGATGTGAGAATTTAGCGGAATTATAGATATTTAGTGACAAGTGATATTATTCTTAGTCTTATTATTCTTTTCTTGCAACTCAAGCTAATTCTCCTAATAGCTAATGATTTTTCTAATTACATTACAAGCTCTGTGAATATTGATCTCCATGTAAATATTGGGAAAATACTCATCAATAGAAGTAAAAGGAAAAGGTAATGCAAATTCCCCTCCTCACAATCTCCTTGCATGCTTTTTGATACTTACAGTAATCTCTTTTGTTTTAATAAAACCAATTAAAATATTGGTTCATAGTAATGAAATCAACTTGTGTAGTTATTGGCACTGAGGCATTAATATCACAACATCATTTTACACTTTCCCTACATGGAGTTTGGTGAATATTCAATCATGTTGCGAAGCAGTTTCTTTCCCACAGATCTCAGAAAACCCTCCAGGTTAGGTGGTAACAATTCCTGATGTTGCTAAATTATAGATACATAATACACCTGGAATAATTTTGTTAACTACCTTTGTCCCTAATTAGCTTAATTTAATAATTCATAAAACCTGTCACAAAGTAAAGGATTTCTGATGGTGTAGTGGTTAAAGCATTTGGATGCTAACCAAAAGGTTGGTGGTTCAAATCCACTAGCTATTCCATGTAAGAAAGATGGGCAGTCTGCTTCTGCAATTATTTGCAGCCTTGAAAACTATATTGGAGATCAGGTGGCATAGTACCTAAGGTGTTTGACTGCTAACCAGAAGATTGGCAGTTCAAACCCTCCAGCCACTCTGCAAAAGGAAGACCAGGCCATCTACTTCTGTAAAGATTTACCACCTCGGAAACCCAGTAGGGGTAGCTATGAGTCAGAACCGACTCGATGGCTGTGAGCTTTATTTTATAGGGTCACTATGTGTCGAAATTGACTCTATGGCAGTACGTTTGGTTTTGGTTTGGTCAGAAGATAATTCTTTACTAGGCCAATTTGAAAATATTTGCTGTCAAAAAAGACATCAAGGGACTTCCGGAAAGATGGCGGAATAGACAGACAAGCGACACAGACCCTCTTCAACAAAGAAAAGAAAACCAATTGACAGAGATGCAGAAGATAATGCTGGAGCCTGAGCTTTGAAAGGAACTACACAGAAGTGGATTAGGCACCAACTAGTGGAAAAACTTGATAAAAACAGTGAGTACAGAGACAGTTGGAACTGCGGACTATCAGCTACTCTGACAGAACCAATAGCCTGAATATTTCCAAGTGATGTCAGGATCTGAGAATTGTCCCCAAAGGCTGCAGGGATGACTGCACTGATGGCCTATGACTAAGAAGTGAAACAGCAAGGAGGAAGACAACCTGAGCTGTTGACTCTCCACTCTCTGGAGGGTGCAGCCATTTTGAATTTTCAACCATTTTGGATTTTAAAGTTATGGCATTCTCATTTGGATTCCAGGGACCCAGGAATAGGCTCTGTTTGCTAAGGTTGGCAGGGACATACAAGAGGATGACAACAGAAAAGGAGGCAGGTGGTGAGTGTATAAGTGCTGTCAACTAGTGAATAGAGGAGCACAGCACAGTAAACTGCTTGTAATGGTAACATACAAACAAAATAAAGAAAATGAAAATCATGGGCAAGTCACTCCAACATACAATCACCAATTGAATATAAATACAAAAATGTCATAATGCCTCAGAGACAACAGAGCATCACAGTCCACACAAAGAAGCAAGATAAAGCAGGAGAAACAAGGTACCAGGATACAGACCCAAAACACATCCCTGAGGAAGATGAAGCATTGGAACTCCCTGATAAGCAATTCAAAAGAATTATATTTAGGTATCTTCAAAAAATTAAGAGACAGATCAAAGAAAACACTGACAAAATTGAGGAAAACACAGAGAAAAGCCAATGACAGTTTCAAAAGACAAGAACAAAATGACAAAATAAATGAAAAATTAGAAATGATATAAAATCTACATACAGAAATCCAGAAGATTAATACTAAATTTTCAGAAATAGATAAGACATTGAATGGGCAAAGGAACAGAATTGAATCAAAGGAAGACAGAATTAGTGAGATTGAAAGCAAATAACTGAACACTACTTTGGAAAGGGATAAATCAGAAAAAAAGATCAATACAAAATGAGGAAAGTCTAAGGTTCATGTGGGATACCATCAAAAGGAATAACCTATGTGTACACAGAATTCCAAAACAAGAAGAGAAAAAGAAAAACACTGAGAAAATTGTCCAAGATTTGTTGGAAGAGAATTTTCCTGGTATGATGAAAGATGAGAATATATCCATTCATGAAATCCAATGAACCCCAAACAGGATAAACCCCAAAAGAAAATCACCAAAACATATCATCATCAAACTTACCAAAACCAAAGTCAAAGAAAGAATCATGAGAGCAGCATGAGAAAACTGATTTACCTACAAGAGGCAACCAGTAAGATTAAGTTCTGATTTCTCAGCAGAAACCAGGTAGGCAAGAAGACAGTGGGATGGTATATATAAAACCCTGAAAGAGAAAAATTTCCAACCAAGAATTATGTACCCAGCAAAATTGTCCCTCAAATATAATGGTGATATTAGAACATTTCCAGATAAGCAGAAATTGAATGAATTTGTTAAAACCAGACCTACCTTACAAGAGATGCTAAAGGGAGCCCTTTGGACAGAGAAGCAACAATAGCCAACAAC
>NW_006922017.1:2823953-2825010 GCF_000298275.1 Orycteropus afer afer
TGTGTTATCTCATTTTATCCTCAAAATAACTCTAGCATATGTTGTTGTTGTTGTTGTTCGATGCCGTTGAATTAGCTCCGACTCATAGTGGCCCTATGTACGATAGAGCAAAACACTGCCCAGTCCTGCACCACCCTCATCATCTTTATCATGTTTGAGCCCTTTGCTCTGGCTACCATGTCAGTCCACTTATTGAGGGTCTTCCCCTTTTTCACTGACCCTACACTTTATCAAGCATGATATCCTTCTCCAGTGAATGGTCCCCTCTGACAACATGACCATAATAGATGGAAAGAAGTCTGGTCATTCTCGCTTCTAAGGAGCACTCTGGCTGCACTTTTTCCAGGACAGATTTGTTCATTCTTTTGGCAGTCCATGGTATTTTCAGTATTCTTTGCCAACCCCACAACTCAAAGGCATCAATTCTTCTTCAGTCGTCTTTATTCATTATCTTTCACATGCGTAGGAGGTGGTTGAGAATACCATAGCTTGGGTTAGGCACATCATAGTCTTCATAGTGACATCTTTGCCCTCCCAAAATTTGAAGAAGTCTTTTGCAGCAGATTTACCCAGTGCAACCCGATGTTTGATTTCTTGACAACTGCTTCCCTGAATGTTGATTGCGGATCCAAGTAAACAAAATCCTTGAGAACTTCAATCTTTTCTCTGTTTATCATGATATTGCAGTTGTGAAGATTTTTTTGTCTTTTCTTTACGTTGAGGTTTAATCCATTCTGAAGACTGTAGTCTTTGATCTTCATCAGCTTATAAGATCTTCATCTAGCATACAGGTAGTATGATTTGTTACTGAGATGAGAAACTTAGTTGACAGAGATTTTCTCCACATCTTTCCTCTTTCAGTCTTCTAATGGTCCCTGGATGGTACAGTTTGTGCTCAGGTACTAGTCTAAAGATTAAAGGTCCAAACCCATCCACCAGCACCCAGAAGGAAGACTTGGTGATCTATTTCTGTACAGACTAAAAAAAAAAAAACTGCCATTGAATCTATTTGACTCATAGAGAGCCCCATAGGGATTCCAAGCGTGTAAATCTTTAT
>NW_006922017.1:2829955-2831409 GCF_000298275.1 Orycteropus afer afer
ATTCTGAATCATAGTGACCCTATAAGACAATGGAACTGCCCCATAAGCTTTTTAAGGAAGAAGATCACTAAGTCTTTTCTGTCATGAATTAAACTGCCTCATTTTGATTAGCAGACTTAACCATTGCACCACCAGGGTTCCTTTTCTTTTCCTTTTTTTTTCTTCTTCTTTTTTTTTGTAGCACTACAAAAAAGTAGATACATCGTAATCTTGAATACCAGCTGAGCACATTGTTACCATCCTTATATTATTAATGCATGACTAGATTATTATTCTTCCAGGACAGAATAAATCTGTCCAAGAAGAAGTACAGCCGGAATGCTTCTTGGAAATGAGAATGTCCAGATTTTGTCTTACCTACTTTGGTGAAGTTGTCAGAAGGAATTATTCTCTAGAGAAGGATGTCATGCTTGGCAAAGTAGAGGGTCAGCGAAGAAGGGGAAAACCCTCAATGACATGGATTAGCACAGTGGCTGCAGTGATAGGCTCAAGCATAGCAAGAAGTGTGAGGATAGCACAGGCCTAGGCAGCGTTTCATGATGCTGTACACAGGATCGCTATAAGTCAGAACTGATTGGATGGCACCTAACAATAGCAACAACAGATTATTAATAATGCACGTAGAGCTATTTAAAATTTTCTGGTGAATAAACATGCTGCTCTTCCTATATGAAAAAAAAAAAAAAATGGCCATAATATCTTTTAGTCCTTTGGAAGTGTATACAGGCAAAGAGTATTATCTTCTCTAAAGTAAATCTATTTTTATTTCTTTTTGACTTAGGTTTCCAAATACCTTGGGGAATGGCTACTGTGAAGGAAAATTTATTATTGTTGTTATCATTATTATTGATTATTAATTAAAGCCATATATTTGCCAAGCTTTCATGCTCTCATCATTGATCTTACACAGTAAATTATGTGTGTGAAGCAATATTTTATGTAACTATGTCTAATATGCAGTTATGATGACATATGGGTTTGCCAACTTCTTTTATTTTATAATTATAGTAAGTACATAAAAATAGGAACTAGGCTTCTTTATTAAATTGATTTACAGATAATTTCTAAATTGGTGCTAACTTATAAAACCTGAATAAAGCATTATGTACTGATTTAAATGCTTAGAGTTGATAGCAATGATTTTTTTCATTTAGCGTTAACAATCTTGATATTTATATCAAATAGTACATTGAAGGACTGCTGTAATTAAGGCCCAAATATGTCATGTATTAATATGAATAATAAAATAAAATACTACTAACAAAATTGAAAACATGATAGAAGTCAAAACTTTTGAAAGATGATGCTAAATTAACAAATACTAAAAGTTTGCCTTAGAAAAAGTAATGAACAGTTCAAACAAACTTACTCAGTTTGTAAGGATCCTGAAAGAAACAGAATATCCCATCTCCAAAGAAGTCTCTCAAATCATATCTTGTTTTCAATCCTTAATT
>NW_006922017.1:2831509-2834876 GCF_000298275.1 Orycteropus afer afer
TGTAAGATATTCATTATTGTTACAAGACTGTATTGAAAATTTACTGCATATTCCTAGCTAGGCAATTTTGCTTTCACAAAGTAGCAATGAAGTGAGTGTTCACATGTCATCTCATATTATAAATTGCTACGTTCTACATGGGAGCCACAGTGACATAGTGCCTAAGGCATTAGACTGCTAATCAGGAGGCTGGTGGTTCAAACTCCCTAGTCACTCCTCAGAAAGAAGGTTGGACAATCTACTCCTGTAGAGATACTGCCTCGGAAACACAAGGAAGGGTCACTATGAGTTGGAAATGACTCAACGGCAGTGAGGTGTTTTTTGTTTGTTTGTTTGTTTCTTTAAATTCGGTTTTTATGTTCTATGTGTCAAATCTCATAACTATGATTCTGCATTTGAAGTTCTAATTCTTAAAAGGAGTAAAGGTATTAACCATCCAAAACAAGGTATCCAAACCAATTTTTTGTTTAAATGCTTTTTCCACGCTGATTAGATGTGAGTTTAATAAGGCAGTCTTAGCAGCCTGACTGGCCCACTAAATATCATACACATTAGGTTATAACTATGCCCTTTTTCATATATAGCTTCTATCCACTATGAACATGTGTAGGACTAGGTAGTTATTACTCAATGAATTTGTGAGAAATGGGACATTATTAATTGAAAAATATCCATTGATGATCATTGATTCAAAACTTGGCAGAGAATAAACCATTTATCCCCGTTCTACTTCTTTCTCCATAGAACTGAAGAATTAGCACTTAGCAAAGTATCTAGAGACATAAGCCAAAAAATTAAGCTCTTCAAACTGAGGGCAGGGCTCAGACAGGCAGAGGTGATAATCCTTTCTGACATCGCATTGCAAATGGGCTTCATTCTAATAATTGCAAACTTAACTGTTAGGAGAAAAGATAGCGGTCAGACATGATGAAATGTATTAGATACAGTCCTACTCTTTTGTGACATCTGGTGCAGGGAATATACCATATTTCATATTAGTGGTAAAATGATTTGTGTTTTCAGAGATGAATAGCACTTTCCTTTGGGTGTGTGAGACCCAAGGGAAATCATGCAGTGTGCAGACACTTGTTCTGACACATTTTGTGTACTTCCTCAGCACTTAACACACATATTTAAAAAAAAAAAAATTCTCTAAACTTTGTTGCATTTTACATATTTGTGTGGCAATTTGCAGTTTAACTATAAATTGCTTAAATACATGGGATTGCTTTCTACTCTTAGTACCTAAAACAATTTTCAAAACACTAGAAACAAAAATATGTGCTTAGTGTTCAGTAGATTCTTCTTTGCTTGCACGTTAGTTTTCGTCCTTTGAATCTTTCTCCATTTCTTTCCCCTGCCATTTCTGTTCTGATCAGTGGCCTGGGGAACTGATCTTTGGAGCCCATCACTTGTGTTCTTTTGTCATCTGGCTTCCCACAGAGTTTGGCCAATGAGAGGTACCAGAGAAGAGCAGAGGGCAGAGAAAAAAGGTTACTTAGTCTTCCTCACTCCCTCTTGCAGTTGCTCCCTCTACTTCCCCTGTGGTACCTGCCTAAGTATCTGATGGAGTCTGTATTCCTCTATAGCCAAAGCTCCTACTGAACAAACCCTCTTCCATAGCTTCAGTTCTTATCCCTTCTGGCCTACAATGGTAGTGGTTCCCTGTCATATGTTTCACCACTGAAAATCAAAGGAAAAGGGGCTGATTCAGACTCATAGTGACCCTGTAGGACAGAGGAGAAATGCCCCCATTGGGTTTCCAAGGCTGTAAATCTTTGTGGAAGCAGACTGCCTGATCTTTCTCTGGCCAGGTGGCTGGGGGTTCTAGCCACTGAACTTTGAGTGAGCGTTCTTTAACCACTGAGCCACTACCACTAGGGCTCCATCGTTTTACTTAATAAATCACCCCTTTTTAAGCACTTTTCAGTTAATCTCTTTTGAATGTGTCAATTATATTCTGGCTGATACAGCTTGTTAACATTATTTACAACCCAAATTCAACTGAATATGAGATATATTAGGTCTCTCAACTTGTGTAATGAATTATTTTTAAAGAAAAAAAAATTCTGCTGTCTCCACAGTGTATTTTGAATACATTAAACATTAAATTTTGTATAACCAAACAGCGAAAACCTGCTGCAGTCCTCAATTGACTCTGAGTGACCCAGCGTGTTACACAGTAGAAATACTTCATGACATTTTCTTGGATACTCTTTACGGAAGCAGATGGGCAGGCCTGTCTTCCATGATGCCTCGAGGTGGGTTTGAACCACCAACCTTTATGTTAGTAGAGAAGGATTAATAAATAAATAAGACAAACAAAATATATTTACAGATTAAACACTATTAAAACCACCAACCAAGTGAAATTTAAATTGACAACAGTATTCTGAAGTAACAAATGATGCCGTTTAAATGTGATGTCCTGATTATACTGATGAAATTTTATGACATTGTATAGTCCATTCTCCTTTTAGAATTTTGTGTAAAAGACATCACCATTTATCCAAAAAACAAAAAAACAAACTCATTGCCATCTAGCTGTATCTGACTCATAGAAACCCCTCCTTGGGTTTCCCAGGCAGTATCACTATGGAAGTAGATTGCCCAACATTCCTTATGAAGAGTGGCTGGTGGCTTTAAACTGCCAGCCTTTTGGTTAGCAGTCAAATGTCGTAGGCACTACGCCACCAGAGCTCCTATTTACAGGTGATCAGATAAAAAACTTTGGTATTATCTTTGAAACATTCCTCTTATTTACCATCTCCTTTAGCCATCCCCAACACCATGCTTAATCTACCTTTTTTATGCTTAAAGCCATAACAACTTTACAAATTGATATTTTCTGTATACTAGATTATTGAATCAACCGAATCTTTCTTTCTCTGATATTGTCCCACTCCAATCTAACTTCTATACAGGATCCTGAGTTATTGTTACAACATGCAAACTTGACCCATGTCACTTCTGATTGAACATTCTGATGACTGTCTATTGCTGCATTGATATAGCCAAAATGTTTTGCACAGTTTATAAAGCCTCTTAGGGGACTTTCATTTCAGAATCAGCACTCACCATTTTACACTCAGTGTCTCAGTGATTCTGAACATTTTTCACACACTGCCATCTTTATGCTTTCACACTTAATGGTCTTTCTCTAACACAAGCTTTCTTGGCCATGTCTTTGCCTGGAGCAGCATTCTTTTCTATCCTTAGGGTCTCTTCCTCTAACACTCTGTCCTTTAATCTTGTTGTTGTTGTTATGTGCCGTGGAGTCGGCCCTGACTCATAGCGACCCCTCCTTGGGTTTCCGAGGCAGTATCACTACGGAAGTAGGATTGCCCAGCCTTCCTTCTGAGGAGTG
>NW_006922017.1:2871775-2872292 GCF_000298275.1 Orycteropus afer afer
AAGTCCAGGGGTAGGCGACCTAGAACTGGTGTTAACTACTCAAGAAAGTCTCAAAGTCCCAGATTCTGATTGTCTTTCTGATTGCCAATTTTTTTTGTCATCTCAGAATAACTTCTTGGCTCCAGGTATGAAATTTATTTTAATTCAGAAAAGAAAGGAATGATTTAAAAAAAAAAAAAAAAAAAAACTGCAACCTACTATAGAGATTTCTTTGTATATCATTGATGTGGACTATGTTATTAGGTTATAAGAGAGAAGATGGAAACCAAAGTATTTTTTTTTTAATGTCTAGTCTCCATTAGGATTCCTGATGGTGCAGTGGTTAAAGCACTTACCTGCTCACCAGAAGGTCATGTTTCAAACCCACCAGGCACTCTGTGCAAGAAAGTTGTGGCAATCTGCTTCCATAAAGATTACAACTCTGGAAACCTTATGGGACAGTTCTACTCCGTCCTATA
This sequence comes from Orycteropus afer afer, assembly GCF_000298275.1. Lineage (NCBI taxonomy): Eukaryota > Metazoa > Chordata > Mammalia > Tubulidentata > Orycteropodidae > Orycteropus > Orycteropus afer. The sequence goes on from NW_006922017.1 coordinate 2,872,234, forward strand.
GAGTCGCTATGAGTGAGAATCCACTTGACAGCATGGGTGGGGTAGTCTCCATTAAATGA
>NW_006922018.1:0-5462 GCF_000298275.1 Orycteropus afer afer
GAGACAAAGTATATGTGAACTGCTGTATGAAAAGTGAATTTACTCTGTAAATCTTCACCCAAATCCTAATTAAAAAAAAAAGGCCCATTCAAAATGTGACACAGACAATGGACTTTAAATTAATGGAATGAAATGTTAATAGATAAGGTTACAGATTCCACAATACAATGACCTTTAAGAAACTAGCTCTTGTAGAGTTTTGGTGTAGCATTAAAGAAGAATATCTTCAGGGGCTATTTTTTCCAGTTATGTATCAATGAGAGGCCAGATTTTCCTTATATATGTCAACCAAAACAATTTGTAACAGATTGAAAACAGAAGCAGATATGAGAATCCAGCTGTCTTCTATTAAACTAGACACTAAATAAACTTGTAAAGCAATACCTTCTTAGCATATTTTTGTTTTGTTTTGGAAAATAGTTATTTTTTAAGAGCATGTTATGTTAATATATAAGGGGTTTACTATTTTTAATTAATACATGCTTTAAAATGTTCTGTTTTAATTTCTAATTTAGTAACTATCAATAGATAAAACCTACATTTAAAAAAATTCTTCGGGATCATCAGTAATTTTCAAGTGTATAAATAAAGGGGTTCTGAGACCAAAGAATTTGAAACCAGCTGGTCTAAGCCACCCAGAGTTATCCCATCCTCTGTGCCACTTGATTTGCCCATGGGTGGCCATGGGAACTTGATTGATTCAACTAGAGGAAATCCTAGGAATTTATTAAATAATGGGGCAGAGAAACTCTCATTTCCTGCTAGAGAGGACCCAGGCAGTAAATAGCCTCAGAAGCTGCTGATAAAGTAGCCATTTTGGTTCGCAAGAAGAACTTAACCTTAGGAAGAGAGTAATGCTATGGGAAGCAGTGGAGAGAGGTTAGAAAGAAATCATTTCCTTTATTATGTGGTTGAATCACCAGATCAAACCAGTCCTGTAGCCCATCTTCCCTCTATACATTTCAGATACATGGGCCAGTTAATATTCCTTCTGTGAGTTAAACTAGCTTGAATTGGGTTATCTGCTACTGCCAACCTCAGATCCCCTAAATGATTCACTGTGTTCATGTTATGTGTATATTTTTATTTAAATAAGTGCCTAGGGCCTTAGGATCACAAGCTTTTTACAGTTTAGTCATTTGGCCATCATCACTGCAACATAGGTTTGCCCCTAAGATGAAGGCAAAGCAGGGTCCTGGAGGAAAACACCAAGCACAGGCAGGTTGGGCAAAGTGCCACCAGCATGTGAGAGAACCATAAGGAGTAGTGACATCCACTGAGTAGCAAGAATATAAAGGATTTTAATTTTCCTTTGCTTTTTTTGTATTTCCCAAATTGGACAATATCACCATGTATTGCTTTCATGTAGTGCACAAAAATAGAATGTGTTGTTGTTGTTATGTGCCATCGAATTGGACCCGACTCATAGCGACCCCTCCTTGGTTGTCCGAGCCAGTATCACTACGGAAGTAGATTGCTCCCTCTTCCTTCAGAGGAGTGGATGGTGGGTTTGAACTGCCAACCTTCTGGTTAGCAGTTAAGTGCGTTAGGCACTATGCTACCAGAGTTCCTGGAAAAAAAAAATATATATATATAGAATGTATGTTGTTATTTTTTAAATAATCCACTGAATAAGGGTACAAGCTTACAGAACGGATTGGGGTTTAGGATATGGCAAGAGAATATAAGTGCATGGGCTAAAAATTGCTGGTTTTGTTAGTTGTCATTGAGACAATTCTGACTCATATCTGTAAGGGGTGCAGATGGGTCCCCAGATCAAACTTCCTTTCATCTACAGTTTTGCCAAGAACCAACCTCAAACATTCAAGAGGATAAACAAAATCCCCAAGAGTTAGAGTCATCATGGCTCAATCAGATGTGCTAGAATATTTGCAGAAAAAGAAAAAAGAAAGCCAACATGAAGATTATGTCAATATTATGAAAAGACTTAGGATATAAAATGGGAGAAAAGAAAAAAAAGAAGACATAGACTGTACGCAAACTACTGTCATGTGGACAAAAACTGGAAGAGAACTTGGAAAAATAAAACAGTTCTGGTGTTAGGGTGGTGGTATGATGAGTGATCTTTTTCCTTATTTTAATGTTGTCTTTTGCAATAAATAAAAATGAGAGAAGTCATTGGTTCAAATTACTGAGGTCTCAGAGGCCTCTCCAGATGGCCTGTTTCTTAATGCCTGCCAAATGGCTTTCAATCTGACACCAAGACAGAAGCTGTGCCTTCCCCAAGGGCCTGGGCTCTTTGAAGCTGTGAGGGGTGATGCTGATGTGACTGTTTCGTAAGTGGCCAAAAGGAAAGGAGGCTGAGGAGGTGTGAGACAGTGGGTGTCAGGAATCCCTCCTCTTTTCAGCACAACCTTGTGAGATTTTTGGATTCAGGCTTGACTTGCTGAGGCACTGTCTTTATCTTTCTCTCCTGGTCTGCTTCACCGTCTGTTTGACTCCCACGCCTCCTCTTGAGGCTCTGTCCCCCACTCAGGTCCCATGGGGGTTGGAGTACAGCTGCTAGCCAACAGAACAGAAACTCTGTCTGCTGCTCTGAAGCACAAAGGAAGTTGGTCCCTTGAGGTTTTTCTAGGAATGTTTCCTGTGAGCAATCACAGGAGAAGCAGGAGTAAAACAAACAAAGGGAGAAAGAGTTGTTACAAAAACAACTGGAAGGCTGTCTGTTGGCAGAGGGCAGCTCCAATTGAGGAAATGGTTCCACACTAACTGGATCCCTCTGGAAGCTGCTTGATATACAGCAATCAAGTATGTCTTTAAGCCCTCAGTATGCCCATCCTTCTCCCATATATTTGTTGCACAAATCTTTGTTGAGTGCCTATTATATGACAAGTGTTATGCTAATTGCTTTACCTGGATTATTTTATCTTTACAACATCTTTTTGAAGTAGGGACTTATTATCGCCATATATTACATAAGGAGGTTGAGGCTTTGAGAAACTTAGAGATATTAAATAAAATGCCCAAGACTTCTAGACAAACAAAAGACAGGCATGTGAGGTGAACGTTTACATTAGGTAGATACACTCCTTGGAGAGAACAATCATGGGAGAATAGAAGGGCTGTCTATGCACAGGGAGACAGCTCAGGGGCAGGAGTGCACGGAGGGAAGAGTGCACAGGGAAGAAATTAACTATGGGGAGTAAGTGGGAGAGGAGCTGTTGTGTTGTGGTAAATTGTAGTCAATGTCATGAGACAGTGTATGTGAACTGCTGTATGGAAAGTGAACTTGCTCTGTGAACTTTCACCCAAATCACAATTTAAAACATTAATTAATTAATTAAATGCCCAAGGTCATACAGCTAAGAAGTAGCAAAGTCAGGATTTGAACACAAGCAGTCCAACTCCAGAGGTATGGTCCTAGCTTTCAAAGATCTCAGAGTCTAACTGGAGAGAAAAACACTTTAAGACAAACAAACACAACCAGTAACACAATGTGATATAAGGGAACTACTAACAAAGAGCCATAGGGGCATTGAGGAGAATATGGCTGGATTTGTCTCAGAACTCAAGGACATCTCTTGAAGGAGTAAAACTTGAATTTGACATTGAAGGTAAAGTAGATATATTCATTAGGGGCTGTATTGGTTTTCTGTTGTTCCATAACAAATTACCACTAATTTAAAGGCTTAAAACAAAATTCATTATCTTACTATCTCTGTAGGTCAGAAAACTAACCACAATGTGACTGGAGTCTGTGCTCAGGAGAGAATTCTCTGGGTTCTCTCCTAACATACCTTTTTAATGAAGTACTGTTCAGATTCTGTTCATTTCTGTTTGTTTGAAATCAAGGTGTTAGCCAGGGCTGCAGCTCTTATCTGAGCTCAGGGGTCACTGGGTGTTGGCAGAACTTATTTCCTTGCTATTATAGAACTGAGATCCAATGACACCACTAGGGTTGGTGTCACCCAGTGCAGTGATTCATGATTTCATCTCCTCCCCCATGGACCTCCTTCCCTACAGACCATACAGATTCCTTAGTAATGTTCATTATCAATTTTAACCATAGAATAATATTGTTAAATATAGTTGCAAATTGCTTAAATGCAATATTTCTTAGATTATATGAATGCTAACAAGATTGTTTTGTAAAATCTTTCCACATTGAAGTACATTATTAGCTACATTATTAGTCTCTGAGCAAAAGCTTTTTCTGATTTCCTCCTTCTTTTCCTTTAATTATTACTTCATTCTCAAAAAAAATAATTGATATAGTTTCACAAATACAACTTATCACAATATTGTAGCTAAAATACTAAGACATTTGACAAAATCAGCAACTATAAAAACACCAACGGTAACAAAAATAATAGTGAGCGCTTGTAGCATCTGCAGATGAAACCAGGTGATTCAAGGCTAATTATATTTGAGTAATAATGACAGCTCTGACTGGAGCACATTCTAGTCCAAACACAACTCACTGCCATTGGGTTGATTCCGACTCATAGCAACTCCATAGGACAGAGTGGAACTGCCCCATAGGATTTCCAAGGCTGTAAATCTTTATGGAAGCAGACTGCTTCATCTTTTTCCTGTGGAGTGGCTGGTGGGTTCCAATCATGGATCTTTTGGTTAGCAGTCGAATGCTTTAACCACGGTGCCGTCAGAGCTCCTTAGAACACGTTAGGAGGTTCAAAAAGTTTATCACCATACAGTTTTAGCCTTGTAGGTGTATTGATATGTGTAAGCTGGGCTTACAAAAAATATTTTTGTTAATGATGTTGTTGTTGTTGTATGTGCCATTGAGTCAGACCCGACTCATAGCGACCCCTCCTTGGGTTTCTAAGGCAGTATCACTATGGATAGTAGATTGCCCAACCTTCCTTCTGAGGAGTGGCCGGTGGGTTTGAACTGCCAGCCTTCTGGTTAGCAGTCAAGTGCCTTAGGCACTATGCTATTTTTTTATTAAAATATCCCTATCATTTGTTAATGATAGGGATATTTTTATAAAAAATAAATTTCTGCTGACACACTGCACACAAAATTTTTTGGAGGCAGGGTTTTTTTTAACTTTTTATTGTGATTTTGGTGTAAGTTTATAGAGAAAACTGGTTTTCATTCAAAAATTCATACACATTTTGTTTCATGACATGGATTGCAATCCCCACAATGTAACAGCACTGTTGTCATTTCCTCCCTGTGTTTCCTGTTTCCATTCATACTTCTTGCCTATCCCTTCCTGTGTTCTGAGCTTTATCTCCAGGCAAATGCTGCCCTTTTGATCTTATATGGTTGATAGCTCTAAGGAATACATACCTCCCTGGTGTTATTGCTCACCTCATAAGCCTGACTATTGTTTGGCTGAAAGTTAACCCACAGGGGTGACTTCAGTTCCTGGCTTGAAGGGTGTCTAAGGGCCATTGTCTTAGGGATTCTACCAGTCTCTATCAGACCAGTAGGCTTGATCTTTGTCATGATTTTGAGTTTTTTTTTTTTTTTTT
>NW_006922018.1:34220-53186 GCF_000298275.1 Orycteropus afer afer
GGCTGCAATGATGAGCTCAAGTATAGCAGGGATTGTGGGGCTGGCGAGGGATTGGGCAGTGTTTCGTTCTGCTGTGCATGGGGTCGCTATGAGTCGGAAATGACTCAACGGCACTTAACAACAACAACAAGAAAAACTTTTTATTTTTAACTGCAGGGCAGACCAACACTGTATGGGTCAAACAGAACTTCCAGGTGGAGGGCCTGAAGGTTTGTGATTTCTGATAAAAGTGATGATATAGTCTATATTATTCTACTAAGAAGGTTCAAGATCACCTTGAGAAGTTGGCCCCAGGTCTCTGCTGCCTCTTCAAACACTAGTTTGTCTGGTCTTTATCTTTAATCAGGGATGCCTTCACATTCCCAACTGAATAGTCAGGTCCTTACGGTAGGAATCTTATCTTGTGTAAACATCTCAGAGCATGGAATATATAATTTTCCTTTTATTAGGTAGGTTAAAAAACTCAATGAAAAGTTAACTGTTTTCTTTCCCCTCTCCCAAGTCTTATTCTCAAAAAATTGGAGGTATCATTCCCTTTTCCACCTTTTCAGGAAAGCTGTGCCCTAGAGATTTGGGTTTCACTTGCCTAAGCTATGGTGAGATGGAGCAATATTGGAGGTCTAGAGAGGCCATGACCTGTGCCCAAACTGTAAAACCAAACTCATTGCCATTGAGTCAATTCTGACTTATAGCAACACTATAGGACAGAGTAGAACTGCCCCATTGAGTTTCCAAGGCTGTACATTTTTATGGAAGCAGATAACCTCATCTCTCCCACAGAGCTTGTGGGTTCCAACCACTGACCTTTAGGTTAGCAGCTGAGTGCTTAACCAATGTACCACTAGACTTCCTTGACCTGTGCCTAGTTCCTGTGAAATGCCCCAGAAGATGTAGAATTTTTCATCAGAATGTCCATAGAGGTCTATATGCCACAGCTATTATGAGACCTGGCAGTCCTGTGGTCAAGACCATTTCTGGGTTATATGAGGGTCTCTCAGTGGGCCCTGGAGCAACAGATGTCCAGAGCCAAACATAAAGGCTCATGGTAAGAAAGACACCAACCATGTACTATGGAGCAGGCCCTTGACCCATTTCCCTGGCACTGTGCAATCTAGAGTTCTTCTACCATCACCTGGGAGGAATGGGTACTCCAACAAGGGTTAATATCAGTCATCTGGTCAACCAAGCACAACCAGCTATGGAAATGAAGAGCACTTTGTGCTAATCACATGGGCATCTATGAAATGTTTGTGGATAGCAAGAGTTCTACCCAGAATGGAGGTTGAGGAGGTCAGGAAAGTTGGTGGAATCAGAAGTAACCAAGTCTTTGATCATCAGGGACATATCACCTCTGTTTGTCCCAGAGGTCCCTCATCATTTGTGGCCATTTTACTAGTCAACAAGGAAAAGCCATCATTTATATTTTCTATACACTTAAAACAATAAACTTTTTACTGAAGTGTAAGAGATCTCCCAAAAAGTTGAAAAATCGTAAGTGTTCAGCTCAATGTATTATATCTAGATGAACATATTTCGTAGCTATTCAGGTCAAGAAACAAACATTGCCTGCATTCCAGAAGCTCACAGTGTGCCTCCTTCTGGTCACCACTTTTACCTTCAACTCGTAATGGTAGCCACTCTTCCGACTTCCATACCATAGGTTATTTTTTAACTTTATATAAAAGAAATCCTACAGTGTGAACTCTTTGTGTCTTGATTTTTTTCACTCAACACTGGATTTGTGAGGTTCATCTATGTAGCTATATGTAGCTTAACTTGTTCTTTTTTTTTCATTGCTGCATAATGTAGATAAGCCACATTTTTTTTTTAAATCCCCTTGATGGACATTTAGGTTGTTTCTAATTTGGGGCTACAATACATAGTGTTGCTGTGAACATTCTTGGTCATGTCTTTTGGTGCCCTTGTGGTTTTTTAACCTTCAAGAAGAGGAAGAACTATATGGGAAATGTAAATAATGTCACTGAAAATGATTTATATTTATAAGTAAAAGTGATTGGAAAGGCACATATTTTGTTACGCATATTTCACCACAATTTCAAAAAAAAAAAGAAAAGAAAAAAATACAATCTAGAATGAATAGTAGAATGACTAAGAGTCTTGATGACATCTTACCATATTACTCATGATCCTAACATTTTACTTAGCTAAGATGATCTGCAAGTGAATTATAATGATTCCTGTACTCAGCATAGCTACATGTAGACACTTGGGAACTCAAAGAGTGTCAGAGCTAGAAAAAATCTTATATATCATCCAGCCCAGAATTTCCCAAACTTCAGTCACATAAGTGCTGTCTTTGTGATCTTTGCCAATTCTAATTTGTTGTTGTTGTTGTTTGCCGTCGAGTCGGCCCCGACTCATAGCGACCCCTCCTTGGGTTTCCGAGGCAGTATCACTACGGAAGTAGATTGCCCAACCTTCCTTCCGAGGAGTGGCCAATTCTAATACCAACCACAATATTACTTAACATTTTTCCTCTGCATTTTCTAATTTTTGGCCATTTAAGTATCTAATTTTAAATGCTGTGTTATAAATATATGTTGTTGTTGTTGTTAAGTGCCATCGAGTCGTTTCTGACTCATAGCGACCCCATGCACAGCAGAACGAAACACTTCCCGATCCCGCGCCAGCCCCACAATCCCTGCTATACTTGAGCCCATCATTGCAGCCACCGTGTCAATCCATCTCGTTGAAGGCCTCCTCCTCTTTCGTGGACCCTCCACCCTACCAAGCATGACATCCTTCTCCAGAGAATGGTCCCTTCTTACAACATGACCAAAATAGGTGAGACGAAGTCTGGCCATTCTTGCTTCCAAGGAGCATTCTGGCTATAAATATATATACAACAATTAAAAAATAAATCTACTTTAGCCTTTTCTAAGGAGCTCTGGTGGTGTAATGGTTAAGGCATTTGGCTACTAAACAAAATGTCTGTGGTTCAAACCCACCATCCACTTCAGGGAGTAAAGATGAGGTCATCTGCTTCTGTAAAGATTTACAGCCTTAGAAACCGCATGAGAGTTGCTGTGAGTGGGAATCAACTTGATAGCAGTGTGTTTGGTATGGGTTTTAGCCTGTTCTGAACAGTAATAGTTGTGAACTCATAGCTTTGGTGTGCTAGCTATATTCTTTTTATTACTCATTAAAATAAACATACAAAAACCAAACTCACTGCTAAACAGTCAGTTCCAACTCATAGCAACCCCCCTAGGGTTTCCAAGTCTGTAAATCTTTACAGAAGCAGACTGCCTCATCTTTCTTTCTTCCACAGAGTGGCTGATGGGTTTGAACAACCAACATTTTGGTTAGCAGCCAAATGCCTTAACCACTACACCATGAGAGCTCCTCAAAATAAACATATAGCTATTAAAATATATTTGCCAGTTTGCCGCTGTGTGAGATTCTCCATTGGCTCGTTTTGATCAGTTCCCTCCCCCTCCATCTGAGGAGCTGCTCTCTAGAGACTGCCTCACTGGGCTCACTTGCTTTCTGTCTTTTGCATTCAGTCAATGAGAAGCACTGGGAGGTGATCAGAAGTTGATGTATTTATTTCTCTGGTCCCCACCCTGCCCTTCCATGGTTGACACTGACTGTATTCTCTATGGAAGGCTGCAGCTCTGGGCAAACAGGCCCCCCATGGCTAACAGTTTCATTCTGTTGCCCCTTCAGGCTGAGGGGTGATAACACCTTCAAGCTGTTGCAAGTCCCTGGGTACTTCATCATCTCTTATTGGTTCTCTTAAGATGTTCACCCCTTTATAAACTGTCTCTTCAATACCACCATCACCAGTTGCCATTGAGTCGATTCAACTCATAGCAATCCCATATGTGTCAGAGTAGAACTGTGCTCCATAAGGTTTTCAATGGCTAATTTTAGAAATTTAGGCCTTTCTTCTTATGTGTCTCTGGGTAAATTTGAACTTCCAACCTTTCAGTTAGCATTCAAGCTTAACCATTTGCCCTGTCCCTTCATTAACCACCCCCCAACTGGCTCCTCAGGGTGACCCTGCCCTGTAGAATGCACCCTACAATCACTGAGAGCTCCAGATTATCTTATCAGAGATAAGATCCATACATAAGGCCTTGGCTCCTCCTTGGGGACTCTGCCCACACAACAAGTGATGGCCCTATCTCACAGACCAGAGTCCCAATGGTAATCAGCTCATTATGAGATCCATGCACAGAGGAAAAGGCTAGGAGAAGGAGCAATTTATAACTTGTGAGAACTTTGGCACCAACCCTGTAGAGGTCAGCAAGACTTCCTTTATTTTCAGGAGGAAGGCCAAGGGCTCTATGGCAATGAACTCCTTTGAGAATTCCGGGGGAGTACTGGAACCCCTCCCCCTAGCATTGCTTCCTCACCCGGCATTTTGCATGTAATTAATTGCCAGAGATTTACAGGTCTAATGCTGCCCGTCTATGGACCTCACCTTGAGGATCTATGACCTAGATGAAACTGGATGACCACTTGCTTGACTCTTTCCCTCAAGCCTCACGGAGAAAGAAAAAGAGATGAGGAACAGCCCCACCCCCATGCCCCAACTTCCACTCACTAAAAATTACCTGAATGGGAGTTCATCTGTGGCCCATCAGAATCTCCTCCATGCTTTAATGTTCTTGATAGGCTAATGAATGCAATTTAATTCCACATAGCACTATGGAGGGTCTACTTGAGTCAGGCTCTCTGCTGGATTCTGACTGTACAAAGATGGATTCAGTGTGATCATAGAGGGAGCTACAGTCTCGTGGAAAAAACACAGGCACAATCAGTTGCCTCTCAAGCCAGTGCTTAAGTTAGTGTTGGGGACAGAGTCTTATGGGAGAACGAAGGAGGTCATGATTATATCTGGATAGAGGGAAAAATTAGGTAGCAGGTACATAGAGAAATAAATGTTTGGGTTGGACTTTTGAGTCTTTCCCAGGAAGGAATCATGATCACATGAGACAGGTGAAATTGCAGATGTATCTGAAAAAGGGAAGTGGTCTGGGATGGCTGGGTTTCCACCCTCCTGGTTAGTAGTCAAATGCTTTAGGTACTGTGCCACCAGAACTCCTTTTTCTTCTTTTGAGCCCTGCTAGGGAGCTCTGGTGGCATAGTGCCTAAGGCACTTGACTGCTAACCAGAAGGCTGGCAGTTCAAAACTACCAGCCACTCCTGGGAAGGAAGACTGGGCAATCTACTTTCACAGAGAAACTGCCTTGGAAACCCAAAGAGGGGTCTCTATGAGTCAGATCTGACTCGACAGCAGAGAAATTGGTTTTTTAAATGAACCAATGAAAGGAGGGTCAACGAAAAAGGGGAAAGCCCTCAACAAGGTAGATTGATACAGTGGCTGCAATGATGGGCTCAGGTATAGCAAAGATTGTGAGGCTGGCACAGGACTGGGAAGTGTTTCCTTCTGTTGTACATGGGGTCATTATGAGTTGGAAACAATTCCATGGCACCTACCAACAACAAAGGAACCAAGGTGTGAATAGTTAATAATGGACTTTTTTTTCCCCTTTCTAGACAATTATCTGCCCCGGTAAGCAGAACCTTCAATGCCTTTATTCAGAGAGAAGAGTAGATAGAGAATAAGTTCCAAAAACCCAAGCAGGCTGGAGGAAGAGCAAGCTCTGAACAAGAGGCCCTGCTTCCTTCACTGGAACTTTACGGATGTTGGCATTTATGCTCCAAGAGGATAGATGTGTTATCTATGTCAGGGAAGTCCTTGTGCAGAAGGCTGATGGGGAAAAAAGTCCAAGGACAAAACACCTGCCAGGAAACCCTGTCTCACAAACTTCCTTTATTCATCAGCCCATTGGTACACTATTGATGCTTTGGTGAGGCTATTGTCAGCTGAAAATACCACTGCAGTAGGAAAGGAAAATAATTCTTTCCTGCGTTCCAGTGTGAGGCTGTAGAAGGGGGAACAACCTGCCCAAAAATTCAGTAACATTTGAAGTCCCTTGTGCTGAAGGTGTTATTTTCCTTTGGTTGGGTTGGCAGCTGCCTTCTTTCTCTCTTGCTCAACCCTTACTCCTACATTCCATTGGAGTTCTTGTTTCCCATCCAAAGGCCTCAGTTCCTTTTTGAGGAATTTCTGCTTTGCAGTCTCCCATCTCCTCCTCTTCCAAAACTTCAGACACTGATTCACATAAACGTGTTTCTCAGTTAAACTTGGTGTAGCACTGCACCATCTCCCACAGGGTGAGACATAAATGAATTCTTCCCTAAGGCTAACTCAATTCCATACATCAGTCCCGGGTTTGCAAACTCTCTGCAGGCTTCTCATTATCTATGGAATTAAGTTTTGTCTCTTGAGCCTGGCTTTAGAGGCCTTTCTCCCTCTGGTCTCTGGGGCAGCAGCCAGCACAGACCAAGGACCAGATGCACCATTTGTGTAGCTGCACAGGGCACATCAGGGTGCATAGCTCAGAAAGTATTAGCCTATTGGGTATCAGTCCATTGCCCCACTTACCCTGGTGTCTTTATCAGGCACCTTCTGATCCCAGCCAGCCTTCTTAGCCTTGTCCTCTACTTCTCCCATACCCTTGCCTGTTCTCTGGCCCAACACCCTTCTCACTGCTTCTCTTGGAGGTTACACACTGTCCTGTCTCTGCACATTTGTGATATTATTGCTTCCACCCAATTCCTAATTTCCTGTTTGAAGTCCCACAAGACCTATTGTAAGGTCTTCATGAGTTACACATGAGTGGAGTTTGATGTTGTTGAGCTCCTCTGTAGGGGAGCTGGATGGTCTGTTTATCAAGGAATCCATGAGGCAGTGCCCAGAGGTTTTTCCTCTTGGGTTGTTCAGACTCCCCAGAGAAGAACCTTCCAGAATGTTCTGGGCCCCAACAACAGGGAAGGCTGAGAGTCTTTGAATTTAGGAATCAAAAACACCCAATCTGGATCCCCAATCCAGAGAGTAAAACTCTAAATTTTTACTGAGATGGAAGAGAGGCAGGCACACAGCAGGATGGAGTATAAGAAGGCCTCAGGGGATTATAAATTATAATAACCAAACCCAACCAACTGCTATTGAGTTGATTCTGACTCATAGAGACGCTATAGGACTGAGTAGAACTGCCCCATAGAGTTTCCAAGGCTGTAAATCTTTACAGAATGAACTGCCTCATCTTTTTCCCATGGAGTAGCTGGTAGATTCAAACCTCTGACCTTTAGATTAGCAGCCTAATACTTTAACCACTCCACCACCAGAACTCACTAGAAAGCATAATAATAGCCAGTAAAAAGCAGTTGCCCTCAAGTCAACTCAGACTCCTACTGACCCTGTGTGTGTAAGAGGACAACTGTGCTCCACATGGTTTTCAACGGCTGATTTTTTGGAAGTAGATCACCAGGCCTTTTTTCCAAGGCACCTCTGAGTGGACTTGAACCCCCAACTTTTTGATTATCAGCCAAATGTGTTAACCATTTGCACTAGTTAGAGACTTCATAACAACAGACACACATACTAAGTGCAAGTATTGCTTACACATTAACTCAAACTCAAACAGCTTGCTTTCTGGTTCTTTCCATTTTAACTACCTATCACCTAACTCCCAGGTCCTGAATTTCCTGGGGCTTCCAGTATCTCCTTTTGAGGAATACTTGGTACAAAACATTGGTCCTAGCTTTCTCTAAGTCAGGCTTGGGATGGCTTTTTCACATCTTCTCAGTCAATTTTTCCTCATCTGTTTGCTTTCCTGCTTCCAAAATGTGATTGCTGTTGTCTCCTCATAAAATTCTTTCCCACAAAACCTCACCACCCTAAGTATGTTAATGGAACTACTAAACCAAACCAAACCCTTTACGTCCAGACGATTCCGCTAATGGCGAACCCATCTGTGTCAGAGTAGAACCAAGTTCCAAGGGTTTCTTTGGCTATCATTTTTACAGAAGCGTATCTTCAGGGCTTTCCTCTGCAGCACTGCAGAATGGATTTAAACTACCAACCTTCAGTTTGTAGTCCAGCACAAACCATTTGTGTCACTCAGAACCCAAGAGGTGTTTATAAATATAGAGAATTGCCCTCTCCCTCTCTGTCCTGCCACAACCAATTTCCTGCCTGTGGCCTCTGCTCAAGGCCACATTAAGAGTTGAGTCCAGATTCAAGGTCAGGCCTGTGTGAGTTCAGTGCATGCATGTTTTTACTTGGGCTTGCTCTCAAAGCAGAAAGTAAACAAGGTAAAGATGAGAGGAATGCATGTAACTCCCATTGTTACACTTACACCTGTGGGCAGCCTTGAATTTTAGCCTTTTTAGCAGTCTGACTGGAGGAGCAGAGAACTGTTAACTCTCAAGCTGTTGACTCTCAAATTTTTATATGTCAAGCCACAACTATAGACAGAAACCACTTATAAAACTTATTGCTGTCGAGTCAGTCCCAACTCATAGCAACCCCTCCTTGGGTTTCTGAGGTGGTATCACTACCTAGATTGGGCAATAGATTGCCCAACCTTCCTTCCGAGGAGTGGCTGGTAGGTTTGAACTGCCAGCCTTCTGGTTAGCAGTCAAATGCCTTAGGCACTATGCTACCAGAGCTCCTCCATTCAGCTTTGAACCCTTGAACTTCCTGTTGAGCCAGCGTTGGGCCACAATGCCTCTGCACCTGAGCTGCAATGCCCAGAAGTCTTCTGTTTCTGTCCATTTCTGTGCTTTCCGTGGCAGGCCTTGCCACTGTCTACCACACTTCAAGGTTCTGGAGAGTGCAAATGCACAGAGATTTTTGTACCCCAAACCTCAGAGCTACCTCCAGGTAGGCAAGGTGAGGCCCAATGGAGGACCCCTAGCCTTGAGAAGGTAAAGGCCTAGAAAGGGCCATCATCACCATTGGAGCAAATTAGGAAAAGGCACTCCTTAAAATATGTGTAATAAAAGCTCTAGTATCTATGAGGGCATGATATCCTTTTTGCCTTGAATCCAAAGTTACAGTAGGCCAAGGGGTCTTTTTGGCTCTACTCCTGACCCTCTACAGGAAACTCTTCTTTGTCTTTCCTTTCTGTTAGTTAGCAGAGAGCCCTGGCCGAGAAAAGTTAACATAGGCTTGAGAAGGAAGAGTGAGAGCATTTTTTCAATACAGGTTTATTTATGCTTTACTTCCTACAAAGGCTGACAACCCACCTCAGTGGCCCTCCTACTTGAGGAAGAGTAGGAGGGCAAGAGGATGAGGGGAAAGGGAGCTCTAAGTGTCCCTTGCCCAGCCCTCCTCAGCCTTTTGTTCTTTTCTTCTGCTGACCCAAAACCCCTCCAGGAAACAAAATGGCTACACCAAACAATAACAGATAAAATCTACTTAAGGACAAAGGAGTTCTTGGGTGATACAATTGGTTAAGGGTGAAACACTGAACTACTAGCAGAAAGGTTAGAGGTACAAACCCACCCAGAGGCATCTCCAGAGACAGGCCTGGAAATCTACTTCTGAAAGGTCACAGCCTTGAAAATCCTATGGAGCAGTTCTATTCTGCACACATGGGGTCGCCATGAATCAGAATCGAGTGTTGCCAATGAACAACAACGAAAGGACAAATACTGTATAATCCCACTTATATGAAATAACAAAAACAGGCAAGTGTATAGAGACCAGAGTCTATTAGTGGTTACTGGGGGCAGGAGGGAGAGGAAAGAGGGAGCCACTGTTTGGAAGCAGTGAGTTTCTGTTACGGTGATGAGAAAGTTGACAGTGATTATGAGTGATGATTGTACAAACGATTATTGTAATGGATGTCACTAAATTGTACACCTGAAAAATGTTGAATTGGCAAATGTGATATATATTTTTATAACAATAAGGAACAAAACAAATGTCTCAACCTACTACTTGCCTCCCAAGCTTCCCCCTTCCTAGACTGCCCCACATCAGGTCCAGGAATGAGAAGTTGGCACTGCTTAAGAAATGCATCTAGTGAAAACACAAATCCTTTTATTTTGTGGTGAAGCATTAAAACAAGTGTATAAATGCATATTTTACTATTTTATCTCAAATCTGGTAGAAAGCATCTGTTCCATTATACTGGCAAAGGACATCTGTTAAAAATAGTTTTGCTTTGTGGAAGACCAAATAAGAGTTTCCAATAACAGAGTCAAGGCACGATCCATCCAAAAATCAACTCTAGTTGTCCTGTTTAGGCCACAAGGATGGGGGTGGCAGTCAAGTCTTTAATAACTTGTAGGTCATCAGTGCACATTAGTCAGGATGCACAGAGCGATACTGTGGTCACAATCAACCCTCATATGTCAGTGTCTTCAAAGAAAAAGGTTTATTTCTTCTTTATGTTGCTTTTGCATTGGCAGGGATGGGTGAGTGAGCAGAAGAAGTGTTCTGACAACTAATAACAATCAGAAGGGTAGTAACCATGATGCCAGAGTCTTGGAGACCCCTGCTGTGCCAGGATCAATTCCTTAACTGGATAGTGAAGAGGCCTGAAAGGTCCAGGCAGGGTGGGCTTCATAGGTATGTGACTTGAGCAGTTTGTTCAGGTCCTAGATTCAGAAAGATCCTTTGCTTGGTTTGATGCCCTCTGCTGTCCTCATCTTGAAGTTCTTCATAATTTTTGAACAAAATTCAAAAAGTCACTGCCATCGAGTCAATTCCGACTCAGCGATTGCCATCGGATTTCAGAGGCGGTAAATCTTTATGGAAGAAGATTGCCCAGTCTTCCTTCCGTGAAGTGGCTGGTGGGTTTGAAAGACCAACATTCTGGTTAGCAGTCAAATGTCTTTGGCACTACATCACCAGAGCAATGGACTTTGCAAATCACTAGCCACTCTAGTATAGAGTTCTGGAAAACGAGAATGGTGAGAGTGAACCAGGAGTGGAGAGCATCTGGTTATTTATCAACCAGGAAGAAAGGGTTTCAATATTTTAACAATGGTACTGTGACTAGTGCATGTTGACTGAATGTCAGCCTGGCAGCTGGGTCATGTGATAGTCCCCAAAAGGGACGCACTTTCATTACAACAATCATTTGGGGGTAGAAGTGAGTTATCAGCTTAGAAACCGGGATTCAGAGGTTAGACCCTCACCAGGCATGTGGGGCTCTCTCCCTTCTTTCTCTGAATTCCCTTTCTTTTTATTTTTAACTTTTTTTTTTTTGACTGTGATAAATCTATATGTAACAAAGCATTTGGCATTTCAACATTCTTCACTTGTACACTTCAGTGACATTAGTTAGATTTCAACAACAACAGCCATTGCCCTTATCCATTTCCCAGTTTTCCCATCACTCTCAGCAGAAGCTCCTTGTCCCTTAAGCAATGAATTCTACTTTTTCTCTCCCTCTCCCACTAACCAGGGAACTCTGGTGGTGTAGTACCTAAGGCATTTGACTGTTAACCAGAAGGCTGGTAGTTCAAACCCACCAGCCACTCCTTGGAAGGAAGGTTGGGCAGTCCACTTCCGTAGATCTACCACCTCAGAAACCCAAGGAGGGGTAACTATGAGTCAGACTTGACTCCACAGCAGTGAGTTTGGTTTTGTTTTTTTTCCCCACTAACCACTAATAAACTTTGATCTTTATATACTTACCTATTCTAGGTATTTCATATAAGGGGAATCATACAAAGTTTGTCCTTTTAGTCTCCCTTTTTTGAGTCTCAATTTTGAGACAGAGAAATAAAGAGAAAGAGACATGATTTCCTGGGTAGAGTGTTAAACGGGACCCACGATTTGGCATCAGGACAGGAGCTAAAATGAATGGGTCTTTAAGTCCTAATGAGCAAGTCTTCATTTGTAAACTGTTTTACTCACTTTTATTACTAGGTGGTTACTCCCTCCATGTTATCCCATAGGCCACAGTTAGCAAGCACCCAACATGGCTGCTCTCACTTTCCCCTCCTCTCTCGAGGATGTTATGACTAGGTAACCATAACACTCCTTCTGGTCAATCCTGGATGTAGCCTGGAACCCTCCACACAGTACTCTGCTGTTGTTGTTGGATGCCATCTAGTCAACTCTGACTCAGTGACCCCATGTGGCAGAGGAAAACTGCCCCATAGGGTTTTCTTGGCTCTAATCTTTACAGAAGCAGTTCTTTCTCCTGCAGAGCTTCTGGGTGGGTTTAAAATGCCAACGTTTTGGTTAGCAGCTGAGTGCTTACTTAACCTTTTTGCACCATCAGGGCTCCTTCACAGTGTTCTAGGCAGTCACTAAGACCATAGTTGGTTGGGACCCAAGATAAACCTAGTCATTACAGTGTTAGCTTTTAATCCAGTCCAGTTTAAATGTTCCAGCCTCGTGACAGCATGTTATGGGATATGAAATTTAAGTAGGAAGCCGCTTTCTCCTGAGCCTGTCATGGTAGCAAGAGGGCTGGAGATGAAGAGGTGTGCAGGGCAAAGTAAATCTTTCAGGACTTCACCTGTCCTTCTAACCAGGACATTCTTCCTCCACTACCAACTTTGGCAGGGTAACTTGAGTTTCCCCAGGTCTCAGTGGGTATAAATGAGGTCACATTCATGATCCTATTTCTCAAGTTCTTCCCCACATTGTGCCCGGGCAGTCTCACATGTGCTCATGAACAAGCATAGCCAGCTCCCTCCGAGGATTGCTGGGCCCTGCAGCTTCCACCAGATAATGCCACGTTGAGTGTATCCCACTTCCCCTCCAGCTCCCTTCTCCACCTTGGATAAATATGTCCTGCTCTGTGTCCTGCAGTGCTGACCTTTATGAATTGCCTCATCCAAACTGCTTTGCCCTTGCTTCTGGTCAGGGCTAGCCTAGGGACATGAAAGTGTCTAGGGTGCCGAAGAAAAGTAAGGTCCTGGTATTTACTCTCCAGCTCCCTCCTACTGATTGCATGAATTGGTTGCATTCCTCTAACAAAAGAAGCAGCCGGTATCAGATGGCCCAGATTCTATCAACCACTCCCTCCCCTTGTCTCTTCAGATCTAGGTAAGGTAAAGGCTTCCTGCTTTTGCTAGGATGCTGGTACTTCCAGTGCTACCACCCCTCACTGTTGTTGGTAGCTGCTGTCACATGCACAACAGAATGGAGCACTGCCTGGTGCTGCGCCATCCCCATGATGGTTGCAGATCAGTTTCATTGTGATCCGTAAGGTTTTTATTGGTTGATTTTCAAAAAAGTAGATCACCAGGGCTTTCTTTCTACTTCTTCTTAGTCTGGAAGCTCTGCTGAAACCTGTTGAGCATCACAGTAACACGCAATCCCCCACTGATAGATGGGGAGTAGTTTCACACGAGGTGCATTGGCCAGCAATCAAACCCAGGTGTGCTGCATGGAGGGCAAGAATTCAACCACTTAATCACCAATGCTGCACTCCCCTTGAAGATTTCTCTTGATCCTGCCCACATCTTTGTAAACAGTTATTTATTAAACTTCCTCAAATATCCAGTTTGAGAAGCAATTTGTTTCCTGTTGGGAACTTGACCACACAAACACCACTGTTCCTCCTGGACACATATCTTCAGGACACCCGCAACCCCCTGGGAAACACTGATAATTCCGCCACCTTGTAATGAACTGGAGCCACATGGTGCCAATGCA
The DNA here is from genome assembly GCF_000298275.1 of Orycteropus afer afer. Taxonomy (NCBI): domain Eukaryota; kingdom Metazoa; phylum Chordata; class Mammalia; order Tubulidentata; family Orycteropodidae; genus Orycteropus; species Orycteropus afer. Next base: position 47,731 of record NW_006922018.1, read on the forward strand.
GCAACACAAGAAGGAACATACCCCACTGCCCCTACTCTGTGTTTCACACTGTTAGATGGGGTCCTAGAGGGATTGCTTGTGCTCTAAAGTCTTCTGGAAATTTTAATGTAATAGCTTTTTCTGCTCTACCTGCACAAGGCTGGAGGAAGAGTCCTGGGAGTGGGAGGGGAGGAATGGGAGGTGGGTGGCAGAAGCTCTTGTAGAGAAGGTTGCACTGGGCAAAGGGCTAGATATGGGTGCTGGCTTGGCCACTGAACGGCCATGTTACCTCAGACAAGTCAGTCTCATGTCTTCGTCTCCATTTCCTCATCTGCGTCATAGGAGTTGGGCTCAGTGCTTCTCATCCTGCTCTGGGCTCCCACCCTCACTTCAGCCAGAGCAGTTCCTGTTTGATCTATTTTAGAATTTGAACTTTTGCAATGATTTCCTTTAAAGAATGAGTTTCATTGCTTTTAAAATGCTTGAAAACAATTGGGCTAGAAAATTCTAAAGTGTCTTCCAGCCCTGACATTTTATAGACATAAATCAACTTTGTCTCCTTCACCATTGTGCCAGGGAGGCTCTGGTTCCAATAATTAATGGAAAACTGAAGATTAAAGGCACATCTGCCAGCTCCCTCCCATGACCAATCAATCTACCATGACTGAGCAAGTGGTTTTGCTTCCCTTCCATTCTCAGCACCTTCTCACCTATTTCTGCCACTGTCCCCAGGCGAGGATAAGAACAGGTTATTTTAAATCAATTGCATCAAATGCAAACCAGCTCAGCAGACAAAAATGTGGAAATGATGGCAAGGAATTGTTCATGGTACCTTTGCAACTTTTACAAGCTTTGCAAAAGTTCAGTTTGGCGCATGTCAGTGGAATCTGGAAATCCCTCATAGCTCATGCCTGACATTCATATAATTTTTCTGTAATTGCTGAAAAGAATTATAGAAAAGGGGTTAACAATTTGGGCCTCTGGGGTCAGATAAATGTGGGTTCAAATCCCTGCACCACCGTTACTAACTGAGTGACCTTGAACAAGTTACTTGATGACACTGGGCTATTTTTCTTTATTGGTAAAATCAGATTAATAATAATATGTATTTCATGAGGACTGACTGAGATAATGTATGTACAATGTTTAGCACAGTGCTGGGTATATGGAACTAAAATCTAACCAAACTTGCTCCTGAGCCCACTTTGACTCATGGTGCCTTATGTGTGTCAGAGTAGAAATGTTCCATAGAGTTTGTTTAACTGTAGCTCTTTACAGAAGCAAATCACTTGACCTTTCTTCTACAACACCAGTGGGTGGGTTCAAACTGCCCATCTTTAGGTTAGTAGTTGAGGGCAGGCTTTTTGCACCACCCAGGGACCTGGGCACATAGAAAGTATACAACAGATCTTAGCTGCTTAAGGTTATTGCCATTAGAACTACTCACTTTGGTTTCCAGAAAGTTCAATGACAAGAGCTCAATTGAGTGCTTGACTGAGAAACTTCCAAACCTGGGCTTCTGATATCAATCTCTTCCCGTATCTCCTATTTCATAACTTCTTTCAAAATAGTTACCAATTACTGAATGTTTATTAAGTGCCAGGACTTAAGAGACATTACCCAACATCTAACAGGAATATTGAAGATAATTCAATAAGTGGTGGTGGAATAAATAAGTGATCTAACTCAATGCTCCCAGCAATCCTGATACATAGGTATTGTCACCCCAATCATAATAGGCTTTTTTGGGTCACCACTGGAAAGCATCTGAACTGCTCTCTGTGTGAAAGCTACTCTTATGTGAGCGTCCCACTTTAGACACGGAGAAAGTGAAAGCTCCCCTTGGCCTCTGGCAGTAGAAGCACAGATGTGTGAACCAAATTCAGCCAATCAGATTCTCCCACCTGAGACTTTTAAATCCAGACTAAATAAAGGTGCACAGTAGAACTCCTCCTGGTGGGGCAAACAGTAGAGGCATCCAGAATTCTGGGGCATTGGTGGTACTGGGGCCAGGAACCAGCAGCAATGGCTACAGTGTCAGCAGAGGGCCCAGTATCCAGCTACCTAAAGTCCATTTTGCAAGTTGGTAAGTGTTATGGAACTGTGTCCCCAAAAAATATGTGTTGGAACCTTAACCCATATCCTGTGGTGGCCCAGCAGTTACGCACTTGGCTGTTAACCAAGAGGCTGGCAATTTGAAGCTACCTGCAGCTCAAAGGGAGAAAGATTTAGCAATCTCCTTCCATAATATTACAGCCTAGGAAACCCTATGAGGCAGTTCTTCTCCACCACATGGGTTCACTCAAACTCGAATGACTCCACAACACCTAACAACAATGTACCTGTGGATATAATTTCCTTTTGGGAATAGTGTTTTCTTTGTTATGTTAATAAGGACATATTAGTGTAGGGTATGTCTTAAACTTAATGACTTTTGAGATATAAAAAGAGCAGATTAGACACACATAAGCAAGGACAAATGGAGGAAAAAAGGACAAGATAAGAAATTATATTTCAAAAGACCCCACAAGCTTGACCACTGTGAAATATTGATAAACCTTGGAGTTGTCCTTGAGTAACTCACCAGGTGCTGAGCACGCACTACGAAATTCAACTTGATTGACAAAATGACCTTCCACCAGAGGCAATCAAGAACAGGAATCCCTTGCTGGGACTCGAACCAGGGTCCAGAGACATAACACATGTGCAAAATCCCAGAATTATTCCAGCAGCCTTTGGGATGGGTTCCATATTTGTTCCCACAGCCTTTGTGGTGGAATCCATCTTGGCTATCTCCTGTGTGCACACTTGATTTTCATAACCCTACCTTTTTCTTAGGAGCTCTGGTAGCATAGTGCCTAAGGCACTTGACTGCTAACCAGAAGGCTGGCGGTTCAAACCCACCAGCCACTTCTCGGAAGGAAGGTTGGGCATTCCTACTTCCGTAGTGATACTGCCTTGGAAACCCAAGGAGGGGTCACTATGAGTCGGGGCCGATTCGATGGCAAATAACAACAACAATAACAACAACCTTTTTCTTGGAAATCCCCTCCCATCTTATGAATAAAGATGATGCCTTGTTCCTGTCTAGAACCCTTTAGAAACCCTAGAAAATCCTTTGTTCAGAGAGCGATTGGCAGTTAGCATAGGCAAAAGCCCCTCTCTGTCTCTCCTTTATGAACCTCTCCCCTCTCCTCTCTCTTTAATAAACTTGGGTTCGTGTGGGCATTTTGCCTCTCCTGTTCAATTCTTTGTCAGTAGAAGGCAAGGAGCTCTGCTCAGGGTCCCAGGGACCCTTGTAACAAACAGGAGCTAGAGAAGCTGAGTCAAGAATCTTCCCCAAGAGCTGACAGAGAGTGAACCTTCCTCTGGAGCTGGTGTCCTGAATTCAGACTTGTAGCCCTCTGAACTGTGAGAAAATAAATTTCTGTTTGTTAAAGCAACCCACTTATGGTATCTCTGTTACAGTATTAGAACCTAAGACTGAAAGTTATCATGAAAGACAATATGTGATGTTAGTTTTGCAAGAGAGTTTCTACATCTTGCCAGCCTGTGGCTTTTCCAACATTTCCTTTCTTTCTACGACTTAGTCTCCTTTAAACTCTCCCAAGTGATTTCTCTCTCAGGACACTGGTTTCTATACCCCCAGCAGATGTTTAGGCAGCTCTTAGTGTGTCTAAGATGACGAAGCAAAGCTTCTCCTGCTTTTCTTGTCCTCCATTCTTTTTCTGCCCATTTTCTACCCCAATGATACCAAATAGGGCAATTGGCACTCTTCTCCTCTTGGAAATGAAAACCCCAGAGCTGCCCTACTCAGCCAGAGTGAGTCTTGCTGCCACACAGTCATATGTGATAATTGAGTCAGTCGTGGGCTGATTCATAAAACATGCTGAAGGGAAAAAAGGCCTTTGGCAAGCTGGCAGAAGATTGGCTTTCATTTATTTGTTTTTCATCTTCATCTGGAGTTTATCCCCTGTTCTAATCCCTGTGTTACACCTCATGGGGATCGCGAGAAATAAACACACAGGCAAAATAAGGAAAAGAATACTGACGTAGAATTAGGAGATCTGGGTTTGAACCTGGCTGGATCACTCGCTAACTGTGACAACTTGAGTAGGCTACCTAATTAATCTCTCTGTTATTCAGTTTCCTTATCTGTACAATGGGCTCAGCAGTGCTCATGTTTGTGGATTGTCTGACAGTTTAAGAATGCACTTAAAGGCCTCAATCATAGTCTCTGATTAATGGGAGATCCCCCATAAATGTATATTTCTGTCATATGAAAATCACTCAGATAATGATTTATGGAAGATGCCCCATACCTTGAGCCACTTTAAGTGTGTGTGTGTGGGGGGGGGCTGTTTGAGAGTTGGAGTACATGGCAATGTAGGAAAAATTATTTGCAACTGTGTTATTTGTTGGATTATAGCAATCAAACATTTTTTTATCTTCCTTGGCAAGAGTGAGTGCAAAATAGGGTGTGCAGGAATCCACAACACTAGGGTAATTGGCATTTGAGGGAGGATGATGAGAGGGCAGAGGGTGGCATTGGAATAAGTACCAAAAGGAAGAGCTGCAAACAAGCTTGGCCCATATCTCAATGTTGTCTAAATAGTTCCTGCATCCAGTTTCCTTGTGGCCCTGGTGTACTAGAAGGAAGCAAAAAGAGTGCTGGGGTCAGGGACCTGAATTCCAGTCTTATCTTTGGCATTTATGATCTGTACATATTGGGAGGGTCACTTGGGTTATCTGAGCCTTGTTTCATGTCTGTAATGTGGGGGTAAATAATAATACCACCTCACAATGGTAAAGACAATGAACAAGAGATTGATCTTGTGAACAGCTTTATTGAGATATAATTCACATACCATAAAGTTCAATCTTTTAAAGTATACAATTCAGTTACCCTTTGGTATATTTACAGAGTTGTACAACCATCACCACTGTCTTATATTAGAACATTTTTATCACCCCCAAAAAAAACCTGTACCTATTAGTAGTCTTTCCCCATTTCCCCTGCCAAGAGATTTGTTTTTAAACTGTATATCATTGTACCAGTTTTGATTACTGTGGATGGTAGCTGATCATTGCTATGCAATTGTCTGCTCATAAGTAATATTCCAATTATTTATCAGATTTAGTAAAAACTGACTTGAGGCCAAAACTCATTAAATGGGGAAGAGATAGTCTCTTTAATGGTGCTGCAAAACTGGATATTCATTTGCAGAAAAATGAAACAAGGCTATACCTAACACTATACACAAAAACTAACTCAAGATGAATCAAAGACCTAAATGTAAAACCTAAAACCATGAAGAATATCAAATTAAAAATAGGGCAGACGGCCAACAGACATATGAAGAAATGCTCATGATCATTAGCTATTAGAGAGATGCAAGTCAAAACAACAATGAGATATGATCTTGCTCCAGCACTAGTAGCAAAGTTCAACAAGACAGAAAATAGCAAATGCTGGT
>NW_006922018.1:54691-56735 GCF_000298275.1 Orycteropus afer afer
GGCAGGAGAGTATGGAGGGATGGACACTGGGAAGAGGTAACTATGGGGAGGAAGTGGGAGGGGAGCTGTTGCACTGTGGTAAACTGTGGTCAATGACATGCGACAAAGTATATGTGAACTGCTGTATGGAAAGTGAATTTGCTCTGTAAATCTTCACCCAAATAATAATAATAATAAAAAGGCAGACTTAGTGCCTTAGCCCCTTCACTCAGGCAGCTGCTGGCTGCTGAAGCTGACAAACCCAAGGTTGGCAAGTAAAATGGCATAGTCCCAAAATTAATCAAACCACATGGCAGGGTATTAATTCAAGTCCATTAACAGTCCCAAGATTGGCAAACAACATGGTAGGTCATTGGATATAAATACTTGGCCAAATGCAGGATCCAGCCAAAAGCTCCAGACCACTCCCAAAGCTTCGCCTTATATTCTGGAAGCAGACCACATCCCTAAAGCAGCTACTCAGCTGCTCCAGTAAATTCCACCATGGAGTTTATTACCAATCTCATCATTGGGAATAACTACATCCAGCTGCCCAGACACTGAAAACCAGGCCCATAACATTAACCTTAACATTAACATAACCTTAACAACCATAATATCCTACTTTGGTGAGTAGTAACTGGGGTCTTAAAAGCTTGCAAGTGGTCATCTAAGATGTAACTATTCGTATCTCCTTGTCAGGAGCAAAGAAGAGTGACCATCCACTCTTGAAAAATTGGACACTGAAAACATTATGAACTGCAGTGCAACACTGTCTGAAATAGTATTGGAAGATGAGTCCCTGAGGTTGGAAGGCAATCAAAATACAACTGAGGTAGAGCTGCCTCCTTAAAGTGGAGTCAACCTTAATGATGTAGATGGGAATAAAGTTTTCTGAATGTTCATTGGCTAGTGGCTCATGACTTAAAATGGGAAGAAACAGCTGCAAACATTCATTAATAATTAGATTGTCATCTAGGAAAATTGGAAGTTGTCAAAAATGAAATGGAATGCATAAAGATCAATATCCTAGGTATTAGTGAGCTGAAATGTACTAGTACCATTTGAATCGGACAATCATATGGTCTATCAAGCTGGGAATAACAAATTGAAGAGGAATGGTGTCACATTCACTGTCAAAAAGAACATTTCAAGATCTATCCTGAAGTACGATGCTGTCAGTAATAGGATAATATCCATGAGCCTATAAGAAAAACCAATTAATATGACTATTATTCAAATTTACACACCAACCACTGAAGACAAAGATGAAGAAACTGATGATTTCTACCAACTTTCACAGTCAGAAATTGATCGAATATGTGATCAAGATGTATTGATTATTACTAGTGATTGGAATGCTAAAGTTGGAAACAAAGAAGAAGCATCGGTAGTTGGAAAATAAGGTCTTGGTGATAGAAATGACACTGGAGATCACATGATAGAATTTTGCAAGACCAATAACTTATTCATTCCAAATACCTTTTTCTTTCTTTTTTTTTTCCAAATACCTTTTTCAATAACATAAACTGTGTTATGGACATGGACCTCACCAGATGGAATACAGAGGAATCAAATTGACTACATATGGAGAAGGAGATGATGGAGAAGCTCAGTATCATCAGTTAAAATAAGTCCAGGAGTTGACTGTGGAACAGACCATCAATTGGTCATGTGCAAGTTCAAATTGAAGTTGAAGAACATTAAAATAAGTCCACAAGGGCCAAAATATGACCTTGATTATATTCCACTTGAATTTAGAGATCATCTGAAGAATAGATTTGATGCATTGAACACCAATGACCAAAGATAAGACAAGTTGTGGGATGACATCAAGAATATCATCCATGAAGAAAGCAAAAAGGTCATTAAAAAGACAAGCAAGGATAAAAAGACCAAAATAGAGTCAGAAGAGATTCTGTAACTTGCTCTTGAATGGAGAGTAGCTAAAGTGAATGGAATGATGTTGTTGCTGTTATGTGCTGTCAAGTCAGCCCCTACTCATAGCGACCCCTCCTTGGGTTTCCGAGGCAGTATCACTACGGAAGTAGGATTGTCCAACCTT
>NW_006922018.1:57407-58260 GCF_000298275.1 Orycteropus afer afer
AAAAAAAAAAAAAACCCTCACTGCCACTGAGTTGACTCCAACTCATAGCAACCCCTCCTTGGATTTCTGAGGCAGTATCTCTACAGAAGTAGATTGCCCAATCTTCCTTCTGAGGAGTGGCTGGTGTGTTTGACCCCACCAGCCTTCTGGTTAGGCACTTTTTGCTGAAGATAATTAAAAAATGGTTGCAGCAGTATATTGACAGGGAACTTCCAGAAATGCAGGCTGGATTCAGAAGAGGATGTGGAATGAGGGATATCATTACTGAAGTCAGACAGATCTTAGATGAAAGCAAAGAATACCAGAAAGATGTCTACCTATGTTTTATTGACTATGCAAAGTATTCAACTGTGTGGAGCATAACAAATTAACATTTGTAATATTCATAACAAATAACAAAATAACATTGCAAAAAATGGGAATTCCAGAACACTTAATTGTTCTCATGAGGATCCTGTACATAGACCAAGAGACTGTTGTTCAAACAGAGCAAGGGGATATTGTATGGTTTAAAATCAGGAAGGGTGTGTGTCAAGTTTTTATCTTTTCACCATACTTATTCAATCTGTATGCTAAGCAAATAATTTGAGAAGCTGGACTATATGAAGAAGAATGTGGAATCAGGATTGGAGGAAGATGCATTAACAACCCATGATATGCTGATGGCACAACCTTGGTTGCTGAATGTGAAGATGACTTTGAAGATCAAAGACTATAGTCTTCAGTATGGATTACACCTCAACAAAAAGAAAAGAAAAATTCTCACAACTGGACCAATAAGCAACATCATGATAAATGGAGAAAAGATTGAAGTTGTTGTGATAGTTGGAGCTGTGTGTCAACTTGGCTGGAC
>NW_006922018.1:58683-62021 GCF_000298275.1 Orycteropus afer afer
CTTGCTGGTTTTTGTGTTTCTCTAGAGAACCCAATCTAACACAGTTGTCAAAGATTTTATTTTACTTGTATCCATAATGAACACCCATGGAAACAGCAGTCAAGAAATCAAATATTGCATTGCACTGGGCAAATCTGCTGCAAAAGACCTCTTTAAAGTGTTATGGAGGAAAGATGTCACTTTGAAGACTGGATGCATCTGACCCAAGTCATGGTATTTTCAATTGCCTCATTTGCACGTGAAGCTGGCAATGAATAAGGAAGATCAAAGAAAAGTTGATGACTTTGAATTGTGGTGTTGGCAAAGAATACTGAAAATACCTTGGACAGCCAGAAGAATGAATAGATCTGTCCTAGAAGAAGTACATCCCAAATGCTCCTTAGAAGTGAGAATGGCCAGACTTGGTCTCACCTACTTTGGTCATGTGGTCAGAAGGGACGATTTCCTGGAGAAGGATATCATGTTTAGTAAAGTAGAGCATCAAAAAAATGGAAAAAGACCCTCAATGAGATGGACTGATGACACAGTGACTACAACGATGCTCTCAAGCATAGCAATGATTGTGAGGATGGTGCAGGACCAGATAGTGTTTTGTTCTGTTGGCATAGGGTTGCTATAAGTTAGAACTAACCCAATGGCACCTAACAACAACAACAACAATATGAGGTGAACAATTATACCAGGGAGATGCATTCCTTACAATAATCAATCAATCATTGAAAATGAGAGGAGCAGCATTTGTGCAGGTAGAAGGCTCAGAAAGTAGGAATGCACATGAAAGACAGATGCAGGAGAAAGGCAACCATAGGAAGGAAATGGGAAAAGACTTGTTAATATTGTTGGGTTGCAATCAATGTCACAAAACAAAATATGTATGAACTGTTGAATGGAAATGAAATTATTCTGTGAACTTTCACCCAAATCACAATAAAAAGTTAAACAAAAAACAAAAACTGGCTTTAAAACTATGGTAGGAGTAAATGTTTTATTGTTGTTAGGTGCCATTAAGTTGGCTATGACTCACAGGGACCTTGCCCAGTATGTCCCATCCTCATAATCCTTGCTATGTTTGAGCCCATCGTTGCAACCACTGTGTCAATCCACCTTGTTCAGCATCTTCCCCTCTTTTGCTGACCCTCTACCAAGCATGATATCCTTGTCCAGGGAATGGTCCCTTCTGACAACAAGACCAAAGTAGGTGAGACAAAGTCTGGCCATTCTCACTTCTAAGGAGCATTCTGGCTGCACTTCTTTTAGGACAGATTTGTTGCTTCTTCTGGCAGTCCATGGTATTTTCAGTATTCTTCACTAACACCACAATTCAAAGGCAACAATTCAAATCAACTCTTCTTTGTTCTTCCTTATTCATTGTGCAGCTTTCACATGCATATGAGGTGATTGAGAATACTATGGCCTGGATTAGGCACACTTTAGTCCTTCAAAGTGACATCTCTCCACCTCAACAATTTGAAGAGATCTTTTGCAGCAGATTGGTCCAGTGCAACATGACATCTGATTTCTTTTTTTTTTTATATTTTTTATTTTTATATTATTTTTTTAATTGTGATTTGGGTGAAAATTTACAGAGCAAATTCACTTTCCATACAGCAGTTCACACGCACTTTGTCTCATGACATTGCCCACAATTTACCACAATGCAACAGCTACCCTCCCACTTCCTCCCGATAATTACCTCTTCCTTGTGTCCATCCCTCCATGCCCTCCTGCCCCCTGAGCTGTCTCCCAGTGCATAAGCAGCCCATCTTTCTCCCATGATTGTTCTTTCCAAGGAGAGTATCTACCTCAGGTAAAGGTTCAACTCATATGCTTGTCTTTCGCTTGGCTGGAAGCCACAGGTGTGGGTTCAGTTCCAGACATGATGGGGAGCTAGGGGCCATAGTCTCAGTGGTTCCACCAGGCTCTATCGGACCAGTAAACCTGCCCCACCCCTTTTCTTCTCCAAATGATTTTGAGTTTTGTCAACATTGTTCTCCCTCTCTATCAAGGATCTCCTACATAGATCCCCTTCCAAGAGGTTGACATTGGTAGCCGGGCACCATCTAGTTCTTCTAGTCTCATAGTCATGTAGGCTGCAGATTGGATGGTGTACCAGTCGCTAGGACTGATTGAATGTGTGAATTTTTGGTTTTCTTCATTCTTCTTTGCTCTGGACAAGGAGAGACCCATCGTTGCATCTAGACGGCAGCTTGCTAGCTTTTAAGATCCCAGTCGCTACTCGCCAAAGTAGGAGATGGAACCATGTTTTGTGCAGTATGTTATGCCAATTGAGCTTGATGTCCTCTGCGACTATAGTCCCAAGCCCACAGGTTCAACTACTTATTCCCTCTGGATAGCTGGCTGTGACCAAGCAGTGACTACCACCTTGCCTCTTGTCAGCTCTCCTATACACCTGGGAATTCAGATTATACATGTAACCTTATAGAACTATTGTCTGCCAACCTTATACATGTTCTTGGGTATGCTCCTCACTTCATAGACATACCTACTAGTTCAGCCTGTCCACCCATCTGTCCGCGCATCTATCCACCCATATACCCATGTTTGCCTTCACTGACAATGCAGTACTGTATGTGCAAAAGCATTCATCTTTGTTGTCTGTACCTCCCATATACCTTTCTATGTCTTTCTCTTCCTCAATACCACCATACTGATCACTCACATTTGGTACATTGCCCTTCTCTTCACCCAAATCAATACTTATCTCTATCTATCTAACAGTGTTCCCTATCCTACCCTCCCACACCTGGTAACCAAAAAAGAAAATTTCCTTCCATGGATAAATCTTTCCTTGACTTTTACAATAACGGACTAATACAATATTTGTCCTTTTGTGAGTGACTTATTTCACTCAGCATAATGTCCTCCAACTTTATCCATGTTATGTGGTGTTTTGCAGATTCTACATTATTCTTTAGCATTGCATAGTATTCCATTGTGTGTATGTGCCATAGTTTGGTTATCCATTACTCAGTTGATGGACACCAAGGTTGTTTCCATCTTTTGGCTATTGTAAATTGTGCTGTGATGAAAATGGGTGTGCATATGTCTGTTCTTGTCATGGCTCTCACTTCTTTAGGATATATACTTAGTAAAGGAATGGCTGAGTCAAATGGTATTTCTAATTCCAACTTTTGAAGGAATCACCATACTACTTTCCACAATGGTTGTACCATTTTACAGTCCCACCAGCCATGTATCAGAGTCCCAATCTCTCCACATCCTCTCCAGCATTTGATATTTTCTGTCTTGTTAAACTTTGCTACTAGTGCTGGAGCAAGATGGTATCTCATTGTTGTTTTGATTTGCATCTCTCTAAT
>NW_006922018.1:70913-85272 GCF_000298275.1 Orycteropus afer afer
GAAGCAAAAATGGCCAGACTTCGTCTCACCTATTTTGGTCATGTTGTAAGAAGGGACCATTCCCTGGAGAAGGATATCATGCTTGGTAGGGTGGAGGGTCGATGAAAGAGGGGAAGGCCTTCAACGAGATGGATTGATACGGTGGCTGCAATGATGGGCTCAAGTATAGCAGGGATTGTGGAGCTGGTGCGGGATAGGGCAGTGTTTCGTTCTGCTGTGCATGGGGTCGCTATGAGTCAGAAATGACTCAACGGCACTTAACAACAACTAACAACATAGCCAATGTTTGAATATTTCATTATATATAAACTATACCTCAAGTAGAAAAAAAAAAACTTAAAAAATACATATCAGGCCATTTCCACAAATATCACAAGAGCAAACCTAGGAAGTCAGTATCCTGAATGTTAATGGAGACACTGGTGGCCTTCAAACTGGAGAGGTGATTTGTAACATGGGGTCACCAGACAATAGCCAACATTTCATTTTCATTCTGCATCCTCATTAAATCATCAAAGAAAAGATTTTTTAAAATGGAGCATGAGGCTCATCCAATTAGATCCTTAAAATGGTTTTGCAAATAGATCTCAGGTCCTGCTCGGTAAACTCAAGCTTCATTATGGGTGATTTTATGTCAACATCCCGTGATGCCCCCTTGCTGAAGAGCAAGAGTTGTTCAGACCTGGATTCTGAAGAGACTGTAACAGAATGGTGAGATGAGTACATCTCCAGCCCCATCTCTGAAGGTGCCACAGAGTTTGAAGAGACCACAGACCTTCTGTTGCTGGGGTGGTGGCAAAAGCTCTGGACAGGGGGTCAGGAGCCCTAGGGTTAGACTAGGCCAATAATCTGTACTGACAATAAATCCACCTGGGGCTCTGTCTACCCTTAACAACCAGATAAACAGTGATGTGACCGTGGGCAAGGCATTTGTTGTCTCTCCTCCAATCCATCCTGGGTCTTGTGCTCCTAGAACAGGATGTTCATTATGATACTCCCTTGCCCAAACTCCACTATATCCCCTTGCTTCTGTCCCTGCCAAGAAGGGCAAAAATCTCCCTTGTGCTGAAGGCCTTGCTTTGTTTGATTTGGCTTGGGACTAACCCAGGCCATGAGTTTTTCCCCACATGCTCAGTTGGGCAAGTTCTTTTGGCACAAAGCTATAATGAAACAAAAAACACAGTGCACAGTGACTCATCAGTAGCTGCAAAGGAATCTGGAGAGCCCTTTCTTCCTTTTTTGTCAAAATTTCTGTCTTTAGAATGTGCTTCCTTTCCCCTGCAAGAATGGGGAGTCCCTTCCAGTTAGTTGGGACCACTGCTGGGGGCTCTGTCTTCCTTTTCTATATTTCTTTGTCCTGTCAGTTTCTGGGTTGTCCCAGCCAGGTGTGGTCTCCTGTTCACCCTCTCCACTGGTATAATACATTCAATGCACTTTAAGGATTTATTTAAGGGAGGGTCCTTTCCATACTTTTCTGTCTCTGTTACCATCTATCTCCCAAAGAGGATGAGGACAGATAATGCATGTAAAGCACCTAGAACTGTTTAGCTTGTGGACAGTGCCAATTTATATCAGTGGTTACTGGGCCGGAGCCCCTAAATTCCTCCAACAAGAGAGGCTCTGAGTATGGGATGGCACCAGAGCAGGAGATTGGTGGTCTTGTGCCATCCCACATTATCCAGCATGATATCCTTCTTCAGGGACTTAAAGCTGGTCATCATGTTGCTATCCTTAAAGAAATATGAAACCAAAAGTAAACTCACTGTCACTGAGTCGATTCCAACTCACAGAAACCCCCGTAGGGTTTCCAAGGCTCTAAATCTTTACAGAAGCAGGCTGCCTCATCTTTCATGTGCAAAGTGGCTGGTGGGTTGGAACCACTGACCTTTTGGTTAGCAGCCAAATTCCTTAACCACTACACCACCAGAGCTCCTTATCCTTAAGAAATACTTGATACTAAATGAAAACTACTCCTAGCATCGTCTTCAGTTTGCTATACTGCAGTGGCTTACGTGCTGCTATGATGCTGGAAGCTAGGCCACAGACATTTAAAATACCAGCAGGGTCACCCATGGTGGGCAGGTTTCAGCAGAGCTTCTAGACTAAGACAAATTAGGAAGAAAGACCTGATGATGTACTTCTGAAAATCAACCAATGAAAACCTTATGAGTCACAACAGAATATTGCCTAGCATACTGCTGCAAGATGAGTCCCTTAAGCTGGAAGGCACCCAAGATATACAGTGGTCACAACAATGGACTTGAACACATCAATGATCATGAAGATGGTGCACAACCAGGCAATGTTTCATTCTGTTCTACATGGAACACCATGAGTTAGGGCCGAATCAATGGCAACTAACAACCACAGCCCCTAGGGTTATAATCACCAGGATAGCCACAGCTTCCTTTCAAATAGCGTTTGTAAGTTGCAACATGGTTTCCACACATTTGCTTGTTGCAATCTTAAAACATATTTTGTGAAGGAAGCTGGGTCACCCTTTTTATGGAAAAGGAAACTGAGGCTTTTTGCCTGGAAAGGCTGGTGCCTGAGTGGACCAGTCCTCTGACCCCCACCATCTCACATGAGTTGGAAGACTCAGTTCCTCCTCCCCAAACCCCCATGGGGGACAGCAACTTTCCACTTTCAAAGGACAGCTTCCGCAGGGGCACCAGAAACATCCATTGACACTTAGTGCTCCTCAGCTTTTTGGGACGTCCCCAAGTTGCCAGGGCATGGCTATGTGGTTGGATATAAGAAAGGTGGCCTCTCCAACTAACCTACTGTCTCTTGTTTGTCATCTCCTGACCCAGCACCTGTCCATCGTGTCATCTGGCATGCACCCTCACCTACATCTGAACATGTGGCCTTTCATCTTAACAGTCTTCTCAAGGAATACTATTCTTGGTCCAGCTCTCACCATGCTGCACTAAAGAATGGCATGCTTGGGCCTCCACAGAGGCCATGCATCACTGTAGGAGACTATTGTTGTTCTTAAGTGCTGTCGAATTGGTTTCAATTCATAGAGAGAACTTACATAAAATAGAATGAAACACTGCCTGGTCCTATGCCGTCCTCATAATCATTGCCATGCTTGAGTGCATCATCACAGCCATTCTGTCAATCTGTCCTTGAGGGTCTTCCCCCTTTTACTGATCCTCTACATTATCCAGTATGATATCCTTCTTCAGGGACTTGTCACTTCTGACAATTTGCCCAAAGAATGAGAGATCCATATTTGTGGCCGTTCCAAAGAAAGGTGATCCAACAGAATGAGGAAATTATCATACAATACCATAAGTATTACACACAAGTAAAATTTTGCTGAAGATAATTAAAAAATGATTGCAGTAGTACATCAAAAGAGAACTGCCAGAAACATAAGCCAGATTCAGAAGAGGGTATGGATGAGGGATGTCATTGCTGATGTCAGATGGATCTTGCTAAAAGCAAAGTATAGCAGAAAGATGTTTACTTGTGTTTTATTGACTATGCAAAGTGTTTGACTGTGTAGTTCATACCAAATTATGGATAACATTGCAAATAATAGGAATTCCAGAACACTGAATTGTGTTCATGAAGAACCTGTACATATACCAAGAGGCAGTTGTTCAAAAGAACAAGGAGATACTGCATGGTTTGAAATCAGGAAAGATGTACATCAGGGTTGTATCCTTTCACCATACTTATCGATCTGTATGCTAAGCACATTATCTGAGAAACTGGATTATATGAAGAAGAATGTGGCATTAGGATTGGAGGAAGACTCATTAACAACCAGCAACACGCAGATGACACCAGCTTACTTGCTGAAATGCAGATGACTGGAAGCACCTACTTTGATGAAGATGCAGTATGGGTTACACCTCAACATAAAGGAAACAAAAATAACCACAACTGGACCCATAAGGAACATCACAATAAGTGGAGAAAAGATTAAAATTGTAAAGGATTTCATTTTACTTGAATTCACAATTAATGCCCATGGAAGCACCTAGCAAGAATCAAACAACGTATTGCACTAGGCAAAACTGCTGCAAAAGATCTCTTTAACGTGTTTAAGGGTAAAGATGTCACTCTGAAAACTAAGAAGTGCCTAACCCAAGCCGTGGTATCTTCAACAGACTCATATGCACGTGAGAGCTGGACAATAAATAAATAAAGGAAAATCACAGAATTGTTGCATTTGAATTGTGGTATTGATGAAGAATATTGAATGTACCATGGACTGCTAGAAGAATCAACAAATCTGTCACAGTGAAAGTGCACTGGAATGCTCCTAAGAAGCACTGCCTCCATTTGTTAAAACATCTCAATGTGTAGTCTGTCAATTCCTGGAGGCTTCTTTTTTTGCCAGTTCCTTCAGTGTAGCTTGAAATTTTTCCTTCAATACAATTCAATTAGCTCTTGATCATATGCTACCTTCTGAAATGATCGACTAAGTCTTTTTGGTACAGCACTATGCATATTCCTTCCATCTTCTTTTGATGCTTCATACATCATTCAATATTTTTTTCATAGAATCCTTCAATATTGCAACTCAAGGTCAGAATTTTTTCTTCAGTTCTTTCAGCTTGAGAAATGTTGAATGTGTTCTTCCTCTTCAATTTTTCATCTCCAGGTCTTTGTGCTTTTCATTATAATACTTTATTTGAGCTGACCTTTGAAATCTTCTGTTCAGATCTCTCATTTCATTATTTCTTCCATTCACTTTAGCTACTCCCCATTCTGAAGCATGTTTCAGAGTCTCTTCTGATATCTGTTTTGGTCTTTTCTTTCTTTCCTGTCTTTTTCATGACCTTTTGCTTTCTTCATGTATGATGTCCTTGATATCATTCCACAACCTGTTTGCTCTCCAGTCACTGTTGTTCAATGCGGCAAATCTAATCTTGAGATGGTCCCTAAATTCAGGTGGGGTGTACTGAAGGTCATATTTTGCCTCTCATAGACTTGTTTTAATTTTCTTCATCTTTAACTTCAACTTGCATATGAACAATTGATAGCCCATTTTACAGTCAGCCCTTGGTCTTGTTCTGATTGATGATACTGAGCTTCTCTATTATCTCTTTCCACAGATGTAGTCAATCTGATTCCTGTGTATTCCACCTGGCGAGATCCACATATATAGTCTCTGTGCACATTTTTGAAAAAGAGGTCTTTGCTATGAATATGTCATTAATCATGAAAAATGCTATCATCCAATCTCTGGTGTCATTTCTATCACCAAGGCCATATTTCTCACTGCTGATGCTTCTGTGATTCCAACTTTCACATTCCATTCACCGGTAATTATTAATATATCTTGATTGCATGTTTGGTCAATTTCAGACTGCAGAAGTGGGTAAAAATCTTCCATTTCTTCATCTTTGGCTTTAGTGGTTGGAATGTAAATTTGAATAATAGTAGTATTAACTGGTTTTCCTTGTAGGCATATGGATATTATCCTATCACTCATGCTTGTTCAGATTCTTGCTCTGTCACTTAATAACTGTGTCCTTTTGACAAGTCACAGCCACTTCTCTGAGGTTCCATTTCCTCAGCTATAAACCAGACTAATTAGTGGTAATAATACCTTCAGAGTTGTTTACAGAGTTAAAGGAGATGATGTAAGTAAAAGTAATTTGTAAACAGGAAAATATTCAAGAATTGCTCTTTTCCTTTTTCTACTTCTCCAGGAATAACCTCATCTTTTCCTTCCTTTATCCAACATTTCCCTACTCTTCAAACTCAGTTTGAGTTTCTCTACTGTCAAGAAATTTTTTCTGGTTTTTCTTCCCCACTCTGATTCCTACTTTTTCCAGGCTCTTACATTTAATAATCAACACATGGTATAACTTGATTGTCCTGTAATTCTTACCTGTGTTAGTTTTATCTCCACCCTACACTCCTTGAGGTGAAGTTCCCAGCACAGCATCAGGCACATAATGGTTATCACTTACAACAGGCAAATACTCACTTAGGGTATATATCCCCATATTGTGGTGGCAAGAAAATTTGGTTATTTGACAACTATGAAATATGACCAAGAAGAGCTAGACTTGAGAAATTATATCATAGTTTTGGTCAAGGATGAGTTAGTCAAAGGAGACTTTTTGTAAGGATAGAGTCCCCAGGTGGTGCAAATGGTTAACATGCTTGGCTGCTACTGGAAAGGTTGGAGGTTCAAGTCTACTGAGAAGTACCTTGGTAGAAAGGTCTGGTGATGTACTTCCAAAAAATCAGTTGTTGAAACCCCTATTGAGCATAGTTCTGCTGTGACACACATGGGGTGGTCATGAGTCAGAGTTGACTTGGCTGCAACTGGTATGATAGGAATATAAGTTTCTCAGGAAACACACCTGCAGAAATATAGCTAAGGCTCATAACTCCTGGTAAATTAAACCAATGCAGTCTGTCTCCTGTTTTCACTTTCTGCCCTTCCCTTTTCTTCCTCCCTCCTTCCCTCCCCATCTTCCTTCATCTCTGTTCTTCTTAGCTCTTTCTGTGGACCTTTAGGATCCCCTGCTCCATGGTAACTTACTGCTTTGGGTTACTCTACTACCAACAATGGTCTTAACTCTCCATGATCTTACAACCTCAGTGGCCACACTACTTGACTGGTTTCTGTGTGTCTTTGAATTCTCAAGAGAGACTCTAATTGGCTCAACCTGGATCAGTGCTCCCTCTGGTTCAAACAGTTGTGATCAGGGCATGGGTCTCTCAGGAAAACATGCCCCTTCTTCTATGGGGATATGAAACACTTTCCAAGCTAAGGGCCTGGAGATTCCTCAAAAAGTTGGAATTAGAAATACCATTTGACTCAGCCATTCCATTACTAGGTATATATTCTAAAGAAGTGAGAGCCATGACAAGAACAGACATATGCACACCCATTGTCCTGGTTACCTAGTGCCACTCTGACAAGAAATATACCACAAGTGGGATGGCCTTAACAAACAGGAGTTTATTCTTACAATTTGGAGGCTTTAAGTCCAAGTTCAAAGTGCCAGGCTCTAGGGGCTGGGTAAAAGCCCCTCAACCTTGAGGTCCAGCTCTGCCTCCTGCTCCTGGCCCACTGGAGCTAGAGGTGTTTCTTCACTCAGACAGCTGCTGGCTGCTAAGGCTGAGAAGCTCCAAGGTTGACAAGTAAAAAGGCACAGTCCCAATGCTACAAACCACATGGCAGGCCATTAACTTAAGTCCATTGTAAGTCCCAAGGTCAGCAGAGCATAGCAGGCTGCTGAGCAACGACATGGCTACATGAAGGGTTCGCGCTTGCCATAGGCTAGAGACCATTCCCAAGGCTTCTCCTTACATACAGGAAGCAGACCACATCCCAAAGGCAGCTACTCAGCTGCTTGTGGTAGATCCCACCATGGAGCTGATTACCAGTCTCATCATGGGGTATAACTACCACCAGCTGCCCAGCCAAGTTGACACCAAACATAACTACCACACCCATGTTCATCCTAGCACTATTTGCAATAGCCAAAAGATGGAAAGAACCTAGGTATCCATCAACTGAGGAATGGATAATCGAACTATGGTACATACACACAATGGAATACTATGCAACCCTAAAGAATAACGTAGAATCTGAAAAACACCACATAATGTGGATGAACTTGGAGGATATTATGCTGAGTGAAATAAGTCAATCATAGAAGGACATTATTGTAAAACTCAAGGAAAGTTTTATCTATGGAAGGAAATTTTCTTTGTTGGTTACCAGGGGTGGGAGGGGAGTGTAGGGAACATTGTCAGATAGGTAGAGAAAAGTATTGATTTGGGTGAAGAGAAGGGCAATGTACCAAGCTAAGGGCCTGCCTGGGGTATGTATCCCAAAGCTGCTGAACAGCCTCATTTCTCTGCTATGCAGGTCCCAACAATCTACTCTTCCTCCATGTAGGCATTAACCTGACTAACCTAGGAGAAGGGCTGTTCATTTCAACAAAATTTACTGGCTTCCCTGTACCTTCCCTGTAATTTAGGCCCTGGAAATGGAAAGCAAAATTTGAAATATAAAGATTCTGATCTCTAAGATCTTTATCTACTTGTGGGCACTCAACCATCAGAACCAAGATTTAGTCAAAGATTAGAACATGGAGAAGGTACACTAATTTTAAGGGCAGAAACATGTTAGCATGAATCTGAAATATGGGCCAACGATGATGGATCAACATCAGTAGCTACTTTTAATAGCTGATAGTTCAGATAGGCAAATATTAAGACTGACAACATCCAATGCCGGCAGGATGTGGGGAAACAGGTACTCATGTACTGCTGATAGGAGGGAAAAAAGGAGCAATACTGCTGTAGGGCTTTTGACAATATCTGTCAAGATAGTAAATGTGCATTTTCCTCAACTTACCAAGATTTTACCAACCATTTCCAAGTCCAGAAATCTATCTTTTGCAAATAATTGGGCAAGGGCTTAAGGATGTTTGTATCTGCATGTGAAGGCAGTATTATTCAGAGGAGAAAAAACAATACAAAAACAGTTAAATGGTACATACATTTGATTAGGCAAATTCTAGCAAAATGGAATATCAAAGAACTATTCAAATAATGATTATATCTATATTTATTGGCATGGAAAGATATCCTGAAGGTATTATTATGTGAAAATAAAGCAGGTGATAAAATAACAATTCCGTAGGATCTCATTTGTGTGTGTGTGTGTGTGTGTGATTTGGGTGAAAGTTTACAGAGCAAATTCACTTTCCATACAGCAGTTCACACATATGTTGTCTCATGATGTTGACTACAATTTACCACAACGCAACAGCTCCCCTCCTACTTCCTCCCGATAGTTACCTCTTCCCAGTGTCCATCCCTCCATGCACTCTTGCCCCCTGAACTGTCTCCCTGTGCATAAACAGCCCTTCTTTCTCCCATGATTTTTCTCTCCAAGGAGTGTATCTACCCCAAGTACATGTTCACCTCTTATGCTTGTCTTTTATTTGGCTGGAAGCCACAGGTGTGAGTTCAATTCCAGACCTGAAGGGCAGCTAGGACCATAGTCTCAGTGGTTCCACCAGGTTCTATCAGACCAGCAAATTTGGTCCCCTTTTATTTTATTTTATTTTTTGTAGGATCTCATTTATATAACATTATTCACATTCAACTCTATAGACAACAGGCACATTTGAAGGATTTACCATGTTAAGGGGAGGCTGAGATTTCAAGCGCTTGCTACTTTCATCTTTACATTTTTTGTTTTGCTTCAATCTACATTATTATTTATTTTTATAATTTGAAAAATCAATAGAGCCCACTTTCTTCTTCTTTTTTTAAATAACATTTTTTATTTTTAGAATAATTTCAGATTTACAGAAAAATTGTGATGACAGTGAAGAGTTCCCACATGCACACCAAGTTTCCACTATTATGAACATCATACTTTAGTTTGGTACATTTGTCACAATTAATGAGCCAATGTCAGTACATGGTACATTGTTGTTAGTTGTTATGTGCCGTCGAGTCGTCCCCGACTCATAGCGACCCCTCCTTGGGTTTCCGAGGCAGTATCACTACGGAAATAGGATTGCCCAACCTTCCTTCCGAGGAGTGGCTGGTGGGTTTGAA
Organism: Orycteropus afer afer; assembly: GCF_000298275.1. Lineage (NCBI taxonomy): Eukaryota > Metazoa > Chordata > Mammalia > Tubulidentata > Orycteropodidae > Orycteropus > Orycteropus afer. The sequence continues at coordinate 80,481 of NW_006922018.1, forward strand.
CCGCCAGCCTTCTGGTGAGCAGTCAAGTGCTTTTAGCCACTGTGCTACCAGAGCTCCCACATGGTACATTAGTATTATTTAAAGTCCGTATTTTATCCAGATTTCCTTGGCTTTTACCTAATGTCCTTTTTCTGTTCCAGGATCTCACCCATGATACCACATTACATTTGGCATCAGGTCTTTTTAGGCTCCTCTTGGCTTTCCTTAGTTTGGATGACCTTTACAGTTTGAGGTATATTGGTCAAATATTTCATAGAATGTCTCTAACATGGGTTTTGTCTGATGTTTTTCTCCTGATTTGACTGGGGTTATGGGTTTGGGAAGGAAGATTACAAAGATAAAGTGCCATTCTCATCACATCATATCAAGGGTAACTACTATTGACGTAACTTATCTGTGTTGATGTTGATCTTGATTATCTGGCTGAAGTTGTGTTTGATAAGTTTCTCCAGTGTAAAATTACTCTTTCTCCCCCACTGTTTACATACTGTACTCTTTGGAAGGAAGTCACTATGTGCAGCCTACATTGGGGAACTACATTCCTTGAGATTAAAGTGTCTACATAAATTATTTAGAATCCCTCTATGTGGGAGATTTGTCTCTTCTCCCCCATTTAGTTATTTAATCATCTATTTATTCAATCAGGAGCTCTGGTAGCGTAGTACTAAGGCACTTAACTGCTAACCAGAAGGCTGGCAGTCCAAACCCACCAGCCACGCCTGGGAAGGAAGGTTGGGCAATCTACTTCTGTAGTGATACTGCGGACCCAAGGAGGGGTCACTATGAGTCGAGTCCGACTAGACGACACATAACAACAACAACAACATTTATTCAGTCATTTATTTAATCAATAGAGACTCATAGACATTTATTTCATATTTTGGGCTATAATCTCATAAGACTGTAATTATTTTTTGGCTCAAACTTTCCAGCTTTGGCCATTGGGAGCTCTTTCAATTGATTCCTATGTCCCTTTGACATACCACCCCTTCAATGTGGTTCTTTGGTTTTCTGTTTGTTTTTTTCCAGTGCATTCTTACGTTCTGGTTCTATAACGTGTTCCAGGATAATATTATATATTACCTGTATTAGTCTGAAATCAGCTGTCCCTCCAAAGAGCCCTAGCTCCTTTTATTGGTATTAGAAAATAAGATCCAGGCACTAAGTGTGCTCTTTGCTACCAGGGTAATAAAGCCAGCCACATATGCAGACAGTGAGGTCCACTGGCAGAATGACAGTTCCTGTAAGGAGGGTGGACAGGGCTAGGGACTGTCCCTGGAAGAAGGGTCTGGCTGGGGCTCAGTCACAGGAGACTTGCAGAGCAAGGCGGGAATTGGCCTCACCCTGCCCTGACCCCATCTCAGGGTTCCTCCTGAAAGTAGGGCATAGTGTTCCTTCTTCTCCTCCCCCCACAAGACCACAAGCTGGGAAAATGTCATGTTAGCCCTGTGATCTGAGGGCAGAAGTGTTAGGCATCCTTCCCAACTGCCTCCTCCTGGGACTCTGGGGAACTCTTGTCCCCACCCTGACACTTGCCTCCCAGAGCCCATGTAGAGGTAACCCAGGGGCAGGGCTTGGCTCCCCTCAGTTCCTGTGAGGGTCCAGGTTTCCAAGTACCAGGTTCTCTTCTAGATCTCTATATCTTGCTGGACAGCCCCTCTGTGGTGATATTGAGGCCTGTGTCCATGATGCTGCTGTTCACTCTCTCTGACTGCCTAGCAGCACATTAAACCCATCCAGACTTGGGGAAATCTGCCACTGGTGCCTTGGAAAAGATGGGGCTCTCCCTGCATAGAGGAGGAGGAGCAAGGCACACGCTCCAAGCTCTCTTGGGTGGGCAGCACAATGGCACCTGACTGATCACAGTAAGTGGATGGTGGAGCCAGGTGGGGGACTAGTTTCTGGGATGTGGGCAGAGATAGGAGCTGCAGACTGCTGAGGCCTGGCCTCAGACAGCAAGCTCATTGGGCATTCTTGGGGGACTAGTGGTGGCTATGTTCAGGAGTAGGGCTAATAGATTTAGGGAATAGAATAAAAGGACCAATTTATACTAAAAAAAAAAAAAAAAAATTCTTGTTTAATTGAAAGTAAAACTTAACTGTTGTTGTTGTTGTTGTTATGTGCCATCGAGTCGGCCCCGACTCATAGTGACCCCTCCTTGGGTTTCCGAGGCAGTATCACTACAGAAGTAGGATTGCCCAGCCTTCCTTCCAAGGAGTGGCTGGTGGGTTTGAACCACCAGCCTTCTGGTTAGCAGTCAAGTGCCTTAGGCACTAAGCTACCAGAGCTCCTAAAACTTAACTAGGCATCCTGTATTTTTATCTGGTAATTTTACCTAGACACAACCCCTTCAGTGTGGTTCTTTGGTTTTCTGTTTATTTTTTTTCCAGTGCATTCTTACAGTGCTCAACTGCTAACCCAAAGTTTGGAGGTTTGAGTCCACTCAGAGGTACCTGGAAGAAAGCCCTGGTGATCTACTTCTGAAAAATTAGTCATTGAGTTCTGGCAAGATGGACGAATAGGCAGACAAGCTACACAGTCCCTCTGCAACAAAGCAAAGAGAAACCAACTGAAATTGATACAGAAGACAATCCTGGAACCCTGAGCTTTGAAAGGAAGGATGAAGAAGGAGATTAAATACCAACTAGTAGAAGAACCTGCATGAAACAATGAGTGAGGAGACAAACAGAGTGGCAGACTGCCGGCTGTCCTGAGGACACAGCCATTTTGAATATTTCCTGATAGCAACCTGAGAATTGGCTCTGCACACAGAAGACTGCATGGGCAAGGACTATATTAGTGCCTGACAACCAGAAAGTAAAACAGCAGAGAAGGAGGCAAACGGATCTGTGGACTAGGGCACAGCCATTTTGAATGTTTGTGGACAGTGGGCATGGCCATTTTGGATGTATGTGAGTGGTGTTTTGTAATGTAAGAGTGGGCCCCGCTTGCCAGGGTCTACATGGGGGACTAACTAGAGGCTAACTACTGGAAAGGTGCGATATTCCCCTTGTTGCTCTTATATCCCACACTTTCTTTGTGAACAGGGGTGTGGCCACTCCCTGCTGCCACCCACCTTATTGACCTGCAAGAATTCCATCTAGATCTGTGTCTTGACAGAGACTGGGTGCCGTGCCCCATCCCCTACAATTTTGTTGTTGTTAAAGTACCTTTTTCATTGCCATCTCCCCCTTTTTTTTTTCTTCCTTCCTGTCCCTGGTTCTTGCTTTATGTTTTTTTTTTTTTTTTTTTCCCTCTTCCCTTTTCCTGGTTCCCTTCTTTTTCTGTCTTTTGATTCTTCCCATACCTTGTTTTTTCCTTTTGCAGTCCCCTCCCCTTTTTTGCTGTTCTTTTACTCTTGCTCTTTTCTCTCATTCCTCCCTCACTAGATATTGTGCCATTTTTTCTCTTTTTCTTATTCACTTTCATTTATCCTTTAAAAATATTTTTTGAAATTTTTTCTTCTCATTTATTGCATTTCTTTCTCTCTCTCTCTCTCTCTTTTTTTTTTTTGGCAGTTGTTCCTGTTTGTTTATACAGTTTGAGATTTTTGTCCTCTTATTTTAATTTTTTTGGTGGTTTTTTATTTTTCTGTCTAACTGAGTGGGAGACAGCAACTGTACCCACACAACCCAACCATACCTGCACCTCTTGCAGCCCCACCCACTGAGTAAGGGCCACCACTTTCTTTTGCACCAACTGACCAACAATAGACACCAGCCAATACCAGCTCAACTCATCCTTTACAGCTCTTTATGAACAGCTAACAAAGATCTATGCACACACTCTCATTCTCTATCACACCCACCAGGAGACAGGTGGTGAGTGCTTAAGTGCTAAGAACTAAAGAATAGAGGATCACAGTACCCTGCTCACATAGATATATCAAACAAAAAAACAAAAGGGGAAAAAAATTCTTGCATGAATCACAGCAACATACAACCACAAGTTAAACCTAAGTACAACAACATCACAATGTCTCTGAGACAACGGACCATCAAAGTCCATACAAAAAAAGCAAGATAAAGTAGTAGTAACTGATACAAGCCCAGAAAACATCCCTGAGGAAGAAGCAGCATTGGCACTCCCTGATAAAGAATTCAAAAGAATTATATCTGGGTACCTTCAATGGATTGAGAGACAGATCAAGAAAGACACTGATAAGATCAAAGAAAGTACTGAAAAGGTTAAGGAAAACACAGACAAAACTCAAGAACAATTTAGGAAAACAATACAAAAGCATATTGACAAAGTAAACAAAAGATACAAAAATAACAAATAGAGCAGAGGGGACAGGAAGGGAGGAAACACTGCAAAAATAAAAAATAATAATTAAAATTAAAATTAAAAAAACTGAAAAACAAATAGGAATCCAGAAGATTAATACTAAGACTGTAGAAATAGATAAAACATTGAAGGGGCAAAGAATAGAATTGAATCAATGGAAGACAGAATTAATGAGATTGAAGAAAAATACCTCAATACTACTTTGGCAAGGGATCAATCAGAAAAAAAGATCAAAACAAAATGAAGAAAGCCTATGATTCATGTGAGATGCCATCAAGGGGAATAACCTACGTGTAATCAGAATTCCAGAATAGGAAGAGATAAATAAAACCATGAAGAAAATTGTCAAAGATTTGTTGGAAGAGAATTTCTCTGATATAATGAAAGATGAGAATACACCCATTCAAGAAGTTCAGGGAACCCCAAACAGGATAGACCTCAAAAGAAAATTACCAAGACATTTGTTGTTGTTGTTATGTGCCGTCGAGTCAGTCCCGACTCATAG
>NW_006922018.1:85622-88793 GCF_000298275.1 Orycteropus afer afer
GAAAAATAATTTCCAACCAAGAATTATATACCAAGCAAAATTGTCCCTTAAATATGAGGGTAAAATTAGGAGATTTCCAGATAAGCAGAAATTAAGAGAATTTGTTAAAACCAGACCAACCTGACAAAAGATGTTAAAGGGAGTCCTTTGGACAGAGAACCAACAACAGAAAACAACAACTGACCATTAACACACATGATGACATAACCCAGAAACCAACCCAATTATAGAAGTACCCAAAGTACAATAAGCTTACAAGACTCTAAACAGGGAACCAGAGACATCAATTGGTAATGAGGACAACTACAAACCAAAAGGAGGGAACAAATAGTGTAGTTACAGGATTTTAAAATGGAGAGGAAGTCAAGACAATTGTGAGACAGAACAGACAGTTTTAAACTTGGGAAGAAAATAATAAATCACAGGATAACCTCAAAGAAAAGTAACAAAACTATGCCTCAAAATAAAAAAGAGGACAAGCACAAATAGATAGCAAATACTAAAAGAATAGCAATGAAGGAGATGATAACATGATTCATAAACAAAATGAGCTCAGTACAGAAAATTATGTGGAACAAAGAAATCAGCAACACCACAAAAAACATATAACAGCTGGTTTCTCTGTAGAATTCAACCAATAATTCAGGGAAGAGCTGAAACCAATCCTACTCAAACTCTTCCAGAACATAGAAAAGGATGGAATCCTCCCAAATTCATTTTATGAAGCAAGAATAATCCTGTTATCAATACCACGCAAAGACACCACTAGAAAGAAAAACTACAGACCACTATCCTTCATGAATATAGATGTAAAAATCCTAGCCAATAGACTCCAACAACACATCAAAATAAATAAATAAATAAAATACATCATATCCAAGTGGGATTCATACCAGGTATGCAAGGATGTTTCAACATTAATGAAACAACCAATGTCATCCATCACATATGTAAAATAAAGGAAAAGAATCACATTATCATATCAATTGATGCAGAAAAAGCATTTGATAAAATCTAACAATGATTCCTGATAAAAACTCTCAAAAAAAAAAAAAAATAGAAATAGAAGGGAAATTCCTGAACATAATAAAGGGCATATATGCAAAACCAATAGCTTACATTATTCTCAATGGAGAGAGACTGAAACCATTCTTCTTGCAGACAAGAACCAGACAAGGATGCCCTCTATTTCCACTTCTATTCAACATTGTATTGGAAGTCCTAGTCAGGGCAATAAGGCAAGAAAGGGAAATCAAAAGGATACAAATTGGTAAGGAAGAAGTAAAACCATCCCTATTTGCAGCTGATATGGTCCTATACATTGAAAACCCAAGAGGCTCAGCAAGAAAACTACCAGAACTTGAAAGATTTGGCATAGTGGCAGCATACAAGATGAACATACAAAATCAGTTGGATTCCTCTACACCAGCAAAGAGGTCTCTGAAAAGGAAATAAAGAAATCAATACCATTTGCAATAGCTACCAAAAAGATAGAATATTTGGGAATAAATCTTACCAGGAACAGGAGCTCTGGTAGCATAGTGGCTAAGGCACTTGACTGCTAACCAGAAGGCTGGCAGTTCAAACCCAGCAGCCACTCCTCGGAAGGAAGATGGGGCAATCTACTTCTGTAGTGATACTGCCTCAGAAACCCAAGGAGGGGTCGCTATGAATCGGGTCTGAATTGATGGCACATAACAACAACAACAACAGGAACAGAAAAGACCTATACAAAGAAAATTATGAAATACTGCTTCAAGAAACTGTAAGAGATCTACATAAATAGAAGAAAATACCATGCTCTTGGATAGGAAGATTGAACATTGTGAAGATGTCAATACTATCTGAAGCAATCTATACATTCAATGCAATCCCAATCCAGATCTCATTAACATTCTTTAAAGACATGGAAAACCAATCATAGATTTATACAGAAAGGAAAGAGGCCTCAGATAAACAAAGCACTACTGAAGAAGAAGAACAAAGGAGGAGGTCTCACACTCCCAGATCTCAAAACCTGCTATATAACCACAGTAGTCAAAACAGCCTGGTATTGGTACAATGACAGACACATAGACCAGTGGAATAGAATTGAGAACCAGAAATAAATACATTGACCTATGGTCAGCTGAGCTTTGACAATGGGCCAAAATCTATTAAATCTCACAAATGGTCTTGGCAAAACTGGAGATCCATTTGCAGAAAAATGAAACAAGATCTGTACCTCACACCATACACAAAAACTAATTCCAGATGGATCAAAGGCTTAAATGTGAAACTTAAAAGTATAAAGTTCATCCAAGAAAAAATATGGGCAAACTTAGGGGCCCTCATTTAAGGCATAAATAGACTATTAGGCATAACCCAAGATGCACAAAGAGCAGAAGAGAAACTAGGTGAATGGACCTTCTAAAAACTAAATTCTTACATGCATGAAAAGACTTCTCCAAAAGAATAAAAAGAGAACCTAAAGATTGGGAAAAGATAATAAGCAATGACATATCAGACAAAAGACATATCTGTAAAATTTATAGAAAACTCTAACACCTCAACATCCAAAACACAAACAATCCAATTAAAAAAGGGGCAGAAGACATGAATAGACTCTTCACCAAAGAGGATATTTAGGCAGCCAACAAACACATGAAGAAATGTTGGTGATCTGGTGGCTGGAGAACAAATGGAGAAGGTGAAGAGAAAGGTAGGCTGAGCTGTGGACTTTTGCCGGTCCGTAGGATGCCGCCGTTTTGAAGGTTTAAAAAGCAGCTTGACTATTTTGGATATTTAAAGAGACAGCACTCTCGCAGATTCCTGGGGCTTAAGAACACGTACTGCTTTCCAGCAACCCTAAGGACACTCGGGACCTGCAAGACTGACAAGTTTTTTGAAGGTTATTCGATTGTAATTTGTGTCTGATTGAGTGGGAAACAACAGTCCCCATAAGACACAACTACACCCACAACTACTACAACTTCACTTACTGAGTGACAGCCACTACCTCCTTCTCCACCAATGGGCCAATGATAAAAAACAACCAAGATGAGCCTGAATTACCCTTGGCTGCCCTTCACAGTTAACAGAGATCTAAATACAACAACATCATGATGCCTCGGAAACAACAGACCATCACAGTCCACACAAAGAAGCAGGATAAAGTGGTAGAAACAAGGG
>NW_006922018.1:90339-107633 GCF_000298275.1 Orycteropus afer afer
GAGAAAGACATAGATGTACATGGGAGGTACAGACAACAAATATGAACCCTTTTGCACATACAGTACTGTGTTGTCAGTGAAGGCAAGCATGGGTGTATGGGTGGACAGATGGGTGGACAGGCTGAACTATTAGGTATGTCTATGAAATGGGGAGTGTATCCAAGAACATTACCTGAGGTAGATACACTCCTTGGAGAGAACAATCATTGGGAAAGAAGGGAGGACTGTAAAATGTACAACCACTGTGGAAATCTGTTTGGTGATTCCTTAAAAAGTTGGAAATAGAAATACCATTTGACCCAGCAATTTCATTACTAGGAATATATCCTAAAGAGGTGAGAGGTAGGACACAAACAGACATATGCACACCTATGTTCATTGCAGCACAATTCACTGTAGCAAAGAGATGGAAACAACCTAAATACCCATCAATGGATGAATGGATAACCAAATTATGGTACATTCACACAATGGAATACTATGTTACATTAAAGAACAATGAAGGATCCACGAATCATCTCACAATGTGGATGAGCCTGGAGGACATTATGCTGAGTGAAATAAGTCAGTCGCAGAGGGACAAATATTGTATGTCAGTCGCAGAGGGACAAATATTGTATGAGCCCATTACTGTAAAAAAGACAAAGAAGGGTTTGCTTAAGGAAGGGAACTCACTTTGTAGGTGAGGGATGGAAGTGGAGGTGGGGGTAGGGGTGGGGAAGGAAGGGGAGGGATTAATTTGGGGCTTTGTCTTTCCAAGCAGCTCTTTGAAATCTTCTGTTCAGCTCTTTTACTTCATCATTTCTTCCTTTCCCTTTTATCTACTGTCCGTTCAGGAGCAAGTTTCAATGTCTCTTTTGACATCCAGCTTGATCTTTTCTTTCTTTCTTGTGCTTTTAATGAGCTTTTACTTTCTTCATATATGATGTCTTTGATGTCATCCTACAACTCATCTAGTCTTTTGTCACTAGGGTTCAATGTGTCAAATCTATTCTTTAGAGAGTCTCTAAATTCAGATGGGATATACTCAAGGTTGTATTTGGTTCTTGTGGACTTGTTTTAATTTTCTTCAGCTTCAACTTGACCTTGCATATGATCAATTGATGGTCTGTTCTGCAGTTAGCCTCTGGCCTTGTTTTGACTGATGATATTGAACTTCTCAATTTTTGATTTCCACAGATGTCAATTTGATTCCTGTGTATTCCATCCAGCAAGGTCCACATGTATAACTGTTGTTTATGTTGTTGCAAAAGGGTCTTTACAATGAATAAGTTGCTAGTCTTGCTGCAAAATTCTATCGTACAATCTCTGATGTTGTTTCTATCATTAAAGTCTTATCTTCCAACTACCTATCTTCCTTCTTTGTTTCCAACTTTTGCATTCCAGTCACCAAAAATTATCAGTGCATCTTGGTTGCATGTTTGATCCATTTCAGATTGGAGAAATTGGTAAAAAAAAAAAACTTCAATTCCTTCATCTTTGGCATTGGTGTTTGGTGCATAAATTTGAATAATAGTTGTAATAACTCGTCTTCCTTGTAGGCATGTAGATATTATCCTATCACTGACAACATTGTACCTCAGGATAGATCTTGAAATGTTCTTTTTGATAATTTCTATGTGTTGTTGTTGACAATGTCTTCACTCTTCCTTATTCATTGTCCAGCTTTCACATGCATATGAGACAATTGAAAATACCATGGCTTGGGTCAGGAGCACCTTAGACTACAAAGTGACATCTTTGCTCCTTGTTCTGGTTACCTAGTGCTGCTCTAATAGAAGATACCACAAAAGGGAAAGCTTTAACAAACAGGAGCTTATTCTCTTACAGTTTGGAGCCTTTAAGTCCCAGTTCAAAGTGCCAGGCTCTAGGGGCTGTGTGAAAGCCCTTCAACCTTGGGCTTCAGCTCTGCCTCCTGCTACTGACCCACTGAAGCTAAAGGCTTTCCTTCACTTAGACAGCTGCTGGCTGCTGAGGCTGACAAAGCCAAGGCTGACCAGTAAAAAGGCACAGTCCTGATGTTACCAAACCACACCATAGGCCATTAATTCAAGTCCATTGAAAGTCCCAAGGTCAGGAGAGCATGGCAGGCTGCTGAACAATGACATGGCTACATGCAGGGTACAACCATGCCATAAGCCAGAGACTGTTCCCCAAGGAAGCAGACCACATCCCTAAGGCACCTACTCAGCTGCTCATAGTAGATTCCACTATGGAGTTAATTACAATCTCACCATGGGGAATAACTACATCCAGCTGCCTAGCTACTCAACCAGGCCCAGCCAGTTGACATACAAACTTAACTACAATTACACCCCTTGTCAATTTGGCACCTGTATGGATCTTCAATGGATGACATCTGTACAAATCTCCTTCACTGGGTGGCTCCAGTTCCTGGTTCCTGAGTGGTGACCTCACCCCCTTCACCTGGAAACCCTATTCCTCTTCTTCTTGGGCATGGCAGCCCCGCCCCCTCCCTCTTGGGCAGTGGCTATGGCTCCATCCCACTGGCTCACATGAACAAGCAGCCCCACACTCAAGAACCAAGTTGGTGAAGGTCTGGCTCTTTGAAACCTGTGGGGGGCTGTAGCGGTTCCACCCCCAAAAGCCATGGTCCTACTCTTGAGGCTGAGACAGCTCTTCTTCCCATTTCCTTGGTCTCTTGGCTCTGTTGATTAATGCCAAAGTCAACCCACTCCACAGGAAATCTTTCTGCCCAAAAAGCACTCAGCTTTCTTGCTCCCTGGGCTAGCCAACCTGCTACTCCATTTCATGCCTGTCTTTTCTACCAATTAATGCCCAAAGACAACCCACTCCACCAGGAAGTCTCCTGCACAATGGCATGCAGCTTTCTCCTCCATGGGCTGGTTAGACTGTCACTGTCTCATGCCAGTTCTCTCGGCTCTGCTCCTGATGTTTCTCATGTTGGTCTCTTGACTCTTCCACTACTATCTCTCATGCTGTATGCCAGGGTCTCTCTGTCATGGTCTAGGGTCAAGGACACATTCTACTCCTGTTTCCACATTTTAGATATCTGTCAGAGCAGCACCCCACTGTCAGTACCTTATTAATGCATTAGACTTGGTTCTCTAGAGAAGCAAAACCAGTAAAGCTTATATGTATATAGAGAGAGGGAGAAATTTATCTTGGAAAATGGCTCACACACTTATAGAAGCTGGCAAATCCCAAGTTCTTGGATCAAACATCCAGCTGGAGGCTTTTCCCAACTCACACACCTGCAGGGGCTGACGAGCTCAAGGTTGGCAGGCAGTATACCTGCTGTTGACTCCAATGAATGATGAATCCAAGATCACCAGGCCGAATGGTGGATCGTTCGCTCACAGACAGTTGGAGGCAGCACAACAGAATCCCAATTCACAGAAGAGTGTTTCTTTTCCCAGGATGTCCATAAATATATTGGTAAAAGGCCACACCCGTAGGGAAACTCCCTTTCAACAGATTGGCTGCTCAAAACATATACATCCAATCTCATCATAGGAATAACCCATATCACAACTGCTTAAACCACTCAGAATTGTGGTCCAGCCAAGCTGACACACAATTCCAACTATCACATTCCTTAACACTTTAAAGAGGTACTTTGCAGCACATTCGCCCAGTGCAATACAAGGTTTGATTTCTTGAGCACTGCTTCCATGGATGTTTATTGTGGATCCAAGTAAAATGAAGCCTTGACATCAACCTTTTCTCTATTTATCATAATGTTGCTTATTGGTCCAATTGTGAAGATTTTTGTTTTCTTTATGTTGAGATGTAATCCATACTGCAGACTGTAGTTTTTTATATTTGTCAGTAAGTGCTTCAATTCATCTTCACTTTCAGCAAGCAAGGTTGTGTTATCTGCCTATCACAGATTGTTGAGCCTTTCTCTAATCCTGATGCTGCATTCTTCTTCATATAATCCAGCTTCTTGGATTATTTGCTCAGAATACAGATTAAATAATATGGTGAAAGGATATAACCCTGACACACACCTTTCCTGATTTTAAATGATGAAGTATCCCCTTGTTCTGTTCAAATGACTGCCTCTTGGTCTATGTACAGGTTCCTTATGATCACAATTAACTGTTCTGGAATCCCCATTCTTTGCAATGTTTTCCATAATCTGTTATGATCCACACAGTCCAATGCCTTTGCATAGTAAATATCTTTCTGGTGTTTTGCAGTTAGCCAACATCCATCTGACATCAGCAATGATATTTCTTATTCCATGTCCTCTTCTGAATCCAGCTGGGATTTCTGTCAATTCCCTTTTGATATACTGCTACAACCATTTTTGAATTATCTTCAGCAAAATTTTACCTGCATATAATTGGGAGCTCTGGTAGCATAGTGGCTAAGGCACTTGACTGCTAACCAGAAGGCTGGTGGTTCAAACCCACCAGCCACTCCTCGGAAGGAAGATGGGGAAATCTACTTCCGTAGTGATACTGTCTCTGAAACCCAAGGAGGGGTCGCTATGAGTCAGGTCCGACTTGATGGCACACAACAACAACAACATGATATTAATGATATAGTTGAATAATTTTCACATTCAGTTGGATCACCTTTCTTTGGAATGGGCACAGATATGGATCTCTTCCAGTCAGCTGGCCAGGTATCTCTCTTCCAAATTTCTTGACATAAATAAGTCCCTCCAGCACTGAATCCATTTGTTGAAACATCTCAGTAAGTATTCTGTCAATTCCTGAAGACTTTTTCTTTTTTTTTTACCAATCCCTTCAGGGAAGCTTGGACTTCTTTCTTCAATACCATTGGTTCTTGATCAAATGCTACCTCCTGAAATGGTTGACCATCAACCAATTCTTTTTGCTACAGTAACTCTTTGTATTCCTTCCATCTTCTTTTGATGCTTCCTGCATTATTCAATATTTTGCCCATAGAATCCTTCAATATTGCAATTTGAAACTTGAATTTTTTCCTTCAGATCTTTCATTTTGAGAAATGGTGAGTATGTTCTTCCCTTTTGGTTTTCTAACTCCATGTCTTTACACATTACATTATAATATTTTATTTTGTCTTCTCAAGTTACCCTTTGAAATCTTCTGTTCAGCTCTTTCACTTCATCATTTCTTCCATTCATTTTTTTTACCCTATGTTCAAGAGAAAATTTCAATCTGACATCCATTTTGGTCTTTCCTTCCTTCCCTGTCTTTTGAATGATCTTTTGCTTTCTTCATGTATGATGTTCTTGATGTCATCCCATAACTTTTCTGGTCTTCAATCATTGGTGTTCAATGTGTCAAATCTATTCTTCAGATGGTCTTTAAATCCAGGTGGAATATAATCAAGGTAATATTTTGGCTCCTATGGATTTGTTTTAATTTTCTTCAGTTTCAGCTTGAACTTGCATATGAGCAATTGATGGTCTGTTCCACAGTCAGTACCTGGTCTTGTTTTGACCGATGATAATGAGTTTCTCCATAGCCTCATTCCACAGATGTAGTTGAATTGATTCCTGTGTATTCCATCTGGCAAGGTCCATGTGTTTACTCACTGTTTATGTTGCTGAAAAAAGGTATTTGCAATGAATAAATTATTGGTCTTGTGAAATTCCAACATGTGATCTCTGGTGTCTTTTCTATCACCAAGGCCATATTTCCCAACTAACAAAGTTGCTCTTTGTTTCCAGCTTTACATTCCAATAACCAGTAATTATCAAAACATCTTGATTGCATATTTCATCAATGTCATACTGCAGAAGTTGGTAAAAATCTTCAATTTCTTCATGTTTGGCTTTAGTGGTTGGTGTGTAAATTTGAATAATGATTGTATTAACTGGTCTTCCTTGTAGGTATATTAGCCTATCACTGATAGCACTGTACTTCAGGATAGGTCTTGAAATGTTCTTTATGATGATGAATTCAAAGCCATTCCTCTTCAATTTGCCATTCCCGGCATAGCAGACCACATGATTGTCTGATTCAAAATGGTCAGTACCAATCCATTTCAGCTCAGTAATGCCTATGATATTGATCTTTATGCATTTCATTTCATTTTTGACAACTTTCAACTTTCCTGGATTCATACTTTGCACACTCCACATTCTGATTATTAATGAATGTATGCAGCTTTTTCTTCTCGGTTTGAGTCATGCCACATCAGCAAATGAAGGTTCCCAAAGTTTTACTCCATCCACATGATTTTTGAGGAGGCAGCTCTTCCCTAGTTGTATTTTAATTGTCTTCCAACCTGAAGGCTCATTTTTTGGCACCATATCAGACAATATTTCACTGCTATTCATAGTTTTCCAGTAATATATCAGACAATGTTTCATTGCTATTCAGAAGGTTTTCAGTAGCCATTTTTTTTCAGAAGTGTATGGCCTCATCCTTCTTCCCAGTCTGTCTTGTCTGGAAGGTCTGGTGAAACCTGTCCACCATGGGTGACCCAGCTGGTACATGAAATACCGTGGCATAGCTTCCAAACTCACAGCAACATGTAAGCCACTACAGTATGACAAACTGACAAATGAGTGGTGGGGGCAGTGAAATAGGAGATCCATAACAGTCCAGTGTCAATTACATGTACATGAGAGTGAAAAAAATCTGTCTTGTACAAACCACTATTATTTAGAATTCTCTGTCATATAGAACTTAATCTAGTTCTAAATGATCTAGCTATAAAGAGTCAGTCTCGGAAAGCCCAACAAATCCCATGCAATAAAAATAAAAGGAAATTTATACCCAGACATTCATGGTAAAACTGCAGAACACTAGAGATAAATAGATCCTAAAAATAGACAAAGAGAAAAGACAAATTACCTACTAAAGAATGATAAACTGATAGCTTATTCTTAATATAAAAATGGAAGCTAATAAACAGTTCAATATTTATCTTCAAAATGCTAAGGAAAAATAACTGTCAATCTAGAGTTACATATCCAGGGAAATTCTCATTCAAGTACAAGAGCAAAATAAAAACATTTTCATGTAGAATTCACCACTAACAGACCTTAATGATAGAACTTCAAAGGATATACTTCATAAAGAATAAGAGTGACCCCAGCAGGACAATGCAATATGTAAGAAGGAAAAGCAAACAAATAAACATAAAATGATAAACATATGGAGAAATCTAAATAAACACTTGCCTATGCTACCTGGCCAACCAACTGTAAGAGATCCATAGTTGTGCCCATTACAAAGAAAGGTGACCCAACAGAATGTGGAAATTATTGAAAAATATCACTAATATCACATTTAAGTAAAATTTTACTGCAGATGATTAAAAAAAAAAAAAAACTATTGCAGCACTACATCAAAAGGAAACTGCCAGAATTTCAAGCTGGATTCAGAAGAGGACATGGAACGAGGGATATCATTGGTGAAGTCAGATGGATCTTGGCTAAAAGCAAAGAATACCAGAAAAATATATACCTGTGTTTTATTAACTATTTATGCAAAGGCATTTAACTGCATTGACCATAACAAATTATGGATAACTTAGCAAAGAATGGAAATTCCAGAACACTTAATTGTGCTCATACAGAATCTGTACATAGACCAAGAGGCAGTCTTTCAAACAGAACAAGGAGATACTGCATGGTTTGCAGTATGCATCAGGGTTGTATCCTTTTACCATACTTACTCATTCTGTATACTGAACAAACAATCTGAGAAGCTAGACTATATGAAAAAGAATGCAGCATCAACCTGTGATATGCAGATGATAAAATTTTGCTTGCTGAAAGAGAGGCTGAGTTGAAATGTTTACTGATGAAGATCAAAAACTTCAGTAAGGATTACACCTCAACATAAAGGAAACCAAATTCCTCACAACTGCTTAGCATAACACAGCAAAATAAATAAAAACTGAAAGTCAAATCCACATCTAGTTGTCACAATAGGGCCCAAGACCAGGATCTTTGGGTAATGTGTTTTCCTTCTTCAGGTTCCAAAGCTGTCTTTTATGGGTTTGACAGTCTATAAGACTATTTCAACAAACTTTCTACCTCCAACATACCTGGGACCCAATGACAAAGGGAGAACAGAAACACTACAGTAATTCTCCCACTTGGCAATGGAGAGAAGAGAAAACAAGCAGAGCAGCCCTGGTCTGTGGTACATGCCCTACTCTTTGGGGCAGGAACAGGAACAGCCCCAGGCAATGCTGGCTGTCCTTGGACCAGCCAACCCAACTGACCCATTTCCTACTTATTATGAAGACACCTCTTGTCTAGGGTTTCCATGACCACTTCTAAGAGGGGTAACTCTTAGTAGGGGAAGACTACCTATCTTGGGGCTACTTAAATAGCCATTTCCTTTCAGCATAATTGCAGGGCCTGGGACTTGTGCTGGGGTTTAAGCAATCACAGGCCACTGTTTGCCAAGTTTGGGGTTCTTTGAAAATATAACTTCTTCACAATCCAAGTGGGTGACGGTTCTATTTGATTTTTACAAACTCTGTTAACTAGTAACTAACTCCAGAAGTCTATTTCTGGCCATGGTCCTTGACCGGACTCACCCGGTGGTTTCTGACACCTAATAGTAAATACCGCCCATATGGCCTTGTTCTCAAATTGAGGCCTTCTTTATGGACTTGAAATGGGAAACAAAGCTCATATGACCCCTGCTTCCAGTCTATATCCCAGTGTAGGGTGGGAAAAGTGAGAATTTATCAGCTTTAATCACAGGCAGATCCAGGGATGGATCTGGCTGTAGGTGTGGCTGGATCTTCGGGCTAAAATTATACTGTCAAGACTGTATCTCTTCTTCCATCTCTCAGCTCTGTTTGTCTCTGTTTGGCCTCATGCTAAGTGAGACTGTGTCCATGTGATGGACAAGATAGCCCCTGGCAGTCTCAGATTTCAAATTACTAAACAGCAAAAAACAAACAAACAAACATATCTCTCCCCATATCAATCCCAAGAAATGCTCTGATTGGCCCAGCTTGAGTTATATGCTCATCCCTGTGGTCAGGTGGATGGGGCACTTTGTCTAGCTTGAGTCAGGTGCTCATCCCTGTAATGAGAATAAAATGTGAGGCTGTGCACTATGTTGACAGTTCTATGGGGGCTGCATGGAGTGAGATAGAAATTCTCCAAAGGAAGGGATGTTGGGCAGACAAAGACAAGAAAGGTCCATTCCAGAGAGGGGAGAGTAAATTAAGAAGAAGGAGTAGAATAGAGCCCAAGAGCAAATTGGCATATGTTCATGAACATTTATTATATAGGACATCCATGACTCTGAATTTCATGATGACAAAAGCCAAAAAGGAAACCCGGTCAGTTATGTAAGCCAGATGCTAGCTGAGGTCTCCAGGCCCAGTGGAAGTCCAAAGCACTTCCCAAATTTCTTCCATTTCCTTGGAGGCTCACTTTCTCAGCGTTCTTGATCCCACAGGGCTACCTCTGTTCTAAACCATATGGCTTCCAGATGTGAGGCTTAACGCTTTCTTTGACTTCTACAAAAGATTCCACTCACACAATGTAGGTATTGAAGATTTTCACAGGAAGATGGGGTTGGAAGCATGGAGAGTAGTCTTCAAATGGAATATTAACCCAAACCAAACCCATTGCTATTGAGTTGATTCCAACTGACAGTAACCCCATATGTGTCAGACTAGAATTATGTCCCATAGGGTTTTCACAGCTGTGACTTTTGCAAAGCAAATGGCCAGGCTTCTTCTGAGGTGCTCCTGGGTGGGTTCAAACCCCAACATTTTGGTTAATAGCTAAGTTCCTAACCATTTGCCCCACTCAGGAACTCAGACTGCCCTTTGATCTCTCTGCCACCAGGGTGATCTCCACTGCCCTTCACCTCATTCATCACCTTATGGGGCCTCTCTTCCCATTCTTTACCTGGCTTCTCTGAATTGTCTCTCCTTCCTCTCAGAGGCCAAATTTCTCTCTTTGTCTCAGGCAGAGCAGTTTATCCATTATCTTATGTTACTTAGTCTTTAGAAACATCCAGTACTTGAGTTCCTACCTCTGCCCCTAGCTGATCAAGGAGAATAAGTAACAATTTTCCAGGAAAGGCAGAAGAAGGTAGGGCACTGAAATAGTGAATGGTATTTGCAGACATGGAGTCTTCAGGAGCTGGTGGTGGGATGTCTGTAGGGGAGGTAAAGACACTCTGAGCAGGTTAATGGATGAGGAGGCTAATGGCAAGATCACAGAGGCTTTTTAGCTGGAAGAATGGCTTGGACTGTTAAATAATCCTGGCTATTACAGATGGGAGTGTGGTCCAGGTGGGATCAGGGTCCATAAAGACTCCATTCAGACCTCACCATACCTGGACACCTGGGAACTACAGGATCTCTTTTGTTCACCATGTCCCCACCTGCCTGAGTTTACTTGTTGGGGTTGCAATTCCTCAAGAAAGACCCTAAAAGCTGAATGAGCTTTGTGTCTTACATGTTTCTTGTTGTTAAGTACCTGGTGAGTAGATTTTGACTCATGTGACAAAGTAAACTGCCTCATAGGGTTTGCTAGACTGTAATCTTTATGGTAGCAGATAGGTCTTTTTCCCACAGAGCCACTGGGTGGGCTAAACCTGCCAATCTTATGGTCAGCAGCCAACCACCTAACTGTTGTATCACCAGGATGCTATCAGAAGAATAAAGTCACATGGCTCTGAGCTCAGAACAATTTTGCAGAAAATTGAATGAAATATGTGACTCTCTTGAGGAAATAGTCCACTCAAGAGATAGGTGCTATGGAATAAGATCAGGGGGTTTCCTATGTTGCCATAAGGGTGTATCCTGCCAGAGTTTTGCCTGACACTAGAGTGTAAGTTAACTAACACAAGAGAAGCATAATCCTGGAACAGCTGCTCCTGTCCATCAGGAAGAAGTATTTTTCTGATAACCAAGACATATTAGAAGATTGAGAAGAGTCAGAGTGGGGTAAGTTTTAGCTACATTTAGTAAGTGCTGACTAAGTGCCAGGTACTGCTGAGTATTTTGCATTCATTATCTCAGGTTATGCAGTCCCTGGAAAATGCACATGGTTAATACACTTGGTTGCTAACCAAAAGATTGGAGGTTCAAGTTGACACAGAGGCCCTTAGGGAGAAAGGAGATCTACTTCAGAAGAGTCAGCCCTTGAAAACCCTATGGAGAACAGTTCTATTCTGACAAACATGAGATCACCATGCATCAGAGTGGGCTCCTTGGCAGCTAACAACCACAACAATAACCTCCTGTAAACCTCACAACACACATACCTACATGGTTGGTTGTATGGTCACTATCCTCATTTTTCTGATAAATAAACTGAGACTCAGAGAGATTAAGTAGTTTGCCTAAACTATCACAATTAGGGAGGGGCGGTGGAGCTGGCTTGGCCAGCAGCTCCAGAGTTTGCACTCTCAACCACTACCACCCCACTGGTGGCCCTACTACCACCCACAAAGATGGAGAAAGAATAATCTGATCCTATTCCACTGTCCAGCCAAATCCCCAAGGGATGAACCTTCTCTTTAAGGATTCCTAACACCCTTTGATCCTGAACCTTGTGTACCAAACAGCCTTCTGATCTGTGATTTGGGACCTGAATGAATAAGACTCCTTTTCCTACCAGAGGAAGCTCTCACGGCAAACTCAGGCACTGACCTTTAAGTTATACTCTCCTGTGAGTTTGAGCAGCATACATGAGCTATCAGAGCCTGAAAACCTGGGGTTGCCTGATGAAAGAGAGGGGTAGACTCTGAACTCAAAGAGAACTCACATCCTCCTCCTCCCCTGACATTGCCTTTGCTGCCCTTTGTCAGCATAGCCTTCCTTCTGCTGATCTACTCAACTGTATCTGATGCTTTTTGTCTGGTTAGGTATCCTGACCCAACCTCCAGATTGCCCCCTCCACATTGGCTGGGGTTCATAAAAGGCTCCAGGCAACTCTACCCTGGAAGCTCAGGGACAGGTCTTCTTGTCACTCAGGTCATCACTCTGGACAATGGGGATAAGTGACCAGTGATGTGGCTGGGGTGAACAATAGTGCACCTATGCTATTTGATAGCTTGGGTCTAGGGAAGTTCCTTTACTGGGCTGGCTGTATAACTACAGCTGTTTATTATGAGCAGCTTGTGGGCAGTGGATACTTTCTCTCATTTCTTTTGTTTCTTCCCAAAATACCAATCACAGCACTAGGTGCATAGGAAATACCTCACGAATGCCACATAGGATGGTAGTGTTTCCCACAGAACACTACCAGTCTTTATGCTAGAGGCTCTATCTCACCTCAAGGGGAACCCACTGCTGGAAGATGAGATGAGGGCAATGGTGGGGTTCTGATGGGAGAGATTGGTGAGCCTGAGGATGTGTGATGAGGAGCCAAGGAAGAGAAAGAGGAGGCCTTCTTCCTTGAAGTCCCAGAGCCTCTGCTTTCTTCCTAGTTTCTTGGTTCCCTATATTCCCTTTCATATCCCCAGAGAGGACATGCTTATGAGTGGCCTACCTCCTGCCCTACAAACTCCTCTGATACTCCTCAGCTTACTTATCAGTTCTCCCTCAATTACAGCCAAGGAACTCCTGGAGTCCGTGGCAGCAATGGAACTTGGATCCTGGATGGAAAAGGCCAGGATTGAGCTCTAAACTGCTGATTCATGGCTTTGTTTTTTGTGCCTGGTAATCTGACCCAGATGGAGCATCCACTTCATACCCTGGTGCATAGACCAACCATGGCTCTGACACACTGTCAGACAACTGTGCTGTGTGGAAGGTTTGTAAAGTAGAAATAACATGCACCTGTATAGATCTCTAGGAGCTCTGGTAGCATAGTGTCCAAGGCACTTGACTGCTAACCAGAAGGCTGGTGGTTCAAACCCACCAGCCACTCCTCAGAAGGAAGGTTGGGCAATCTACTTCCATAGTGATATCACCTCGGAAACCCAAGGAGGGGTCGCTATGAGTTGGATCTGACTCAATAGCAGTGTGTGCGTATAGATCCCTAAGTGGCACAATGGTTGGGTACTGACTGAAAGGTTGGTTGTTCAAGCCCACCCAACAGCTCCATGGAAGAAAAGCCTAGTGATCTTCTGCCATAAAGATTACAGCCAAGAGAATCCTATGGGCTCAGTTCTACTCTGACACATGGGGTTACCATGAGTTGAAATCAAGGGCAGAGGTAGAGATAGAGATAGATATGGGAGCTCTGGTGGCGTAGTGCCTAAGCCATTTGACTGCTAACTAGAAGGCAGGCAGTTCAAACCCACCAGCCACTCCTCGGAAGGAAGACTGGGCAATCTACTTCTGTAGAGATACCTCCTCAGAAAGCCAAGGATCACTATGAGTTGGATTTGAAAATATATATACACTATGTATATATAATGCTTGGCTATTTACAAGTCCTGTCACTACACAGTTTCTCTAATTACCCATGGTTTCCCTCAGAAAAATGTTTGCTACCATTTTAAAAATGAGGAAATGGGCTTGGAGAAGCCAAAGACTTTCCCAATACAAACAGAGCTGCCTTTGTGCTCCAAGTTCAATGCCCTTTCCACACAGATTGGACTGCATGGAGGTCAGGCGGGATGGGAATGTCTTGTACTCTGTCAGCACTCATGCCTTCCCGGTGGTGTCTCTGCCTTCTTTCTTTATGGACAGAGCCACACAAGCTTGCAACCTATTGACACAAGAATAACTGAGTTTGAATTTTAGCTGAGGTAATTCAAGGCAGCCACTACACATGTCATCCACCCTTGACCTAAAGAAGGGAAAGTAAGGCAGAAACAAGGACTGTATTCTTGACACAGGACAGAGAAGATTAACATGGTGGTGGTGGTGAGCACCCTATGCTTACCTTGGGGAGTTAAATTAGCTCCTGTTCTGAAGTTTTTAACCATTTAGCAAAAAGGATACCAAGATAAATAAAAATGTAAAAGTAAACAATTGTTCCATTTATACACACACAGTTTAGAACTTGCAGGCAGCAAATTCCAGTTATTCCACATAGTTTCACGTTGGAAATGCAATTTTAATATTCAGTCCTGCCTGAAGTTAAATTCCAGGGCTCTCTCTGCCCTAGAACAAAGCTCTGGCTTTCAGACCTCCTGGGGCCACAATAATTAATCTCTTCTGTTTAAAATTTTTGTTCTGTTTAAATGTGAGAGCTACTGTGGGCCTGCCTTTCCAGTGGGCCTGCCCTTCCCCTCATTCAGATTGAACTCACAATTACTGGGCACATTGTTTGGTATTTTCACTTACATAATCTCATGAGACACTCAGAGCCCATAAGACTGGTTTTTAGTCTCAATTTATCAGATGGGGTTTACAATGGTTAAGTCATTTGACCTACTGTCTGGCAGGAAGTGGTATCTGCAGTGCTAGCCAACTTCATACTGGCATCTGTGGACAAGAGATTTGTCCTAGCCCCACCAACCCAATGCCATTCTCAATGTGTTATTTGTGTGTGTGTGTGTGTGTGAGAGAGAGAGAGAGAGAGCGTGTATTATAACTCCTTCACAACCTCAACCATATCTTCCAAATTATTCAATTATTTATGTGGCTGGATGCACATGTCTGGACCTCCTTCTTTATAGGTGGCCTTTTCCAACCTTCATCCTCAACCTCTCAGGAAAAGGAGTTTCATCATTTCATCGCTGACCATAAAGACTCTGTGAGGCTCTGTAAGGATAGTTATTTCCTCTACCTGAAACATCTTCCTTCAGCACCTAGCTATTCTGACTGTGGTAGACTGAGGTAGCTATATGTCTTGTTTAGTCAGCAGGTTTTCCCATTCCTGCTCTTCTGGTGACAGTGCTTTTCCTTTCATCTCTTAGGGAATTGTCCCTTCCCTAATCTTAATTCACATGGTTTAGCTGTTGACCTTGCTTCTCCATCCCTTAGCAACAGAAGAGAGATGAGTAACCAAGATTTGGCCAATCAGAAGACACCATTTCTCTGGCATGATTGGTTCAGGGATAAGTGTATGACACAATGGCACAATGCTTCCCTCTCCAAGCACTGATGCAATGAATAAGATTTACAAGTTCTGACTTTTTAAAAAATTTTTCATTTGTCCAATTCTTTCCATATGATAAATGCCTAGTTTGGAATTATTGAGTCAAATGTATGTACACTTCAAAATCTGGTACATTTTGTAAGATTGTTCTACAGAAAGGTTGGCACCAATTTATACCATTCCAGCAATATGTGAGTCAGCTTTCCACACCCTAGCAACACCAAATGTTGCCAGTCTTTAAACATTTGCCAGTCTGATACATGAAGCTGATGAACTCTGTTTCTGATTCTGGGCCTCCTTTTATATCATGTTCCCACATGCCTGTCCTCAAAGTTACCTATCCCTGGTCTTGCTTCTAAGTCTCACCTGGACCTTTATCCAACTTTATTTGACTATAATTTGGTTTCACTATACTAGACCGGAAAGTAGGCCTTTATCTTACACATACTAGCTTTCATTTCAAGCTCCTTGCAGGTGCTAAGGAGAATTTTGTTGTTGTTGTTGTTGTTATGTGCCGTCGAGTCGGCCCCACTCATAGCGACCCCTCTTGGGTTTCCGAGGCAGTATCACTATGGAAGTAGGATTGCCCAACCTTCCTTCCGAGGAGTGGCCGGTGGGTTTGAACCATCAGCCGTCTGGTTAGCAGGCAAGTGTCTTAGCCACTATGCTACCAGAGCTCCCAAGGAGAATTTTAGAACCCCGTAATCATTTGTTAAAAAAATGAAAGAGTGAATGAATGGAAAATCTTCTGTGAGAAGAATCTGATTTTTTGGGTGTTGATTTTGTACTTGATTATCCTTCTAACTTCTCTCAACTTTATAGTTTTAAAGTATATTCTCTTTAATTTTATAAGTAGACAGTTAGGGTTTAGGATATAATTATTTTAATTATAATCCCTATATTATACAACTCACCCACTTAAAGTGTATTCACAGAGTTTTGTAACCATCACCACAATCAATGACAAATTTTAAATGTGTATTTTTCTTTTCTTACCTTATTGAATTGGTTAGGCTCTCCAATAGATTGTTAACTAGTAATAGTGATAGAGGGAAACTTTGTGTTTGTTGTCCCTGTTAAGTTCTGAATGGCATCAAGTGGTTGGGTTCAATGTCCACTTGAACAGATAAATGCTCAAGAAAATCAGATTTCAGGGTCCCCGATATTCTAATGATTATATTAGATACCCTGGATTAGGGACAGAATTTTCCCATTCTAGGAAATTACACTCCCCATGGAAGTGCTTGATTAACACATTTTTACTGATAATGTGTCATGTGTCTACTGTGGAATCAAACGATAGTTCCTGATCTCAAGTAACTTATGTGTGTGAAAGGTAAAACTAACAAAAGAAGTATTTTGAGTTTAAATGGAGCTGTATCACATGGCATTGACGAAATACAATCCTTTAAGAAAAGTGTAATACAACGTAGGATGGAAACGTTTGAGAATGTTTTATAGTAGAAGAGACTATTATATTAAGATTGTTGAAATGGGTTTGGATAGCCACTGGTCAAGAGTTCTCAGTGTTTTTGAGAGGAGTGTTACAAATTGCCAACGGTTCATTTGGTGATGCTACAACTTATTAGTAGTTCTCTGCAGTCTGAAGAAGGTCCCTGAGTGGTGCAAATGGTTTGCGTGTGTTACTAACCTAAAGGTCGGTGGGCCAAACCCACCCAGTGGTGCTGCAAAAGAAAGTCCTGGTGATCTGTTTCCATAAATATTGCAGGTAAGAAAATGCTATGGAGAAGTTCTACTCTGTCAACACATGGGGTCGCCATGAGTTGGAATTGACTCAGTGGCGACGAGTTTGGTTTTGGTTTTGGGTAGTCTGAGTAGTCCTTTGAGAATGAGCTGCAGGTGCTGACTGTTGGAGGGTTAAGTGATAAAGTAGAAACATTGTCCATTGACATTGTCAATCTGGTGCCAGATTGTGGAAACCTTGAATGATGGGAGAGGAGTTTGAACTTAATGTGCCACACAGAGGGAGCCATAAGAGGCCCCTCAGTTGGGGAGTTTGGGGATGAACATGCAGGAGTCAGTTGTGCCATGATATGGCCAACTCCATGTGACACCCCACATGCACACATGTATACACAAAGCGAGTTCCATGTCTGAACTGTATTGATTTGTTTTCCTTTGAGCTCTTATAATCAGTCAGATCCCCTTATCTGTAAGGGGTATATTTAGTTCCAGGAAATTTCATACTGCTTCCTAACCATTTCTGCTACCCCAACTAATCAATTAATTCCATGGGATAAGTCTATGTTTCAATTTCTGTGACCTTGACTTCTGGCTGTACATGAAAGCTGGAAAAATAACATTTATTGAGTTTCACAAATGGACTATTTTTCTTTCTTATTTTTTTTTT
>NW_006922018.1:109893-110612 GCF_000298275.1 Orycteropus afer afer
CCAGCCACTCCTCAGAAGGAAGGTTGGGCAATCTACTTCCATAGTGATACTGCCTCGGAAACCCAAGGAGGGGTCACTATGAGTCAGGTCCGACTCAACGGCACAAAACAACAACAATATAGTTGTTAAAACTGAAGTTTTTCACATTTGTTATTAGGTTTATTCTTAGGTGTTAATAGTAAATGGGATTCTTTTTCTGTAATGCTTTGAAATTGGCCAGTGTTGGAATCTGATTTTTTATGTGTTGATTTTGTACTTGACCACCTTTCTAACTTCTCTCAATTTTATAATTTTAAAGTTTATTCTCTTTAATTTTCTAAGTAGACAGTTATGGTTTAGGAAATGATGATAATTTTAATTATAATTCACAAACCATACAACTCACTCATTTAAAGTGTATTCACAGAGTTGTGTAACCATCACCACAATTAATACCATATTTTAAATGCATATATATTTTTCCCTTACCTTATGAATTGGTTAGGATCTCCAATAGATTGTTAACTAGTAATGGTAATAGAGGGAAACATTGTGTTTGTTGTTCCTGGTTTTTAAGGGAATGTTTAATTTTTTACCGTTGAATAGGATCTTTGCTAAAGCTTTTTGGTTGTTGTTGTTGTTGTTGTTATGTGCTGTCGAGTCAGACCCGACTCATAGTGGCCCTTCTTGGGTTTCCAAGGCAGTATCATTACGGAAGTAGATTGCCCCATCTTTCTTCC
>NW_006922018.1:110946-112882 GCF_000298275.1 Orycteropus afer afer
TAAATTCAAATTGCTCATAGTTTATTTAGAATTTTTCTTTTTATATATTTAGTTGGATTAGCCTGCAGTTAAATCTTTTTTTTTTTTTTTTTTTTTAATGAGTCAAGGTCATGCTCTTCTTAAGATAGCTCTAGGCGATGACCTTGGAAGACACAAGAGCCTAGCTATTTCTACCCTATGCAGGACTCCTCTAATGGGCAACTTTTGCTCAAAAGCTCCTCATTGGATGGGCAAAGACTTAGTAGACCTACATCATGGTCTGACGGCTTCCCTTGCCTGGTCCTGATTCCTCTCTTTCTTTCACAGGTGTTACTCCCCAATAAATTTTTTCCTTTCCTAACTCATCAGCATCTGCTTCCCAGAGCACTGAACTGACACATTTGTCATCCTTGTCCAGATTGGTAGCTAGTCTTGTAGGCTTTCAATCTTTTTCTACATTCTGAAAGAATTTATAAAAATTGTCAGGTCTTTGGATGTAATTCACCCATGAAACCATCTGAGGCTTTTATATTTCTAGGGAAAGAACTTTGATAACAGTTCTCATTTCTCTATGTTTATTGGTCTATTCAGGCTTCTTATATTTTTTCATATTAATTTTTGGTAATTTGCATTTCCCTAGGAAATTCTGGGGCTTTCTGCTGGATCTTGATCCTGCATCTAGCTCATCATCATCTCCAATTCCTGGACTTAAACCAATGGCCTGATGTATTGCCTGCCAATCTTGGGATTTTTACCTTTGCAGCCTGTGAGCCAATAACCTTCCATTTTATCTGCCAATCTTGGATTTGTCAGCCTCTGAAGCCAGCAGCCCCCCTAGAGCCAGGAAAGGAGGGAGCAGGAATGGCCAGGGACCTCAGGAGTGGCAGGATCCAGATAAAGGGGCAGGAGGCAAGGCAGGCCCCAGCCCTCTAAAGCCAGGAAAGGGAGGGAGTGGCCAAGGACCACAAAGTGGAAGGTTCTAGGTAGGAATTAGGTAAGGGGAGGTGCAGAGATTTCCAACAGAAAATGGAATGTACGAAGTATAAATCTAGGAAAATTGGAAGTTGTCAAAAATGAAATGGAATGCATAAAGATTGATATCCTAGGCATTAATGAGCTGAAATGGACTTTTGCTCATTTTGAATCAGACAACCATATGATCTACTATGCTGGGAACGACAGTTTACAGAGAAATGGCATCATCACAAAGGATGTTTCAAGATCTGTCCTGAAGTACAATGCTGTCAGTGATAGGATAATATCCATAAACCTACAAGGAAGACCCATTAATACTACAATTATTCAAATTTACACACCAACCACCAAAGCCAAAGATGAGGAAATTGAAGATTTTTATCAACTTCTGCAGTCTGAAATTGCTCAAATATACAATCAAGATATGTTGCATATCACTGGTGATTGGAATGCAAAAGTTGGAAACAAAGAAGAATCACCAGTAGTTGGAAAATGTGGCCTTGGTGACAGAAATAATGCTGGAACTCTCATGATAGAATTTTGCAAGACCAACAACTTATTCATTGCAAATACCATTTTTTAGCAACACAAACGATGCCTATACACATGGATTTTGCCAGATGGACTACACAGGAATCAGAGTGACTACATCTGTTGCAAGAGGAGATGGAAAAGCTCAATATCATCAGCAAAAACAAGGCCAGGAGCTGATTGTGGAACAGGCCATCAGCTGCTCAAGTGCAAGTTCAACTTGAAGTTGAAGACAACTAAAACAAGTCCACGAGAGCCAAAATATGACCTTGAATATATCCCTCCTGAATTTGGAGACCATCTAAAGAATAGATTTGATGCATTGAACACCAATGACCAAAAACCAGAAGAACTGTGGGATGACATCAAGAGCATCATCCATGAAGAAAGCAAGAGGTCATTAAAAATATGAGAAAGAGAGTTCCGGCAAGATGGCGGACTAGGCAGAAAG
>NW_006922018.1:123347-137416 GCF_000298275.1 Orycteropus afer afer
AATGACAGAGAACTTCCAGAAAGACAGGCTGGATTCAGAAGAGGACATGGAAGGAGGGATATCATTGCTGATGTCAGATGGATCTTGGCTCAAAGCAAATACCAGAAAGATGTTTACTTGTGTTTTATTGACTATGCAAAAGCATTTGATTATGTGGATCATAACAAATTATGGATAACTTTGAGAAGAATGAGAATTCCAGAACACTTAATTGTACTTATGAGGAACCTGTGCATAGACCAGGAGGCTGTCGTTTGAACAGAAAAAGGGGACACTGCATGGTTTAAAATCAAGAAGGAAGTGTGTCAAGGTTGTATCCTTTCACCATACTTATTCAATCTGTATGTTGAGCAAATAATCCAAGAAGCTGGACTATATGAAGAAGAATGTGGTATCAGGATTGGAGGAAGAATCATTAACAACCTGCTGACCACACAACTTTGTTTGCTGAAAGTGAGGATGACTTGAAGTACTTACTGATGAAGATTGAAGATTACAGTCTACAGTATGGATTACATTTCAATATAAAGAAAACAAAAAATCCTCACAACTGGACCTATAAGCAGCATTATGATAAATGGAGAGAAGATTGAAATTGTCAAAGACTTCACATTGCTTAATTCTACAATCAGCGCCAAAGGAAGCAGCAGTCAGGACATCAGACAATGTATAAGTGCTGGGCAAATCAGCTGCAAAGGACCTCTTTCAAGTGCTGAAGAGCAAAGATGCCTCCTTGAGGACTAAGGTGCACCTGACACAAGCTATGGTATTTTCAATCGCCTCATATGCATGTGAGAGCTGGACAATGAATAAGGAAAACCGAAGAAGAGTTGATGCTTTTGAGTTGTGGTGCTGGCGAAGAATGCTGAAAGTACCGTGGACTTCTAAAAGAGCTAACAGCTCTGTCCTGGAGGAAGTGTAGCCAAAAATGTTCCTTGGAGGAGAGAATTGCCAGACTTCGTCTCACATACTTTGGTCATGTTGTCAGAAGGGATCATTCCCTGGAGAAGGATGTCATGGTTGGTGAGGTAGAGGTTCCACGAAAGAGGGGAAAGCCCTCAATGAGATGGATTGACACAGTGACAGCGGCGACGGACTCAAGTATAGCCAGGATCATGGAGCTGGCTCAGGATCAGGTGGTGTTTCGTTCTGCTGTCCAGAGGGTCGCTATTAGTCAGAGATGACTCGCTGGCAACTAACAACAACAACAAGGAAATTCTGTATTTCAAGCTAGATAAAAGTGTTTTGTTTTGTTTTTTTAATTTACGTCAATTTCTTTTTAATGGTCTCCTGGAATGTTTTTAAATTTCCTTATTGTTAATTGTGTTTTCTTTCTCATCTCAAAAGTTGTCATTTTTATATATGAGATTTAATTAGATTTTCCTATAGTATTTGTGTTTTATTAATCAAGTGTATTTGTGTGCGTGTGTGTGTTCTACTTCATAAAATTCTGCTAATTTTTACATCGCATTTCTCTACCTCCTTTGGGTTTATTTGCTATTTTTCCACTCTAGTTTCTTGATCTTAATGTTTCTTTGACTTAGTCTTAATCCTTCTTGTTTCTAGTAAATTTCCCATGAGTCACACTTGGACCACATCCCACAACCCCCAAAACATAGTCTCTCATGTGGCTTATTTCTATCTTATAATTTCCTCTTAAACACAAGTTACTTTAGAGGATGTCTCGGAATTTCCAGTGGAAAGTTTTGTTATGTTTTGTCTACCTTTTGTGTTTTGGCTTGATTTTTTAATTTCTAATTTTGTTGCCTAGCAGCCAAAGGATAAGACTTGTATGATTTCTGCTTTTTGAAATCAGGATTCCCCTTGTGACCAAATATATTATTAGTTTTATAAAAGGATCATGTGTGTTTGGACAAAAATGGAGTATTTTCTGTTGAGAAAGTGTTTATATCTATTAAATAGGTGTGTTTCAGAACTCTTCGTGAGGTGTACCAAGGCATATATATTACTATTATATATTTTTGGTGAACTACAACTTTTATCAATATGAGCTATCTTTTGTTTGCTTTAATGGTTTTTATTTTAAAATGTTTCTATTACTAATATTGCTGCACCCACTCTTATGGCAGTCATCTAACATTTTATACCTATTTAACCAAAACCAAAACCACACTCACAGCTGTCAAGTCAATTCCAACTCATAGCAACCCCTCCTCGGGTTTCCAAGGCAGTATCTCTACAGAAGTAGTATATTTTCCTATACCTTTATTTTCAAACTTCTGTATAATTCTGTTTTAGATATATCTTCTGCGAATAGCATTTTTTTAAAAAAAAACCCTCACTGCCATCAAGTTGATTCCAACTCATAGCGGCTCCCATTGGGTTTCCAAAGCTGTAAAAGAGATTGCCCCATCTTTCTTCTGTGGAGTGGCTGGTGGGTTTGAACTGCTGACCTTCTAGTTAGCAACCAAATGTCTTATCCACTATACCACCAGAGCTCCTTGCAAATAGCATATGGCTTTTTTTTTTTCCTTTCTTACCTAAAATGAATTCTATTTATATAATGCTAATTTAACCCTTCCATACAGACTGTAAGGAGCCCTCATGGTGCAACAGTTAAGCACTTAGCTGCTAACCAGAGGACTGGTGGTTCAAACCCACCTAGTGTCTCCCATGGCAATCTGTACCCATAAACATTACAGCCTAGAAAATCCTGAGGTGGTTCTACTCTGTCATATGAGGTCACTATGAGTCAAAATTGATTGGATGGCACCAAATAACAACAACATAGGTAGTGTAAGAGTCCCTGGGTGGTGCCAAAGGTTAAGCACTGGACAACTAACCAAAAGGTTGGCAGTTCAAACTTACTTAGAAGCACTTCGGAAGTAAGTTCTGGCAATCTTCTTCCAAAAGGTCATATCCTTGAAACAACCTTATGGAATAGTTCTACTCTGCACACATGAGTTTGCCATGAGTCAGAATCTTGACTCAACTACAACTAACAACAATAACAACATAGATACTGTGACTACTTGTATGATTAGATTTCTCCTTGTCCTGTTACTCCATGTTTTCTATTTATCATATTTTATTCTTGTTTCTTCTTTACTTTTCTTATTTCTTTTTTCCTGTCTTTTCTTCAGTTGATCAATTTTTCTTTATTGGATTGTTTTTTTCTCTCATTGAAAAGACATGCAAACCAAAACCAAACTCACTGCTGTCGAGTTGGATCCAACTCATAGCGACCCCTCCGTGGGTTTCGGAGGAAGTATCACTATGGAAGTAGATTGCTCAATCTTCCTTCCGAGGGGTGGCTGGTGGATTTGAACCACCAGCCTTCTGGTTAGCAGTCAAATGCCTTAGGCACTACACTACCAGAGCTCCCAAGAGATAGGTAATTAAACTTTTCTAAAACCTAAAATTTTCTAAAACATTTTTAACTAATCTAGATCAGAGGTCAGCAAACTACAGCCTGGGGGCCAAGTCTGGTCCACCACCCACTTCTGAACAGCCTGCAAGCTAAGAATGGTTTTTCACATATTTCATTATTGAACACAGCCCCATTTATTTGTTTACTTGTCTATAACTGCTTTTGTACTATAGTGGCAGAGACTATGGCCTACAAAGATTAAAAATATTTTCTATCTAGCCCTTCACCAAAAAACGTTTATGTATCTATAGACCTGAGATTGCACACACACACAGACACACACATACAACCTACAAAAGGTGAAACCTGTGTAAGGTGGAAACCTGTCAGAGAAGGAAAACTCAAATATTACCTATTAAAATGAGCCATAGAAAAGTGTTAAGACTGTACCCTTTCAAAGGTAGAAAACTTGAGAAACCCAGAAAAACAAAGAAGTCCTATCAAGTTCTGGCTCAACAGAGACTAATTATTTCTTCCACACTTCAAGACTTATTCCATGCCACTCCTATGTTGTTCATTTGGGATTTTAGTTCCAGAAACTAGAAATTACTCAAATTTCCAACAATAGGCGAACTGATTACAAAAAAAAAAAAATTAAAATGTGGTGCATCAATAGAATGGAATACTACTTAACAATAAGAGAAGAATGAACTTTTGATACACACAACAATATGAGTGAGTTTCCAATGCATGATGCTAAATGAAAGAATATAAATGCAAAAGACTATATACTATATGATAACATTTATGTGAAATTCTAGAAAAGGCAAAACTATAGTGATGAAATGCAGATGAGTAGTTTCCAGGTGCCGGGGGGGAAGAGCAGGTGCTTGGCTGCAAAGGAGCACACAGGAACTTTTTGGAGTGGTGAAAACATTTTATATCATGATGTAATGATGGTTACACAACTATATATATGCCAAAACCCATCCAATTGTACACTTAAAATGGATGAAATTTATAGTATATAATTGATACCTCAGTAAAGCTCTTTTTTTAAAAATTTCATCTGGGGAAAACTAATTATAGTAAGTGAAAATGATCTATGATGGGAAGTAGCATGTGAAAATTTTTGAGGTGATAGTGATGTTCTATATCTTCATGAGGGGTTGCATTACACAGGTTTAATGCATTTGTCAGAACTCAGCTAATACTTACTAAAAATCTGCATTTCACTGAATGTAAATTTTACATAAAAGAAAATGTATCAAACACTCAACTCTAGTTAATGACGTGTGTCCTGTACATTTAGATAGAAGTGCACTGATATCTCCATAACTTCTCTGTCAGTTTGTCATACTGGTACTCTGGTGGCTTGCAGGTTGCTGTGATGCTGGAAGCTATGCCACTGGTATTTCAAATACTAGCAGTGTCACTCATGGTGGACAGGTTTCTGCAGAGCCCTGAGACTAAGACATACTAGAAAGAATGAAGTGTTAGTTCACTTCTGAAAGAATTGGGCACTGAGAGCCTTCTGAAAAGCAGTGAAACATTGTCTGATAGAGTGCCAGAAGATGAGCCCCTCAGGTTGGAATGCAATCAAAATACAAGTGGGGAAGAGCTATCTTCTCAAAGTAGAGTTGACCTTAATGACATGAATGGAGTAAAGCTTTCTGGACCTTCATTTCTTGATGTGGCATGATTCAAAATGAGAAGAAAGAGCAGCAAACATCCATTAATAATTGAAATGTAGAATGTATGAAATATGAATCTAGGAAAATTGGAAGCTGTCAAAAATGAAATGAAATGCATAAAGATTGATATTTTAGATATATGTGAGCTGAAAAAGACTG
This sequence comes from Orycteropus afer afer, assembly GCF_000298275.1. Lineage (NCBI taxonomy): Eukaryota > Metazoa > Chordata > Mammalia > Tubulidentata > Orycteropodidae > Orycteropus > Orycteropus afer. The sequence goes on from NW_006922018.1 coordinate 128,532, forward strand.
ATATTGGCCATTTGAATTGGACAATCATATGGTGACAATACACTTGGACCTCACCAGATGGAATACACAGGAATCAAATTGATTGCTTCTGTGTAAAGAGATGATGGAGAAGCTCAGTATCATCAGTCAGAGAAAGGCCAGGGGCCAACTGGGGAACAGACAATCAATTGCTCATATGCAATTTGAAGTTGAAGCTGAAGAAAATTAAAACAAGTAGACAAGAGCCAAATTTAGAGACCATCTGAAGAATAGATTTGGTTCATTGAAAACCAATGACTGAAGACCAGATGAGTTGTGAGATGACATCATACATAAAGAAAGTAAAAGCTCATTAAAAAGACAGGAAAGAAAGAAAAAGCCAAAATGGGTGTCAGAAGAGACTCCAAAACTTGATCTAGAATGGAGAGTAGCTAAAGGGAAAGGAAGAAATGATGAAGTAAAAGAGGTGAACAGAATATTTTAAAGGGCAGCTCAAGAAGACAAAGCAAAGTATTATAATGAAATGTACAAAGACCTGGAATAGGAAAATCAAAAAGGAAAAATGCATTCAGCACTTCTCAACTGAAAGACCTGAAGAAAACATTCAAGCCCCTAGTTATACTATTGAAGGATTCTATCAGCAAAATAGGAGCTCTGGTAGCTTAGTGCCTAAGGCACTTGACTGCTAACCAGAAGTCTGGCGGTTCAAACCCACCAGCCACTCCTCAGAAGGAAGAGGGGGCAATCTACTTCTGTAGTGATACTGCCTCGGAAACCCAAGGAGGGGTTCTATGAGTTGGGTCCGACTCAACGGCACATAACAACAACAACAACATCAACAAAATATTGAACAATGCAGAAAGCATCAAAAGAAGATGGAAAGAATACATAGGGTCACTCTACCAAAAAGAATTGATTGATATTCAACCATTTCAGTAGGCAGCATGGGATCAAGAACTGATGGTATTGAAGGAAGAAGTCCAAGTTGCACTGAAGGAATTGGTGAAAAACAAGGCACCAGGAATTGACAGAATATACATTGAGAGGTTTCAACAAACAGATGCAATGCTAGAAGTGCTCACTCACTCATGCCAATAAATTTGGAAGACAGCTACCTGGCCAATCAACTGGAAGAGATCCATATTTGTGCCCATTTCAAAGAAAGATGATCCAACAGAATGTACAAATTATTGAACAATACCATTAATATCACACACAAGTAAAATTTTACTGAAAATAGTTCAGAAATTGGTGCAGCAGTACATAAACAGGTAACTACGAGAAATTCAAGAAATTGAGAAAAGGACATGGAAAGAAGGATATCATTGCTGATGTTAGATGGGTCTTGGCTAAAAGCAGAGAATACCAGAAAGATGTCTACTTGTGTTTTATTGGTCATGCAGAGACATTTGACTGTGTGGATCATAGCAAATTATGAATAATATTGTGAAGAATCAGAATTCCAGAACACATAATTATGCTCATGAGTAACCTTTACATAGACCAAACAGAACAAAGGGGTGTTGCATGATTTAAAATCAAGACAGGTATGCATCAGAGTTGAATCATGTCACCATACTTATTCAATATGTATGCTGAGCAAATAATCCAAGAAGCTAGACTATATGAAGAAGAATGTGTCATCAGGATTGGAGAAAGTCACATTAGGAACCTGCAATATGTAGATGACACAACCTTGCTTGCTGAAAGTGAAGATGACTTGAAGCACGTACTGATGAAGATCAAAGACTACAGCCTTCAGTACACATTACGCTTTAACATAAAGAAAACAAAAATCCTCACAACTGGACCACCAAGCAACGTCATGATAAATACAGAAAAGATTGAAGCTGTCAAGAATTTCATTTTACTTGGATCCACAATCAATGCCCATGGAAGCAGCAGTCAAGAAATCAAATGTCATATTGCACTAGGCAAATCTGCCACAAGAGACCTCTTTAAAGTGTTAAAGACCAAAGATATCACATTGAAGACTAAGGAGTGCATGACTAAAGCCATAGTATTTTCAACAGCCTGATATGCATATAAGAGCTGGATAATGAATAAGGAAGACTGAAGAAGAATTGATGCATTTGAATTATAGTGTTGGCAAAGTATATTTAACGTATCAGTGACTGCCAGAAGATTGAGCAAATCTGCCTTGGAGGAGGTACAGCTGGAACACTTCTTAGAAGCAAACTTCGTCTGTCATAGTTTGGTCATCTTCTCAGGAAGGACCATTCCCTGGAGAAGGGTATCAGGCTTAGTAAAATAGAGAGTCAGCAAAAAAGGGGAAGCCCCTCAATGAAATGGATTGACACAGTAGCTGTAACAATGGGCTCAAGCATACCAACAGTTGTGAGGATGGTGCAGGACCAGGCAGTGTTTTGTTCTGTTGTTCATTGGATCATTATTAGTCAAAACCAACTCAATGGCACCTAACAACAACATACTGATACCTGCAATTTCCTTTGAAATGTGTATTTTAGAAAAAGATGGCTTTATGAATGACTAGAGTGATAAAGCAAGTATAGTATAATAAAATGTTAATGGTAGAATCTAGGTGGGGATTGTCCACTACAGAATATTTTCAGCTTTTCAGTAGGTTGAAATTTTTCATAGCAAAATGTTGTGGTCAAAATACCTGTTCTGTATTTTAAGAGGTTTGTGTTGACCTGGAGGTGCTGGGTATGCTCACCTGACATCTGGATCAGTCTCTTACCTATGTGCTTTCTATTAGCTCATGTATCATGACATAATTTTAAAATAACAACCCAATGTACAACAGAACAAAACACCGCCCAGTCATGCACCATCTTCTCCATTTAGGGCACATGCTTTACTGTTCTTCCCTTCCCTTCCTCAAAAGCCAGGGAGAAGGCACGACAGGACCCATGTGCTCATCTAGTTTGAACCTGGTCACTCCTATTTTCCTACGTGTGGTAAATAAGGTTGTGTGTCAACTTGGCTAGGCTGTGGTTTTGAGTAGTCTGGCAGCTGGAAGTAGTTATTCCCCATGATGAGATTGTAATAATCTCCATGATAGAATCTGCTGTGAGTAACTAAGTAGTTGAAGGGGAGTTACCTTCGGAGTGTGGCCTATTGCCAGTGTATATGGAGAAGCTTTGAGAAAGGTCTCCAGCTTTTGGCATATTTTGGATTCTGCATTTGGCTGAGTCTTCATCTCCAGTTCCTGGACTTGAACCAGTGGCCTGCCATGTTGCCTGTTGACCTTGGAATGTGCCATTTTACCTACCAACCATAGGTTTGTCAGCCTCAGCAGCCTACAAGCTGGCTGAGTTAGGAGACACTTCCAGTTCCAGTAGGCATGGAACAAGAGGCAGAGCTGAAGCCCAAGGTCAAGGGCTTCACCCAGCCCCTAGAGCTGGCACTCTGAATTTGGACTTCTAGTTTCTTAAACTGTGAGAATAAATTCCTGTTTTTTAAAGCCATCCAGTTGTGTTATCTCTGTTATAGCAGACTAGAAAACAAAGACATCACATTTCTTACTTCTGAGGCCAAGCTGTCACTAGTCGTCCATAGAGGCCCTTTCTCTCTAAGGCTGAGACACTTTGCTATTAGCTGCCATCAAGTTGGATCTGACTTATGATGACCTTATGTGTAACAGAACAAAACACTGCCCAATTCTGCACTATCTTCATGATCATTGGTATGTTTAAGTCCATTGCTGTGGCTATTGTATCAATCCATCTCAGTGAAAATTTCCCTCATTTTCACTGACCCTCTAGCAAACATGATGTCCTTTTCTAGCAGTAAGTCTTGCCTGATGATGTGTTCAAAGTAAGTGAAGTCTCAGCATTCTTGCATCTAAAGAGCATTCTGGTTGTATTTCTTCAAAGACTTATTTATTTGTTCTTCTGGTAGTCCACAGTATACTCAATATTCTTCCCCAACACCACTGTTCAAATGCATCAATTCTTCTATTTTCCTTTTTCATTATCCAACTTTCACATGCATGTGAGACAATTGAAAAGATCATGGCTTGGGTCAGAGACATCTAGTCATAAAACTGATACCTTTGCTTTCTAAAACTTTAAAGAGGGATTTTGCAGCAGATTTGCCCAATGCAATGTGTCATTTGATTTGACTGCTGCTTCCATAGATATTGATTGTTCATTCAAGTAGAATGAAATCCCTGACAATTTCAATTTCTTCTCCACTTGTCATGATGTTGATTTACTGCTGGAACCCTGGAGGTGGCACACTAACAGAGTGAGAAACTTCTGGAACCCAACTTGGTACCAACGCCCTAATGAAAAAGTAGTAGTGTCTTGATTAACACTAGAAACCATTTCGCATATAAGGAAACTGAGGTCCAGACAGGAGACGTAACTTGCCCAACCCCACACAGCACTGTGACAGCAGAGTCAAGTCACCCCATTCCCAGCCCTGGGCTGCAGACAATATGATTGTTTCATGAAAAACACTAATGGAAGAATTCCTAGCATTCAAGAGAAAGTAACAGTCTAATAGTAAGACCAGGGTTCAACCCATGCTTCTGATACCTTGGGCAAGTTACTTAATCTCTAAGCTTGGGTTTTCTCAAGGGTAAAATAATCATAATAATATCTTTCTCCTTGGGGTATTAAAAGGTTTAAATGGAACATTGTCCATGGAGCAATTAGCACAGTGTCTGGGCCTATTAAGTGCTCTCTATACAGGAATCACTATTATTGTTGTTATTAGTAAGTGTAATAAATGATTCTAAAAAGCACATTCGGCTCTGGCTCTACCCTACTAGCTGTGATCTTAATCCTCACAACAATCTCCAAGGTAGTAATATTTTCCAAATTTTACAAATGAAGATACTGATATGAATGTCCAACTATAAATCTTCAAACCTGGATTAAATATGAGTATTGCTTTCTAAGTGGAGGGTCAGCAAAAGAGGGGAAGATCTTTGTGGTAGTTAAGGTTGTGTGTCAACTTGGTTGGGCCTGGTTAAGTGGCTGGGCAGCTGGTGGTAGTTATTCCCCATGATGAGACTGGCAATCAATTCCATGGTGGGATCTACCACAAGCAGCTGAGTAGCTGCTTTAGGGATGTGGTCTGCTTCCTGTACATAAGAAGCAACTTTGGGAATGGTCTCTAACTTTTTGGTGTGCTTGAACCCTGCATGTAGCCAAATCGTTGTTCAACAGCCTGCCATGCCCTGCCGATCTTGGGACCTCATCTAGACTTGACTTAGTGGCCAGCCATGTTGTTTCGTAACACTGGGACTATGCCTTTTTACCTATCAACCTTGGGCTTATTGGCCTCAGCAGCCAGCAGCTGTCTGAGTGAAGAAATGCCTCCAGCTTCAGTGGGCTGGGAGCAGGAGGCAGAGCTGAAGCCCAAGGTTGAGGGGCTTTCACCCAGCCCCTAGAGCCTGGCACTTTGATCTCAGACTTAGAGCCTCCAAAACTGTAAGAGAATAAACTCCTATTTGTTAAAGCATCCCATTTGTGATATATTCCTGTCAGAGCAGCACTACGTAACCAAAACAACCCTCAATGAGATGGACTGACGCAATAAAGGATTCAGGTATAGTAAGAAATGTGAGGATGACATATGACTGGACAGTGTTTTGTTCTGCTGGACACAGTGATGCTATAAGGTGGAGCCAACTTGAGTGCACCTAACAATGACAACAACAATTGCTTTCTAAGAAGCTCTGGTGGTGTAGTGGTTAAAGCATTTCGCTGCTAACCAAAAGATTAGTGGTTTGAACTCCACAGGAGAAAGATGAGGCAATTGGTTCTGTAAAGATTTATAGTCTTGGAAGCCCTATGGGCAATTTTACTCTGTCCTATAGGGTTGGAATGAGTCTGAACAGACTTAATGGCAGCAGGTTTGTTTTTTGTTTATTGTTTTCTAATAATTCTCTTGGCATTAACTGTATCAGCAAAATCACCAGTGTTGTTGTTGTTGTTGTTATGTGCCATTGAGTCAGCCCCGACTCATAGCAATCCCTCCTTGGGTTTCTGAGGCAGTATCACCACAGAAGTAGATTGGCCAATCTTCCTTCCAAGGAGTGGTTTCTGAGTAGGCAGATATTTTAGTATCTCCTTCATCCCTTTAAAGGAGCTCTGGTGGCGTAGGGCCTAAGATATTTGACTGCTAACCAGAAGGTTGGTGGTTCAAACCTGCCAGCCACTCTGTGGAAGAAAGATGGGGCAATCTACTTCTGTAAAGATTTACTGCCTCAGAAACCCAATGGGGGGTCGCTATGAGTTGGAATTGACTTGATGGCAGTGAGTTTGGTTTTTTGGTTTTCACCCTTTAAGGAGCTCTGGTGGTATAGTGCCTAAGGCATTTTACTGCTAACCAGAAGATTAGTAGTTCAACCTCACCAGCTGCTCCATGGAAGAAGGAAGGGACAATCGACTTCCGTAAAGATCTACAGCCTTGAAAACCCAATGGGGGCTGCTATGAGTTGAATTGACTCGATGGCAGTGGGTTTTGGGGTTCATCCTTTTATAATCATCTGTCCTCCTCTCCCCACAGTTAGTGTGGAAAATAGAAAGCAGGGAACAGTCTAATATTGTGGTGTGATAATACCCCATTTTTGTCAGCTGCTGTCAAGTTGGCCCCCACCTCATGGTGACCTCATGCACTACAGGGTTTTCATTTCAGGATTTTCGGAAGTAGATCATCAGGCCTTTCTTCCTAGTCCATCTTAGTTTGGAAGCTCCACTGAAACCTGCTCAGCATCACAGGAACCCACAAGCCTCCTCTGATGGGTGGGTGGTGGCTGGGCTTGCGGTGTATTGGCTGGGAATTGAACCCAAGCCTCCTGCATGGAAAGTAAGACATCTACCACTGACTCACTGCTGCCCCCAGTAATAATCTAGAGAAACACATTTCCCAGAAATCCTTGGTGCAATCTAGAAAGTTCTCCATTCCCTAGCACTGGCGGACAAATCCAATCAATGCATAGAGAGGATTCACTTGTGACATCCATAAGGTTGTGCTATTTGAAGAATGGTTTCTGACAGGCTTCATCTGAATTTGTCAGAAATGCAAATTCTGTCCTCCTTCCCTCCCAAACTTACTGAATCAGAATCTCTGGAGTGCAGCCCAAGAATCTGAGTTTTAACAGTCTCTGCAGGTGATGCTTACTGCACAGTAAAATTTGAGAGGCATTCTTCTAAGGGACCAATAAGAGGACAGTGAAGTGGACCAATATCTATAATTTTGTCCTCCCCCAAAACGGGACCACTGAAGTGTGTTGAGGGTCTTTCCCAAGGAGGAAATATGATTGAATAGCTCTCTTCCAACATGTTTTTTTACCTTTAACAAAATTGCTTAAATGAAATAATGGATGCATATGTTCGACAGTATGGAACCAAATCATGGAGGACTGTGAAAAGGATTCAGACTTGAAATGACTGAGCTGGTCAGGAAAATAGCTCCACTGGGAGGATCTTGTCAGGGTGTGACATGGTCTCAGACCCGTGGTTGGCCCCAGCCTGAGCTTAAAAAAAAAAAAAAAAGCTCCTCTGCAGTGCACACACTGGTCTGTTGGTGGCTGGCATTTTACTGTGTTTACTGTGCTGAGTAGAGCACAGATGAAAGTCAGACAGATCTGCTTCTAATCTTATCCTTTCACTCACCACTGTGGCACCTTGAGCAGGTAATTTGACTTCTCTCAGCTGAAGGGATTATACATGTTGAAGGATCTTGCACGTAAGGGCTTTCAACACAGGCTAAACCCAGGTATTGGCCCTTGTTGTGAAGGAAAGGGATATGTCATACTCAAGCCAGTCTTCTGTTAGCCTATCAGACATATGGAAGAAATCCCAGGGTCCCTTGCTTCCAGCTCTGTTCATAGAGCATCCATAGAATCAAGGCTTTGGTTATCAATCCTGTTGGTCATCAATCCTGACTGTGACTTTATGAATGTACCTCAGTTTTGGAAAACTCAGGGCATTCCATGGGACCTTACCTTCTTCATGAACAAAGACCCCTCTCCCTTCCCCCAGATTCTCTCCTTCATTCTCTCCCCACACCAGTCCTCTAGTCCTTTTGAATCCTGGTCTTTATTATGGATATTTGGTTTATCTGCTGGTTAGTGGCCAGGGGGAGCAGAGTGATAAGCTGTGGAGAGTTACTTTGGATTTGATTAGCTATCAGCTTCAGGGTGATGCATCTACAACATTGTTGTTGTTGCTGTTATGTGCTGTTGAGTCAGACCTGACTCATAGCAAGCACTCCTTGGGTTTCCTAGGCAGTATCACTATGGAAGTAGATTGCCCCACCTTCCTACCGAGGAGTGACCACTGGGTTTGAACCACCAGCCTTCTGGTTAGCAGTCAAGTGCCTTAGGCACTACGCTACCAGAGATCCTATCTACATTAGTTAGACATTAAGTCTGTGAAGAATAAATCTCCTACTAGCATTTTTGCTTCACCTTAATATGATAAAGGAGTATTTGTCTCCTTTACAGCCTTCAGTTGTGCTACAAAGGCCTCAATACTTTCCAGGCTCCAGGAAAGGGAGTGCAAAGCTGGGAAGAACCCTTGCTTCTCCACACTATTATTATTGATCGTCATCTCACATAGGGTATCCCAAAAGCCACACGTAGAGCCTCACTCTGGTGTTTTAAAATTTCATTTGTGATCATAAGGATGCCATCACATGCATGACAGCCAAGGGGATGGCTTGTGTGGACCCTTCCACATCTATCACCCTGTGCTCCCATAGCTGAGGCATAGTGCTTCATGGAATCAAGGACCACTAAGTGACCCCAGCAGAATTAGAGCACTGCAGAATTGGGCATGTATTTCTTTGTGTGTGTGTGTGTGTGTGTGTGATTTGGGTGAAGATTTACAGAGCAAATTCACTTTCCATACAGCAGTTCACATATACTTTGTCCCATGTCATTGACCACAGTTTACCACAAT
>NW_006922018.1:143810-148067 GCF_000298275.1 Orycteropus afer afer
CACTTCTATATCCTTCCCTTCAAGGCTCAGGGGTCCAAGATTATCTTCTGTGTCTGTGTTAATTGGTTTCCCTTTTCTTTGTTGAAGAGGGCTGTGCAGTCTTTCTGTCTAGTCTGCCATCTTGCCCTGGCCATGTATTTCTTTAACAACAACTTCTTCTATATGCCAGGAAGCCTGTGGCCTGACGGCTCTCAGCTCTGTTGCTCTGTGGGTCAGCACACTCACTGTAGCTGCCTTGCTTCATGTGCCAGGAAGCCCACACACAATCTCCTGCTGGTTTGCTGGTTCTGCTGCCACCATTTATCTGACATTGCTTCTCACCATCTGGCATCATCTCCTGTGTTACAATGCTTTCCTTCTGTCACTTGGGTCTAAGAGGTCCTCAGTATAGGGACATGCTCCAAAGGACACGTTCCAGTCTCGGCTCTTCTTTCTTAATGGTAATGAGGTCTCCTCTATGCTATAAGATTGGCTTTCTTTTTAAGCCTAGCAGGATGGCAAAACTAACCAACTCCCTCTTCAGCATTTCATACACCTTATTTTCATGGTCCCATCTTCAAAAGGGCTCCATGCATCTTATTTGCATTGTTAGCCAGCTGTCTAATTCCACTGGTGGTCCACAAATACCTTATTTTTGCAAAGTACAGCCTAATCATTGTGTGGAAGTTACATGACCACACATGGTTATAAGGGCCATATTAAGTAGTTCGCTGCTCCACAGGACTTCATAAAAATAAAAACTTTTGTTCATCAAAAGATTTTACCAGAAAGACAAATTACCAACTGGGAGGATATCTTCAGAAACCATATATCCAGTATATCCTTCAGGGTGCATAAGACCATATTAAATTTTATTTATTTTATTTTATTTTGTGAATGTATTTTCCAGTCAGTTATGTAAAATAAACATTTTTTCCCCTGATTATTGCCATTAAGCCTTTAAACAAATTGTAATGCATCTATTTAGATTAGATTTGACTGTTACACTATCAATATTAATAGTCCATATTGTTTCAAGCTCTTCTGTAAAATATGAAGAAAAGTACTCTTAGCATTGTATAAAACTGCATCATTAAATATATGTGTGCAATCAACCTGAGTCTGAAAGTTAATGGAAGAATGGGAAAAGGATTTAACCTAATAATATTTAGGGTTTATGCTAAATGATGAGAAAGTGTGTTTAAGCCTAAATGAGGCAGAATGAGGAAGCCATGGGATTGTGTTAAATAGCACACTGTTGTGTAGTATAGGCTGTGGTACACAGAAGGACAGTGTGAATGAGGTGGCACATTGTAATAGTATGAGCTGAGGTAAATTAGAAAAAAGAGAGTGGGTGCTGCTCTGAGGGCTTTTGATGGTTTAAAATGGTGAGACAGGGCACTTTGAAGGCAGGACCCAGTATAGAAGAAACAAAGATTCAAAATAAGTGTTCAGGGTAGAAAGGTTCACCTTGAAGAGGATTAGAAAATGCAGGGAGGGTTAGAAGAGTCCTCTTAGATCAAGTAAAGAAGAGCCAGGGATAGGGGAAGGCTGAGGGGATAGTCACTTGTTCTGTTCTGTGCCAGGGACTGGTTGGTGTGTGTAAAATTTGAGATTACATAGCTATCTGATCAGAGAGCCCCAGTGAGTGAGCTGCAGATATCAGTCTTGACTGCACCACTGCTCTGCTACTTGGACTAGCTACTCAAATCGGTTCTTGTTTTATGAATTTGAGATAATCACCTATACTGTTGTGAAGACTAAATATTTGTGAAGGGCTAACATACAAGAAACAAACATTACTAGCCACGAATAATTTAGTCAGAACCAAACTAAACTTCCATGGACTATTACATCTTGTTTTGAAGTATGGCAGTAGGTAGAGTCTGATAATTCCTTGAGGTAGCCTACCTACCTACCTTTAGTGTCTTACAACAGAAAATTGAAAATGTGTATTTCAAAAAGAACATATATATACTAAAGATTTGCGATGTAAAATTGCTTTAGTTTTGTCTTGTACATACCAACAGCCATTTAAAATGATTCTGTGGAATTGGTATCACTGTTGGAAAGTAAGTTAGCAAGTGACAGAGACAAGCCTGGAATCTAGATATAGTGCCTTTTCTACCCTGTGGTTTATCACAAGCCTTTAGATTATATACGTATATCCATTCAGATGAGATATACTTGAGTTCTGTATGTTGTAAAGTTAATTTGAGCCTGATTTCTTGAAGAAAAGTAGCTATGATTACCATCCTATTTGTAGGGGAAAAAATGGTGACTATGCAGATCAATATAAGAAGTAGGAACTAAATAAAAATCTCTGTAAGCCAATTTATCTTACAGTATGAACTCTTACAATGAGGGTTTCCAGATTCTCCCACTAGTTTAAAATAAAATGGTTTGATTTACCAAATTCTGCCAAAAAAAAAAAAAAAAAAGTGTAGTTACAGAACTTCTAAATGAAAGGGAAGTCAAGACAACTGCAAGATAGAACAGACTGTTCTAAACTTGGGAAGAAAATTATAAATCACAAGATAACTTCCAAGAAAAATGATAAACCTTCACATCAAAATATAGAAGAGGACAAGCACAAATATTTAGCAAATACTAAAACAATAGCAACGGATGGATGCTGATAATATGGCGGAATAAGCAGACAAACTACACAGACCCTCTTCAACAAAAAAAAAGGGGAACCAATTAACACAGATACAGAAAATAATCCTGGAGCCCTGAGCTTTGAAAGGAAGGATACAGAAGTGGACTAACCTCCAACTAATAGAAACACCTGCATGAAAACACCAAAAAAAGGAGACATTCGGAACTGTGGTCTGTCAGCAATCTTGATGGCACAGACAGCTTGGGTATTGCCAAGTGGTGTTAGTACCTAAGAATTAACCTAAAAATTAGCCCTGCCAGCCAGGGGCTGCTCAGAGGACTGCACTGGTGGCCCTTGAATAAAAGGAGAAGCAGCAAAGAGGGAGGCAGGCTGAGCTGTGGACTTCTGCCTGTCCAGATGGTGCAGCCATTTGGAATGTTTACAAGCAGTTTGACCAGACCATTTTGGATATTTAAAGTGACAGCATTCTCTCAGATTCCAGGGACCTAAAAATAGGCTCCACTTGCCAGGGACTGCAAGGACATTCTGGACAATAAAGACTGGAAAGATGTGATATTCCTCTTGTTACTCTTATACCCCGCACACTCTTGGTGAACAGAGGTGCAGCTATCCCTCACTCCCATACACTTTCTGGGCCAGCAGGAATTCCATCCCAGTCTATGTGCTCTGATAGAGCCTGGGTGCTCTGGCCCGCCCTGACCAGATTTTTTTTCAGTTTGTTTGTTTTTGTCTGTTTTAAAACTATTACTATTATTATTATTCTTTTTTGTTCATCTTTTTTATTATTATTCTTTATTCTTCCTTTTCTAGTTTTCAGCTTTTTCACTCTTCCCTGTTCCTGGTTTCCATTTTTTTTCATTCTCATGGTTAACCCCACTCCTTGTTTTTCTTTTTGCATTTTTCCCATTTTTTTTTTTCTGCATTATTCTCCTATTTTACATCTTTTCTCTTATTGTCCCCTCCCCAGATAGTGCAAGCTTTATTTTTATTTCTTTCTTTTCTTGTTTTGGTGATTGTTCCTATGTGTTTATGTGGTATGTTTTTTGTCTACTTGCTTTTACTTTTTTGGTGGTTTTTCAACGGTCATTTTTGTCCAACTGAGTGGGGAACAGCAGCTGTGCTCATATGACGCAACCACATCCACACTTCCTGTGGCTTCACTTACTGAGTGAGAGCCACCACTTCCTTCTCCACAAATTGGTCAATGATAAATGACCACCAAGAAGTCTGACTCACCCTTAACTGCTCTTCACAACCAGTTAGCAGAAATCTAAATACAACAACCTCACAATGTCTTAGAGACAACAGACCATCACTGTCCACACAAAGAAGCAAGATAAAGTGGTAGAAACAAGAGAGCAGGATACAGATCCAGAACACATCCCTGAAGAAGAAAAAGCATTGGAACTTCCTGAAAAGGAATTCAAAACAATTATATTGAGGTACCTGGTGGCGTAGTGCCTAAGGCATTTGACTGCTAACCAGAAGGCTGGCATTTCAAACCCACCAGCCATTCCTCAGAAGGAAGATGGGGCAATCTACTTCCGTAGTGTTACCTCTTCAAAACCCAAGGGGGGGGTTTGCTGTGAGTCAGATCTGACTCAATAGCAGTAAGGTTTTTTTTCTTTTTTTCCCCCAAAGGATTGAAAGACAGA
>NW_006922018.1:148570-155856 GCF_000298275.1 Orycteropus afer afer
ACCAAGACATATCATCAAATTAATCAAAACCAAACACAAGGAAAGAATTCTGAAAACAGCATGGGAAAAACAAAAAATTACCTACAAAGGACAACCAATAAGAATAAACTCTGATTTCTCAGCAGAAACCATGCAAGCAAGAAGGCAATGGGATGGTATATATAAAACCCTGAAAGAGAAAAGTTTCCAACCAAGAATTATATACCTGACAAAATTGTCCCTCAAATATGATGGTGAAATTAGGAGATTTTCAGACAAGCAGAAATTAAGGGAATTTGTTAAAACCAGACCAACCTTACAAGAAATACTAAAGGAAGTCCTTTGAACAGAGAAACAATAATAGCAAACAACAACCAACCATCAATACACAAGATGATATAACCCAGAAACCAACACAGCTATGGAAGCATCCAAAGTGAAATAAGCTTACAAGATTGTAAACGGGGAACCAGAGATATTAATTAGCAGAAGAGGACAACTACAAACCAAAAAGAGGGACAAAATAGTGTAGCTACAGAACTTCTAAACAGTGAGGAAGTCAGGAGTAGTGCAAGATAGAATGGACTGTTCTAAACTTGGGGAGAAAATTATAAATCACAGGGTAACCTCAAAGAAAACTGATAAACCTTCACATTACATTAAAAAAGAGGACAACCACAAAGATTTAGCAAATACTAAAACAATACCAACAAAGGAAATAACACGATTCATAAACAAAATGAACTTAGCACAGAAAATTATACAGAACAAGGAAATCTGCAACACCATGAATACACATAACAAAATAACGGCAACCAATTTGCACTTGTCAATAATAGCACCAAATGTCAATGGATTAAATGCACCACTCAAGAGACAAAGTTGCAGACTGGATAAGAAAGCTTAATCTACCAATATGCTGTCTACCAGAGACACACCTTAGAGAAAAAGACAAAAATAGACTAAAAATTAAAGATTGGAAAAAGATATATCAAGCAAATGACAACCAAAAAAGAGCAGGAGTGCAATACTAATTTCTGATCAAATTGACTTTCAGACAAAAACCACCATAAAAGACAAAGAAGGACTTTATATAATGATTAAAGGATCAATTAAATAAGAAAATATAACCATAATAAATATCTATGGACCCAATGAAAGAGCTCCAAAATACATAAATCAGTCTTTAAGAGAATTGAAAAGGCAAATAGATGATTCCATGGTCATAGTAGTAAACTTTAATACACTGTTTTCAATGAAAGATAGAACAACTGGAAAGAAACTTAACAAAGACACAGAAGAGCTAACCAATACAATCCACCAACTTGACCTTATAGACATCAACAGAGTGCTTCACCCAACAACAGCACAATATACATTGTTTTCCAGTGCACTTGGAAAATTATCCATGATAGACCGTATGTTAGGCCATAAAGCAAGCCTTAATAAAGTTAAAAATACTGAAATACTGCAAAGCATCTTCTCAGATCACAGTGCTATAAAATTAGAAATCAACAATAAGAAGATCAATGGAAAAAGAGTAAACACATAGAAACTGAACAACACCCTCCTCAAAAATGACTGGGTAATAGAAGAAATAAAAAATGAAATGAAAAAAGAAATTCCTTGAATAAAGCAATAGCGATGAAGGACATAAAAACATGATTCAAAAAGATATGATACTTGGGAATAAATCTTACCAGGAACACAAAAGACCTATATAAAGAAAACTACAAAACACTACTTCAAGAAACTATATAAAAGATCTATGTAAATGGAAGAACATACCAAGATCATGGACAGAAAGACTGAACATTGTGAAAATGTCAATACTGCCCAAAGCAATCTATACATTCAATGCAATCCCAATCCAGATCATATCAGTGTTCTTTAAGGACATGGAAAAACCAGTCAATAATTTTATATGGAAAGGAAAGAGACCTCGAATAAGCAAAGCACTATGGAAGAAGAAGAACAAAGTAGGAGGCCTCACACTCCCAGATCTCAAAACCTACTATACAGCCACAGTAGTCAAAATAGCCTGGAACTGGTACAATGACAGACACATAAACCAGTGGAACAGAATTGAGAACCCAGAAATAGGTCCATCAACCTATGGTCAGCTGATTTTTGACAAAAGGCTGAAATCCATTAAATGAGGAAGAGATGGTCTTTTTTAACAAACGATGCTGGCAAAACTGGATATCCATTTGCAGAAAAATGAAACAAATTCTGTACCTCACACCATACATAAAACCTGACTCCAGAAGGATAAAAGACTTAAATGTGAAACCTAAAACTATAAAGTTCTTCATGGAAAAAACAGGGGCAAATTTAAGGGCCCTCATTTATGGCATAAATAGACTGTCAAGCATAACCCAAAATGCACAAACAGATGAAGATAAACTAGATGAATGGGACCTTCTGAAAATTAAATGTTTATGTGCTTCAAAAGATTTCTCCAAAACAGTAAAAAAAGAACCTACAGATTGGGAAATAATATTCAGCAATGACATGTCTGACAAGGGACTTATATCTAAAATTCATAGAAAACTCCAACACCTCAACAACAAAAAGATTAATAATCTAATTAAAAATGGGCAGAAGACGTGAATAGACACTTCACCAAAGAGGATATTCAGGCAGCCAGCAAATACATGAAGAAACACTCATGATCATTAGCCATTAGAGAGACGCAAATCAAAACAACAATGAAACACCATCTCATTCCAGCACTAATGGCAAAGTTCAACAAGACAGAAAATAACAAATGCTAGCGAGTATGTGGAGAGATTGGGACTCTCATCCACTGCTGGTGGGACTGTCAAATGATACAACCACTGTGGAAAGCAGTATGGCAATTCCTTAAAAAGCTGAAATTAGAAATACCATTTGACCCAGCAATCCCATTACTAGGTATATATCCTAAAGAAGTGAGAGCCAGGACAAGAGCAGATATACACACACCCATGTTCATCACAGCACTATTTACAATAGCCAAAAGATGGAAACAATCTAGGTGCCAATCAACAGAAGAATGGATAATCAAACTATGGTGCATACACACAATAGAATACTATGCAACACTAAAGAATAATGTAGAATCTGCAAAACACTGCATAAGATGGATGAATTTGGAAGACATTATGCTGAGTGAAATAAGTCAATCACAGAAGGACAAATATAGTATTAGTTCATTATTGTAAAAAGTGAAGCAAAGGTTTATATATGGAAGGAAACTTTGTTGTTTACCAGGGGTGGGTGGGGAGGAGAGGGAAGACTGAAAAAAAAAATGCATTGACCCATATCACTTTAGTTTTGTGTATTTCACTGTAGATAAATTATATTTCAATAACATGTATTTTAAAAGAATTCTTCACCAACATCACAATTCAAATGCATCGATTCACTGTCTAGTTTTTGCATATATATGAAGTGATTGAAAGTACCCTGGCTCGGGTCAGGTGCACTTTAGTCATCACAGTGATATCTTTGCTTTTTAACACTTTAAAGAACTTCCATATAACCCAACAATTACATTGTTAGGAATATACCCAAAGGACCTGAAAGGAGTGATGCAAATAGACTAATGTACACCAATGTTCATTGAAGCATTATCTACAATAGTCAAAAGGTGGAAACACCTGAATGCCCATCAACAGATGAATAGATAAACAAAACATGGTACCTGCATGCTATGGAATACTATTGAGCCAGAAAGAAAAATGAAGTCTTGATACATGCTATAACATGAGTGGAGTTTGAAGATACCATGCTGAGTGAAATAAGTCAATCACAAAAGGACAAATATTGCTTGAAATCACTATTATAAAAGTTAAGAAATAATGTTAACATTATTTGATGGTTAGTGGGGATGGGAGGGGAAGGAAGGGAAGATCACTAACAAGAGAGTAGACATGTATTAATTTAGATGAAGGGAAAGGCAATATACAATAAAGGGGAGGTCAACACAATATGACCAAGGCGAAGGAAGACACTGGGAGATGCACAGAGTTAAAAGCAAATAATATTACATAAACAGTCCTGCAATAATAGTATTAATAACCAATACTACAAGTGGATACATAGATAGACATACAAGTTGAACAAGCATGGGAAGGCAAACAGATCTACACCCATAAGTACATATAGGTTTAGCAGAGGAAGTTCAACACATGCATCTGTATGTGCTGCAAATATATCCATGTATATAGCACAGAATATGGGAGGCAAAGTTATGAAAATGTCTTAGCCACAACCAAACAGCTTGAAAGAATGAGTCACTGGGCTCGAGAGCTTAAGATCATAGTCTCAGGGAGATATCCAGGTCAATTGGCATAACACAGTCCACAAAGACAATGTTCTGCATCCTACTTTGGTGAGTAATGATTGGGATCTTAAAAGCTTGTGAGCAGCTATTTAAGATGCAACAGTTGGTCTCTCCCTGTACTGAGCAAAGACAAGTGAAGAAAATTAAAGACTCAAGGAAATAATTAGTCCAAAGCACTAACGGACCACACAAACCACAGTCTACTAGCCTGAGACTAGAAGAACAAGAAGGTGCTTGACTGCCACAACTGACAGCTCTGATCAGGATCACAATGGAAGGTCCTGGACAGAGTGGGAGAAAAATGTAGAAAAAAATTCAAAATCATTACGAAGACCAGACTTACTGGTCTAATAGAGATTGGTGGGACCTCTGAGACTATGACCCGTAAATATCCTTCAAATCTGAAACAGACCCCATCCCTGGGGATCACCTTTCAGCCAAACAATAAACAGACCTATAACGTGAACAATAATATCCATGAGGAAAGTAATCCTCAGAGCAATCAACATAAGAGACCAAAAGAGCAGCATTTGTCCAAAAAACAAAGCTCAGAAGGCAGGAAGGATGAATTGAAATGGAAACCCAGGGAGGAAGTAGGAAGAGTGCTGTTGCATTGAGCAGATTGCAACCAATGTCACAAAACAAAAAATGTATAAATCATTGAATGGAAAACTAATTTACTCTGTAAACTTTCACCCAAACCACAATTTAAAAAAAGAGAGAGAGAGAGAGAGAAGTCAATCACAAAAGGAAAATATTGTATGAGCTCACTTATATAAAAAGAGAAGAAAATGCAAATGTATACAGATCAAAGTTTATTAGTGGTTACCAAGGCAGGGGGGCGGGAAGAGAGAAAAGGGGTGTTTTGGTTATCTAGTGCTGCTCTGGTAGCATAGTGGCTAAAGCACTTGACTGCTAACCAGAAGGCTGGCAGTTCAAACCCACCAGCCACTCCTCGGAAGGAAGGTCGGGCAATCCTACTTCCATAGTCATACGGCCTCGGAAACCCAAGGAGGGGTCGCTATGAGTCTGGGCCGACTCGACGGCACATAACAACAACAATAACAACAAGTGCTGCTCTCACAGAAAATACCAAAAATGAGTGGCTTGAACAAACAGGGATTTATTTTCTTACTGCTTGTTGTTGTTGTTGTTGTTATGTGCCGTCGAGTCGGCCCCGACTCATAGCAACCCCTCCTTGGGTTTCCGAGGCAGTATCACTACGGAAGTAGGATTGCCCAACCTTCCTTCCGAGGAGTGGCTGGTGGGTTTGAACCACCAGCCTTCTGGTTAGCAGTCAAGTGCTTTAGCCACTATGCTACCAGAAGTCTGAGTTCAAGTGCCAGTTCTAAGGGCTGGGTGAAGGCTCCTTGACTTTGGGCTTCAGCTCTGCCTCTTGCTCCTGGCCCACTGGAGATGGAGGTTCTCTTAACTCAAGCAGCTGCTGGCTGCTAAGGCTGACAAACCCAAGGTTGACAAGTAAAATGTCACAATCCCAAAATTATCAAGCAACACAGCAGGCCACTAGTTCAAGTCCAGAAATAGTTTCAAGATCGGCAGACAACATAGCAGGCCACTGAGATGAAGACTAGGCCATGTATAGGATCCAGATGTGCCAAAAAGCTCAAGACCCTTTCTTAAAGTGTTTTCTTATATACTGAAAGCAGACCACATCCCTAAGGCTGCTTACCGTAGATTCCACCATGGAGCTGATTACCAGTCTCCTCATGGGAAATAACTACATCCAGCTGCCCAGCCACTCAAAACCAGGTCCAGCTAAGTTGACACATAAACTTAACTACCACAGGGGGTTATGTTTATGGAGTACTGAGTTTCAGTTTATGGTGATGGAAAAATTGCATTGGTTAAGGGTAAATTTGCACAGCTGATTAATGTAATTGCTCTCAACAAGTTGCACCCCTGTAAAAAATTGAATTGGCAAAGGTATGTGCTAGAAGTATTTACAACAACAACAACAAAAAGAGCAGCTGCTGAGGCTGCTTATGTGCAACTAAATACTTCATGGGTTGTGGTTTCTTGGTTTGGAGACAGACTTATGGTTTCATGGGACATCCCAGTTAATTGGCCTAATACCATGTTTAGTGCTTCTGTCTCCTAGTTTGTTGCATAGTGCCTGGGATCTTAAAAGCTTGCAAAGTGACCATCCAAGGCACAGCTATTGGTCTTTATTTGTCAGGAACAACAGAGGAAGGAAGAGAGTCAGGTATATTAGGTACATTATGTAAAAATAGAATGTGTGGCTAAATCTCCATGAACAACTATCTCCTTTGCCATGAGATTAGAACTAAATAGTGCCTAGCTACCACTACTGAATATATTTTTTTAAATTTTATTTTATTTGTGTGAAGATTTGGGTGAAGATTTACAGAGCGAATTCACTTCCCATACAGCAGTTCACATATACTTTGTCTCATGTCATTGACCACAGTTTAGAATGCAACAGCTCCCCTCCCACTTCCTCCCCACAGTTACCTCTTCCCAGTGACCATCCCTCCATACTCTCCTGCACCCTGAGCTGTCTCCTTGTGCATAAGCAGCCCTTCCTTCTCCCATGATTGTTCTCTCCAAGGCATGTGTCTACTTGAGGTAAATGTTTAACTCACATGCCTGTACATTGTTTGGCTGGAAACCACAGGTGTGGTTTCAATTCCAGACCGGAAGGGCAGCTAGGGGCCATAGTCTCAGTGGTTCCACCAGGCTCTGTTGGACCAGCAAACCTGGTCCCCACCTTCTTTTTTCTTTTTCCTCCAAATGATTCTGAGTTTTGTTCCACATTGTTTTCCCTCTCTATCCAGGATCTCCTACATCCCTTCCAAGTGGATGACAGTGGTAGCCGGGCACCATCTAATTCTTCTGGTCTCATACTTGTATAGGTTGCATATCGGATGGTGTACCAGTCGCTAGGACTGATTGTTTCCATTAATTTTGGTTTTCTTCTTTCTTCTTTGCTCTTGAT
>NW_006922018.1:158696-206607 GCF_000298275.1 Orycteropus afer afer
CAGTTCCGTATGTCTCCTTTTTTGGTATTTTCATGCAAATTCTTCTGCTAGTTGGGGTTTAGTCTACTTCTGTATCCTTCCCTTCAAGGCTCAGTGGTCCAAGATTATCTTCTGTGTCTGTGTCAATTGGTTTCCCTTTTCTTTGTTGAAGAGGGTCTGTGCAGTCCTTCTACCTAGTCTGCCATCTTGCCGGACAGGCAAATTTCTATCCACTACTGAATATTTTGATCAAAGATTCTGTAGAAGACTCCTGATCAAAAGGGTGAAAATTCAGAACAGAATTTCAAATTCCCATGGAACACTGGGAGCTCTGGTAGCATAGTGCCTAAGGCACTTGATTGCTAACCAGAAGACTGGCGGTTCATACCCACAAGCCACTCATTGGAAGGAAGGTTGGGCAATGTACTTCTGTAGTGATACTGCCTCGGAAACCCAAGGAGGGGTCGCTGTGAGTCGGGTCTGATTCAATAGCACATAACAACAACAACATGGAATCCTGATTTTCTGGAACTACGGATGCTGGGTGAAACTCTGAAACTATTGCTGTGAGATAATCTTTAAACCTTAAACCAAAAATATCCTCTGAAAGTCTTCTTAAAACCAAACAATAGTTTCACTTAACTAGTAAAGAATATCTGCCTTGAACATAATGCTCTTTTAAGAAATATCTATACAGGATCATATTGACAACAGTAACTTGAAAGATTAGATAGGAAATTTTGGGGGCAGTGAGTTTATGTTAAGGAGCTCTGGTGGCGTAGTGCCTAAGGCATTTGACTGATAACCAGAAAGCTGGCAGTTGAAACCCACTTGCCACTCCTCAGAAGGAAGACTGAGCAATCTACTTCCATAAAGATTTACCATCTCGGAAACCCAAAGGGGGTCACTGTGAGTTGCAATCAACTCAATGGCACAAAGTTTGGTTTTCGTTTTTGAGTTTATGTTAATGGGGGAGGAACAGGTCAGAAAAGGAGGGTGAGATGGTTGCACAACTCAAATAATATAATCAATATCACTGACTTGTACACGTAAAAATTGTTGAATGGGTATATGTTTTGCTGTGTATATTCTCAACAACAACAAAAAGAAAATACATTTAAAAAAGTTAAATATTCACACTGGTAGAACTCTCAAAACCAATTCCAATCCAGATGATGGCTAGCTGGAGGGAGATGCAGTTAAGGGTGTGAAACATTGGAACAGTTTCTAACAATACAGTTTTTTTCTTCATCCTCCTGGCCACATCCAGTTCCACCACCTGCCCTCCCTCTGTTTTACTGACACCTTGCTATTACAGTTCCTACCTCTCATCACTCCCAGTTCAGATGACCCCAAATTCCATCTCCAGAGGTAGAAACTACCAGAGCCCTAAATGGGGCTGGGAAAACATTCCAGAGTCTTTGCTTCCGGCAGTAAATACTTTACCTCTTAACCAAACCGGATCACTGGCAGGGAGAGCTTCTCTCCAAATCTGGCCCCCTGCCCAGCTGGGTCCAGTGCCAGGGTGTGGCTGGCACAAAATTAAGTTCTGTAATGTATTAGCAGTAGAGTTGCATTTAATAAAAACCAAAAAGCTTCTGAACACACATGTTGGAGGTGAAAGAGGCAAGTTAGCGCTCAGTAGCCGGACAAAGGCAGGGCATGGAGTGGGGATGGAGGGGCATCAGAGGCTCAGAGTTCTAAGGATGAGGAGGAATCTTTGCTAGGGCTAAAAGGCACCAGTGTTCAATTAGTTCATTCCACAAACATTTATTGACACTGTTCAGGCACTGGGGCTACAAAGATGAGCACCAGAGATGGCTGAATATAAGGTCCCCCCACCACCTGAAAATTATCCCTCAGAAAGAAAGTAGTCTTATATTAGGCTCTTCAGTCTGCGGCTCCCCTCCCTTCCTCCCTTCCTTCTAGTCCCCTCTTTCTTTCCTCTCTTTTTCTATCAATTTCTCATTTCCTTTCCTTTTCTTTCTTTGTATATAATAACAACTGTCTGGGGAAGACTCCTTAACCTGAGGTGACCTCAATCAATGCTAGTTTGTATGTTTAGAAAGGTCATCTGATGACACTGGTGGAAAAAAAAAAAAAAAGGCAAAGCAAATTGAACACAAATTTAGTAAGTACCCCTAGGAATATGATCTCACAAAGAAAAGAGTTGCATGTTTTTGTAAACAAGGCTTTTAAAGATCACTTTAAAATGCAAGCTCTGGAGATGATAAATATACACCTACCAGAAAAATGAGGAGACAAAAGCTGGGTTAATGTTATGCAAATGGATAATTGTGACTTGGGTTAAAATTTCCAATGACAGCCTCTCAGACAGTTTCAAAAAGTGCTGTCTCTCAAACAACCTGGTGGAAGTGAAATGATGTGTTCTGGAAAACTGAGCTAGAGACTCAAAAAAGGCTTCTAGTGGCGTAGTGCCTAAGTCATTTGACTGCTAACCAGAAAGCTGGCTGTTCGAACCCACCAGCCACTCCTCCCAAAGAAGGAGGGCGGACAATCTACTTCAAGAGATACCACCTCAAAAACCCAAAGAGGGGTCAACTCGAGGGCAGTGAGTTTGGTTTTTGTTTTTTGGAGTGAAGATGTTACTTCGCCTGCAGCCTCTGAAATGGTAGCTGTTCTCTCTCCAGCTCTTAGACCTCTGGCCCTGGGATAGGATAGGTATCCTCTTCCTCACTACTCCTTCCAAACAATTCTTCCTCCCTTGTTCCTTAAAGCCCACAGTGCTGATCTCCTGTTAGCCTCCTTGTCAAGCTATCAATCTCAAACACACATGTGGGGAGTTTGAATAGTATTGTTCATGAAATGTGAAAGTAGAAAAGTTAATTTTTAAATTAATATATTCTTTTAACTAATCATGAGGTTTTTTAATATGTATGGGTAACTAAGTCAACCAATTAAATATTTTAAGTTGACATTAGACTTATCCTAAGCAATTATATATTCAAATTGTGTGTGCCATTGAGTCAATTTTGACTCATAGCAACATTATAGGACAAAGTAGAACTGCCCCATAGAGTTTCCTAAACTGATAGGTTTATGGGAGTGGATCTCCCGGTCTTTTCTACAGCAGAGCTGTGAGTTCGAACTGCCAGCCTTTCAGTTAGCAGCTGAATATTTAACCATTGCACCAACAGGGTTCCTTTAAATATCCAAATACCCCAGAAAACAAATTCACTGCCTCCAAGTCGATTCCGAATTACAGAAAGCTACCACTGGGTTTCCAAGGCTGTAAATCTTTATGGAAGCAGAGTGCTTCATCTTTCTTTCAGAGTGGCTGGTAGATTTGAACCACTGACCTTTTAGTTAGCAGCCAAATGCCTTAACCACTACACTATCAGAGCTCCTTTATATATTCAAAGTAGCTCCCAATTTTTTTTTCCTCTCAAAGAAAATTGGATATCAGTCCATGTCTTCAGTTCACTTAAAGCCAAGAATAACCATCAGAGGAGGAATCACAAAGAGAAAACTACGAATCAGTGCTGAAGCAGGAGTTAGTCAGGCAGACAAGAAGAGAAAGGTAGTCTAAATGCATGTGCCCAGTGCTGTGGGAGGATCAGAGGACCCCAGTCAGCCCGGCCCCTCCACACAGTGTGGGAACATAGAGGACATAGAAGACAGAGCCTCTCTCTGCCCAGGGAACCTACATTCCATTAGGGGAGACAGAACCCAGACATTAGGCTAATAGGGAATAAGGAAGGCAAGGATTTTGGTGTTCTATTAGTGATGATGAGACAAAAGCCAACTTCTGGTCCATCTCCAATCTCACCTCTTGCCTTGTGTTCCAAGTCCCCAGATGGCTTTCTGCTGTGTGTCCTTGGTGTGCTCTTCCCTACACCTGAAATCATGATCCCCTCTTATTAGCCTGACAAGCTCATAGCCATTGCTTAGGATCTCCCCTGAAAACCTGCCTCACCCCCAGCAGAACCTGTCACTCTCCCTCATTTGTGCTATGCACACCCTCTCCCAACATTTATCAATGGCAAGAGACAACCTGTCCTCCTCTCGGCTATGAGCTCGTTAGACTCCACAGTGTCTCTCTCATCTTCATCTCTGAATACCCAGTCATTGGTCCCAAGTAGATGCTCAATACCCATGTTTTGTCTATGAGTGGTTAGCTCAGGTATCTCAGAATATCACATAGTTTCAGGCTGAGACCAGACAACAGAAGGCTTGAGCAATTGCCAGCCATGGGGAGCTAACTTTTGCCAATTATTGGGCAGATATTTTACATAAAATATTTTATTTACTCTTCACAGGAATACCTTGTGAACACGGAAAAAATCTAAGTGTCCATCAACAGATGAGTGGATTTTTTTAAAACGTGGAGCTCTGGTAGCATAGTGTCTAAGGCACTTGACTGCTAACCAGAAGGCTGGCGGTTCAAACCCACCAGCCACTCCTCAGAAGGAAGGTTGGGCAATCTACTTCTATAGTGATACTGCCTCAGAAACCCAGGAGGGGTCTCTATGAGTCGGGTCCAACTCAATGGCACATAACAACAACAACAACAACATATCCATACAGTGAGCATTGTTGTTGTTGTTATCTGCCGTCGAGTCAGACCGCATTACCCAGTCATAAAAAGAAATGAAGACCTGATACATGCTACAGCATGGATGAATCTTGAAAACATTGTGAAGCCAGTACTTGGTATTTGTGAAATATCTACTACATTGTGAATCTTTTAAGACAACATGTGATGGTTAAGATTGTGTATCAACTTGGCTGAGCCATGATTCTCAGTGATTTGGGAGTTATAAATTATATAATTTGGCAGTTATGTAATGGTATGATTTGATAGCTGTGTAATGATGTAATCATCCCCATGATGTGATCTGATGTGATCAGTCAATCAATTGTAAGAGGATTAGGGTAGGATGTAACACCCTTACTCAGGTCATAACTCTGATCCAATGTAAGGGGAGCTTTCCTGGGGTATGGCGTGCATCATCTTTTCTCTTACAAGAGATTAAAGGAGAGAGAAGTGAGTAGAGAAGGAAAGACTTCAGTATCACTAAGAAAGAAGAGTTGGGAGTAGAGCATGCCCTTTGGACCTGGAGTTGTTGTGCCCAGATCTTGAATCCCCAAAAACCACCAAGGAGCCGATTCCACTGCAAAAGCATAGGGGTTGTTTATTCAAGCTCGAGCTCGGACCCCCAACCGTCACCGACGCAGCGGTTCAGGATTGAGAGCCCCGAACTCAGGGGTAATGGGGTTTTTATAGGGGGGTGCAGCAGGAAGGAGGAAGTTTCAATCAGAAAATTACAGGATTGGTTGACATTTTCCAAGTTGCTAGTTGTTCCTACTTGATTGGCTCTGTCTGGTGGGCCGAAGCCACCAACTGTTGTTTCTAACTATTTTAGGTAAGGTATTTCTCTACCATTTACTGATTGGTTGTTGCTAAGGAGAATGCTTGGGTATTGATGAGGTGGGGGTAGTCAGGACTCTTTGTGGTTTTTCCAGTAACTAAAGCACTAAAGCGTGAAGTAAATGCTAAGGCTTATTGCAAAATGGGTACATACTTAAAATGGTTACATACAGGGTGGTCATATAGAGACATGGTCTCACAGAGTCTCTGTGCTAAGAACCTGTTAAAACCAAGGGAAGATAGATGCCAAAACACATGGAGATCTCCAAGGCATGGAGGGCCCACAGATGTTGGAAGGAGACAAGGGCCTTCTCTCAGAGCCCACAGAGAAAGCCTTCTCCTAGAGCTAGCACCCTGAATTTGGACTTCTAGACTCCTAAACTGTGAGAAAATAAATTTCTGTTTGTTAAAGCCAGCCACTTGTGGTATTTCTGTTATAGCAAACCAAGATAATTAAGATATCACACATCCCTTGTTTTTACATATCATCTCTGCTTGCCCCATCTGTGTCCCCCATTCCTTCCTTTAGCATCATCACAGTCAGTGACAAGCCAATGGTAAATTAAAGAATAAACAAATGAACTAATAAAAACATGGCCACCCATGTGCCTGAGTTCCTTTAAAATTCTACTTTTATGACTTTTTCTGATTAATCAATTTAGTCATGGGTGCTTTATACATAGTTTAGCAAAGAAACTGCTGAAAAATAAATTCCTTTAACACGTAGAGGCTGGTTTTGGAATAATTTAGCAGCCCACCTTTTCCAGGACTCTCCTTGACCATGAAGTTCAGAAGCATTGCCTGGTGGTGGAGAAAATTCACAGCATGATGCTTGGAAGCTGTATTTTGGATGATCTGAGATGACACGTGGGACATGTATTTCTCAGGGGATTTAACTTGTAAGGATATCATAACTATAAAATAATCAGTTGACACCCTTAGAAAGCCCCTAGATTAGTAAGTGATCAAAGCTGTTATCATCAGAAAGTTGCCAGCCCAAACAGAACAATCAGACACAATTAAAGAAAATGTTGACACATTGAAAGAAAATGTAACTAATGTCACTGAACAATTTGTGTAGAAATTGTCAAATGTGCTGTGTAAACTTTCACCAAAATCCCAATAAAATATTATTTGTCTATAAAAGAAAGTTGAAAGCCCATAGAGAAATGATATTCAATCCACCTTTTCTTTATCAAGCAAGATAGCCAAGAAATTCTAATAAAGGCAAAGTATGAAATGTCCCCCATGACACTGGAGCAAAATTTCCTAAAAGAAAGTAGAGAAAAACATTGATCATGGTCATAGGCCAAAGCCACCTGTGGCTTCACCAATCTTTTCCAAGTAGCCCTTAATTTGCTTCTTGAATAATCATTAATACACATTTATATGAGTTATTTACTGTCTGTTCTGGTTACCTAGTGCCACTCTGACAAGAATATACCACAAATAGGATGGCCTTAATAAACAGGAGTTTATTATTACAATCTGGAGGCTTTAAGTCCAAGTTCAAAGTGTCAGGCTCTAGGAGCTGGATGAAAGCCCCTCAACCTTGGATTGCAACTCTGCCTTCTGCTCCTGGCCTACTGAAGCTGGAGGCTTTTCTTCACTCAGGCAGCTACTGGCTGCTGAGGCTAACAAACCCAAGGTTGGCAAGTAAAAAGACACAGTCCTGATGCTATCAACCCACACAGCAGGCCATTACTTCAAGTCCACTGTAAGTCCCAAGGTCGGCAAAGCATGGCAGGCTGCTGAATAATGACACAGCTATATGCAGGGTCCAAGCGTGCCATAAGCTAGAGACCATTGCCCGAGGCTTCTTCTTATATACAGGAAGCAGACCACATCCCTAAGGCAGCTACACAGCTGCTCACAGTAGATTTCACCATGGAGTTGATTACCAGTCTCATCATGGGGAATACTACATCCAGCTGCCCAGCCATTCAACTAGGCCCAGCAAAGTTGACACAAACTTAACCATCACATTGTCTATATTTAATAGATGACAAAAATGGATATTCCTGACATAACAGTTTCAACCTATTGGAACATATCACCTGTGTATGGTTTTTCTTTCTTTTCTTCTAATGAGAAATTTCATTTTGAAGCTTTGCGGTAAGTATTTTAAATTAACTGACATTTTTCAGGACTTGTGTTGTTGTTGTTAGGTGCCATTGAGTCCATTTTGATTCATAGTGACCCCATGTGACAGAGTCAAACTGCCTCCATAGGGTTTTCTAGGCTGTAATCTTTTCTTTTTTGCAAACAAAAGAGAAAGTGGCAATTTATTGTCTGCACAGATAAGGAGCAAGGCAGGGTAACATGACTGAAAAACTCCGTGCTTCCTGTTTCTGGGGAGTTGTGAGCTTCTTAGAGGGGGTTGACTCCAGGAATTCTGGTTGTTCAGTCATTCTGCTGTGCAGCTGAGACTGGTTAGAACTGGTTCACCAGATATGGCCTCCAGAGAGCTGGAGTTTCCTGGAACTCTCTATGTCTTCCTCTTCCTCAATACCACCATTTTGATCACTTACATTTGGTACATTGCCCTTCTCTTTACTCAAATCAATACTTATGTCTACCTATCTAACAGTGTTCCCTCCCCTCCCCTCCCACCCCTGGTAACCAACAAAGAAAATTTCCTTCCATAGATAAACCTTTCCTTGATTTTTACAATAATGGACTAATACAATATTTGTTCTTCTGTGATTGACTTACTTCACTCGGCATAATGTCTCCAAGTTCATCCAAGTTATGAGGTGTTTTGCAGATTCTAGGTTATTCTTTAGGGTTGCATACTATTCCATTGTGTGTATGTAACAAAGTTTGGTTATCCATTCCTCAGTTGATGGACATCTAGGTTGTTTCCATCTTTTGGCTATTGTAACTAGTACTGTGATGAACATGGCTGTGTATATGTCTGTTCTTGTCCTGGCTCTCACTTCTTTAGGATATATATACCTAGTAATGGAATGGCTGGGTCAAATGGTATTTCTATTTCCAACTTTTTAGGGAGTCACCATACTGCTTCCCACAATGGTTGTACCATTTTATAGTCCCATTGGCAGTGTATGAGAGTCCCAATCTCTCCACATCCTCGCCGGCATTTGTTATTTTGTGTCTTGTTTAATTTTGCTACTACTGCTGGTAGGCACTAGTAATCTTTACAGAAGCAGATTACCAGATGTTTCTCCCACAGAGCCACTGGATGGTTTTGAACTGCCAACCTTCTGGTTAGCAGTCAAGCACTTAACTGTTGTGCTACCAGACCTCCTTTTCAGGACTTACCCACCGAATAAATCAAGAGCTAGATGTACATGCTCATATAAAGTTCCAACATTACAGATATAGGTGAATTAGAAGGTGAGAGTTCTCCCATAATCCTGATTTCCAGACATTAAAAGAGCATGACATCAACTCCTAGCGAAATTCTGTAAAAATGGCATGGCAGAGGCATGACCTTCTCTAACTTCATGAGGGGGAGAGAATCACTATCAGCATCAGCCCCAGGCTGATTCCTGTGAAGCAGAGGTCAGACGTACTTCCTCCCTCCAAATTTTTTACAAATTCTGACACCAGCTGTCTCTCCCATAGTACTCTCTACTTCTTTGCTGGATTAGATAATTTGTTGCAATGGCCACACAGAACTCAGACAATACTCATGATTATGGGGTTTATCAGGAAAGTACTCAAAAAACAACAAACCATGGTGCCATGGTGTCTGTGATTGTTAAGGTTGTATGTCAACTTGGCTGATCATGATTCTAAGTGGTTTAAATAGTTATGATGTAGTCATCCCCCATGACAAAATCTGATATATTGTAATCACGTCCACGATGAGATGTCTTATGAACAACCAATCATTGGAAAGAGAGTTTCTTCAGGGGTATGGCCTGCTTTCATTATATACATGGACATCCTGGGAGAATTCCCTGGCTTTTCTGCTGGATCTTCGTCCTGCATCTAGCTCATCATCATCATCACTGCTTCCTGGACTTGAACCAGCAGCCTGCTGGTCATGAGATTATTGCCTTTGCAGCCTATGAGCCAACAATCTGCCATTTTACCTGCTGATCTTGGATTTATCAGCCTCCAAAGCCAGTAATTTTTTATACTGCCTGCTGATCTTGGGTTTGTCACCCCCTGCAGCTGTGTGAGTCAGGAGAAGCCTCCAGCTTGACATTTGACCCATGGACTTAGGACTCACCAGCCTCCACAGTTGTGTGAGGCACTTCCTTGAGATAAATTTCTCTCTTTCTCCATGTATGTATCTCTGTGTGTGTGTGTGTGTGTGTATATATACTTCACTGGTTTAGCTTCTCTAGCGAACCTAGCCTAAGAACTGCCCTATAGGGTTTCTAAGGCTATAAATCTTTACAGAAGCAAACTGCCACATCTTTCTTCCATGAAGAGTCTGGTGAGTAAGAACCATTGATCTTTTGGTTAGCAACCAAGTGCTTTAACCACTGCACTACCAGGGCTCATTTTCATTAGGTAAGTAACAGGTTACACTACCATTTGTCTGACAGAACAAATCTGTCCTGGAAGAAGTACAACCAGAATGCTCCTTGGAAGTGAGAATGGCCAGACTTCATCTCACCTACTTTGGTCATATGGTCAGAAGGGACCATTCCGTGGAGAAGGACATCATGATTAGAAAAGTAGAGGGGTCAGTGAAAAAGGGGTTAGGGTTTCATACACTTTATTTGTGTGGTCTCATCCCTACAGAGTTCCATGCACCTTATTTTCATTATCAGCAAACTGTCCAATACCTTTAGTGAGCCACAATCACCTTAATTGCTTAATGATTGTGTGAGAGTCACAAGACTATGACTAGAAGGACCAATTAAGTAATTCACTGCTCCACGAGCCCAAACATTCTCAGATACCATCCTACCCTCTTGTATCCAACCCAGGTCCTGGTATGTCCTCCCAGCTTTTGCCTGTGTGCACACATGCACACACACATGCATACACAGTGCACGATGCTACTATTTGTTTTGCTATGAGATTTGCCTCTTTCACTTGACTCAGAAATATTTGCACATCATCAGTTCATAAAGATCTATCATGTGAGAGGACTTCTTTAAATGACTCACCGAACTCATTGTTTTGGTTAGACTCCAAGGGTCTGCTGGACTCAAAGGCTCATCATCTACTCACTCAAAGACTCATTATCCCAGGGTGAAAAGAGCATGACACTCACCAAGTCCTAGGGAAATGTCCAAGCCTTCTCTGACACCGGCTCACCCTCACTGTCCCCAGGCTACAACCTGTTATGTAAACCCAGCTGGAGGCTCTTCTCTCCATTCTGATGGTCTTAGCCAGGGGCACTCACTTGAACAAAGAGTTAATCTCCCAGTCAGACCCAGTTTTTTGACTAGCCACTATCCTCACAAGAAAAGTCTGGACATAAAAACTCAATTTATTAAAAAATACAGGAAAAATAAAAATGCATGAATGTATAATAAGTGCCTACAAAGTATAACAGATATTAACTTCATTAATTGATAAATTTAATGTTGTAAAAGTTTTCTTACATTTGCAAACATTTTCTCCCTTGCAAGAATTCTTGAAGAGTGTGTTCATATTACCAAGTAATAATACATATTGTTTATATCCTCCTTTTTTAAGGCAAAAACTAAAGTCTATTAAAATATCTATGCATATATGTGTGTGTACATGTATGTGTGTGTGTGTATGTTGTTAGCTGCTATTTAGTCAGCCTTAGCTCATGGCAGCCTCATGTTCAACAGAAGGGAACCATCATTGCACCATCATTGGTATGCTTAAGTCCATTGTGACCACTGTGTATTTTGAGTGCCTTCCAACCTAGGGGCTTCATCTTCCACAATTACATTAGACAATATTCTGTTGTGGGATCCACAGGGTTTTTATTGGCTTATTTTTTGAAGTAGATTCCAAGGTCCTAGTTGTCTTAGTCTGGAAGCTTCGCTGAAATCTGTCCATCGTAAATGATCCTGCTGGTATTTGAAATACTGGTGACATAGCTTTCAGCATCATAGCAATGCACAAGCCACCACAGTATGACAAACTGACAGATGGGTAGAGTGTGTGTAAACACACATACATACCTACATATATAGGTATGTATTTATATATAGTCATTTAGAGTGGGTTTTGTTTAATGTCTTTGATATGTTTTTGGAATAAAGCCTTCAAAAAATAGAAGAGATCCCAGGGGCCACACAGCCTCTGGGATCTGCATGCCCCAGGGAACCCTATTTGTGCTCAGCCAGGTCTCCTTCTGCAGGCACAAGATAGCAGTCATGCTGACTCAAGAGGAAGTTCTTCTCAGACAATCTCTAAAAATAGTCCCTAGCACATGGGGCAGGATATTAGTGGGTCTGGGAACTAGAAGAATCAGAGTCAGAATTTAGACAGCTGGCCAAAATGGAAACCCCACAGCCCAAAGGGTATCTTCCAGGCTCCCCTTGGCCCTCTAGAAAAACGTAAAATCTTATCATTAGAGCCAAAGCTTTTATTGGCCTTGATCTCCATTGAAATGCAGGTAACTTTAAAAGAAAATTGCTCTTTGAAAAAAATGAAGGTATAACATACATAGAAAAGAGTGTATATTTATGAGTAGTCTTATTTATGACTGTTTACATAGAGACTCCAGTTAGCACCACTCAGATCACCATATGGAAACTTTTCATCTACCAGAAGGTAAACTCCTTCCCTCAAAGATAATTATCATTCTGATTTCTATCACTGTAGATTAGCTTTGCCTGTGCTTTGGATGTAAATGCAATCATATAGATGTACTCTTGTATCTAGCTTCTTTTCCTCAACATTGTGTCTGAGATGCATCTATGTTGTTGCCAATGAAAATAGCTCCTTAAGGTGTTAGCAATGATAGATTCAAAGCTGCCAGAGACATCTGTTATTGCTTGTCTGACCCAAAAGTCCTTTTCCATATCACTTGATTATCACCTTCCCTCATAACACATATGACTCATAATATTTTAAAATTCAAATGCAATTTTTTCTGCGTACAAAAGTTACACATGCTCATTTAGAAAAGGGGAGAAAAATCAGCTTTGAGAATCTTGTTCAACCAGCCAAAACATAGCCACACTAGCGGACTTTGACCTGTGTAGCCTGGTTTAGAAAAATGAGTTGATTCGGTCACATTCTCCCTCTGTGAGGCTAATGTGACCTTTCAGACTCAGAGGGGCATTGCATTTGGTGGAGGTACTGGGCTCACTTGGACTCTCTGTAGAGCCACTCAGACCCCTCTTCGGGACTAAAGGACCTATTCCCCAGCTGCCCTCTCTCAGCTGTCTGCCCTTTTTGGAAGGCAGCACAAGTCCAACAATTGGCTAATATGAGGGTACAAAGGTCCAGCCCTAATGTTCCAACTCAGGATAGATCTGAGGGGGCATCCCAGCACCAGAGCTCCTCTTGAGGTTGACTGAGGTCCTTGTTGAGTCTGCATCAGAGCTTTTAACTTCTCCCTCTGTCCGCTCCTGCTTCTTCCTTCATCTTTCCTCCTCCCCTTCCACAAGCCTAATCCCACAATAAAATTCCTGCTCACTAATCTCCATCTTAGAGTCTGTTTCCCAGGGCCCAACCTGCCACAGTGAGGAAAGGAAAGATGTGACAGTCAAATGACACATAAGAATCAAGGCTTTCCTTGCGCTGACCCTCCTCCTCTGGCCCCACTGAGTCCTGCATCTTTTACCAGGAGGTGGTGGGGCCAGCTCCTCCACCCTCCCTCTCTGACGTGCCTTTGCAAATGTCCAGGAGATTGCTTACCTGGTGCTTATGTCTCCAAAAGAAAAAGTTATATCCAAGAGGCAAGGCTAGATCAAGTATTGCCTGTCTGAGCCTTAGATTCTTCAACTGTAAAATGGGCCACAATCACATACTTCACAAGATCTGGGTAGGATCCAGAGAGAGAATATAAAGCTGTTAGTTTAAGACTTTCCTGTGGGCCAGCCAGGTCTTACGTTAGTCACTGATGGACTAGAAAAACAAAAGGGTCACATTGATCTTCATGTATGCTCCCAAAGATTTCCAAGATAAAAAGCCACTCATTTCACAATTGCTTTTGCAGTCATGTGTCTTAACTCAAAGACTAACAATGACCCTCCTGATTGCCAGGTGTTGAGCCAAGCTCTCCTCATCCTCCTTCACATGCCTTCCTTGGCAGGCAGGCATTGCCATCCTCACAATACAGAGAAAGAAATGGAGTTCAGAAAGTGAAACGACTTATAAGGTATACACTGGAACCAGGATTCCCACTCAGAGTTCTTTTTCTTTTCTTGTATTGTGATTTGGGTGAACGTTTACAGAGCAAATTTCACTTCTTCACACAACAGTTCAGATGCATTTTGTTTCATGACATTGACTGCAATCCCCATAATGTAACAGTACTCTTCCCACTTCCTCCCTGTGGTTACCTTTTCCCTCTGTCCTTCTTTCCTGTGCATTCCTGACATCTGAACCATCTCCCTGTGCAAATACTGCCCTTCTGATTTCCCATGGTTGATTGTTCTAAGGAGTGTACCAACCTAGCATAAATATTCACCTCATACACCTGTCTATTGTTTGGCTGGAAGCGTGAGAGTGAGTTCAAATCCAAGCCCAAAGAGTCACTAGGGGCCATATTCTCAGGGATTTCCACCCAGAGTTCTTGACCTTCAAGTTTTTGTTAGGCTAAAGCCACTGCTCCAACATCCTTCCCACTGCAAAAGTTGAGGGTTTCGAGTTGGGAAAGGAGTTAGCTATACCCTGGGAGGAACTTAAGAGCCCCAGTAGCACAGTGGTTAAAGTGCTTAGCTGCTAACCAAAAGGTCAGCTGTTCAAATCCACCAGCCATCCGGTGGAAGAAAGATGTGGCTAAATGCTTTACAAATGCTTTGCAGCCAAATGTTTCTGTAAAGATTATAGCCTTGGAAACCATATGGGGGCAGTTCTACTCTGTCCTACAGGGTTGCTATGAGTCAGAATCAACACCATGGCAATGAGTTGGGGGGAACTTACCTGATTTGTGCTCAGGGGGCAGGAACAAGGGACAAGATGCTCTCCCTGTTCCTGGAAAACTGTAAAGAGAAGAAAGACTTGCCCAATTTCCTGGAATTTTCCTGACTTTCTGAATATTTACTACCTCAGATACCATATCTGAATGGGATGTGATGGTGTGCAGGAGCTGACTCATATCAGCTATCGAGGAACGATAAGCACATCCCTTCCCAATTCTATACTCAGCAACTTCATGTCAGTAACTTAACATCAACCATAGCATATTTGCACCATGAAAATCAGCAAACACAAAAGTCAGAACTAAAGTCTTTGGTTTTCAGAGAGCCAGATCTGGCTGTTTAAATGTTCACCAGCACATTACTGGGTAATTCCCTGGGACCATTGTGATGAGTTCTCCCCTCCTTACCAATCCCTCTTCCAGTCCTTTGCCAAGACCTGCCCACTCCACCCCCTGTGTCTCTCCCACCACCCCCATCCCCCACTGTCATTATCGCTTGTCCAAACCCTCCTCCCTAATCCATCCTCCCAACAGCAGGAAACAACTCCTTAAAGAGTTGACTTTCTACTGAAGAAAACAGAGGTAACTACTTTCATAGCTATTAAATGACAATTGTGTGAAAACATGGGTACTGGCCAGAGCACTTTCACCAGACTGGACATGATAGCACCATCTTGGTTAAATAGTCCCCTACTGGAATCCTTTAGAGGTCTACCCCATCTGCCCAACAAAGCCTCGACCCTGAAGCCTAATCTAGGTCTTCTGTGATCTAGTCAGAACCTCATCTCCCATTAAATCATACCATGCATCCATGACCCACCCACTGCCATCGAGCGGATTACAACTCACACTGACCCTGTATGACAGCTAGAACTGCCTAGAAGGTCTCCAAGGCTGTAAATCTTTACAGAGGCTGGCTGTCTCATCTGTCACCCACAGAGTGGTTGGTGGGTTCAAGCTGTTGAACTTTTGGTTAGCAGCTAAAAGCTTTAACCACTACACCACCAGAGCTCCCTCTATGACTCACCAAAAAAACCAAACTCACTGCTATCGAGTTGGACTCAACTCATAGTGACCCCTCCTTGGGTTTCTGAGGCAGTTTCACTACAGAAGTGGGTTTGAACCATCCCCCTTCTGGTTAGCAGTCAAATGCCTTAGGCAGTATGCCACCAGAGCTCCTACAGTTCCCTATAAATTCCCACCCCATTCCTTTGCTCAAATATCAGCTCTTCTGTGAAAACTTCTAAGAACCCCAGGGCTTTGCAAAGCATTTTGTTTGCATAGCTATTATGTCATTAGCTATTTTGTGTTAAGGGTTAAACTAGCTAAAGGTTATAAACTAGTTAAGGGTTATACTAGCTAAAATGCTTCTTTGATTTTAACAATAATAACAAAAGTGAGTAACACGTTTTCATGGCTTGATAACAGGCTTGATAAAAGTCTGTTTCACTCCTCCCCATTTCTCTGTACTTAGCACCAGGAAACTTGTAATTCCTACAGATGAGCCGATAGAGGACACAGTTAATTTATTAGCTTAGATTTTGGAAAAATGCACAAAAAGGGCATGTGTAACTTGTTTTTTCCCCACCCTGAGTCCCCTCCCTCAGATGCAGTGCCAGCCCTAGGAAAGTCCCTGCATCTGCACCCTTTCCTGGAGTGGAGGAGGGGAAGTAAGTGGGTTTAGGAGGCCTCTGGATACCATTCCATAGCACAGTGGAAGGGACTTAAGGACTCCCACACAAAGTCTCCATTGACTCTTGGGGCCAAGTTCTCTTAGCTTACTGGGTGCCATGGAAACCTCTCCTGGGAGCCGGGAGCAAAAGCAACACCCCAGGCCTCCCACATTGAACCCATTGTCCCCTGAGCCAGCTCCCCCAGACAGCCACCTTATCAGTTCCTTTCCAGGACAGCAGCTCCCAGCTCCTGGCTCCACCAGCAACACCAGCAAGGTAAGCTCTCCTCTTGCTGGTCCAGCCTGGAAAGTCAAAGGGGTCTCACCTGCTGCAGGATCTACCACCTTCCTTCCCTCCCAGGCCCTCTCCCTGCTGCCACTGAAATCAAAGACAGTCCCTGTAGGTAGAGCAAGAGAGTTCGTTTCCAAACCACCCTGAGAATGGAGGGCAGTGCCAGGCTGAGAAAGCACCGGAAAGCATTCATTTCAAGGCACTGGAGCTACTCTTTTGAAGTTGAACAGAAGAAAATGTGTTCTCTGGTTGGAGCAGCCTTAGGCCCTATGAGCTTGTCATCCAACTGGGCCCTCCTAGCCTAGAGGGAGAAGGTGGGGCTCTGGTAAATGGCTCTGGAACTGGCCTTGGGGCTCTGGCATAAATTTATCTGGGCTACCCAGTCCCTGGGTCTGACTGCAGACTCCCCTCATCCTTTTCTTCAATTTCTGAAAGGCTCCAACTCCTGGAAATGTCCCAAGAAGTCACCCTTCCTCCCCATTCCACTCCCCGGGTGTCTTCTGGTTCCAAGGCCAAACTGCACAAATCCTGATGCAGAATAAAATCAAAGAAGAAGCCCAAGAAATTAGAGCCCTGAGCCCCTTTCTTCTCCCCACCCCCATTTACCATTTTTTAAAGAAGGAGTTGAGGGAGAAGAGAAGGGAGTTGGCCAAGATCATAGGCCAGGGTCAGACCCAGGGGTCTGCCCAGAGCTCAGCAGCTCCTTGGAAGAAGCAAACCTTACAAGAGTGGTAAGCTCCCAAACCAACAGGGGTGTCAACAACTAGAAGGAAGGACATGTGATTATGGCACTCACTAGCAATCACCCAAGTGTCCCCAAAGCAACTCCCTCCACAGACAGCAATATTCCCATCAAGGCCACCTGCCTTGAAGCGAATGTTCCCAGAAGTTCCTCATATTCTGGAAATGGCCCATCTGGGGAGACAGTGGTGTGCTTTTGCAGTCAGGCTGGGTTGCTTTGGACAAGTTTTTTAATATCTCAGCTTCTTACCATTTTTATGGGCAATAAAAAATTTCTACTCAACTTACTGGACTGTTGCAAGGATTTTATGAGAGTGGATAATAAGTGTTTACTACAACACCAGACACACGAAAACCACATGACAAATAGTAGCTCATGTTGTTATTGTCTATATGGCGAATTTTCAAAACAAAAAACCCTTGGCACCAAGTTAGGTGTATGGGGTATAAAAGTGCCACAAAAAACAGAGAAAAGGAAGCGTCCTCAAGTGACCACCAGAGGGGCCCTGACCCCAGCACTGAAGGAGAATTCTCTGGCTTTAGAGACCAAGACAACAGGTTGATTTTCAGGAAGGTATATGACCCCCAGCAAGAGGGCTCCCTAACATTCCTGTTGGGCCTTCACAGGAAGTGGTGGGTTAGTTCCTGGAATGTCCAAGAAAAACAAACTAGTTATTCTGAGTGAAATTGCAGGCTGTCCATGGCTGGGTCTGCTTTAAATTAAACACAGCATTTCTGAGATGCTTTTCATCTCCTCACCACTGCGGGTTAGAAGAGACATTACCTCACCTCACCTTCCTGCTCTGAGGTAGGGAAGCTCATAGAGTGAGGGACTGGGCATGGAGGCTGGAAGATCCACCCCGAAGAGTCCTGGGGGGCTGGAGGTGAGGACCAGGGGGTCAGGGGAGCAGATACTCCTTACTCAACAGCTTAGTCTCCCACACTTGGGCTGGGAGTGGTAGACACAAGGAAGTGTGCAGTGTGCAGTCAGCCCTGTCCTTGGTATTTAGCTAAAGAAAGACTACATTTTCAAACACAGTGCTTTCCTAGGAGGACTCAAAAAACACCTGGCTGCAGCTTTATTACAAGCCCAAGGTTTGTCTCTTTTTCAGTCTCTGACAGACATTTAGGTACTAGGTAGCCATGCCTGCCAACTCCTGGAGAGCTCCACCATCTTTCAGCTGGAAAGCCAATACAGAGGCCCATTTCTCCCATTGGGTGACTGGGTTGAGGGTGGAGTTCTGCTGGTTTTGAAAGTTGCTTTTGGCCACCTTTGTCAGCTTGTGGAGAACTAGAAAGGAGTTAGACAGACCCAAGTGAGTCCCTACTTTCTTAGTGAAGTTTCCTCATCTTATTCTGAAGATTCTCATCTTTAAAATGGGGGTAAGAATGCCTAACTTTTCAGGGGTGTCACATGGACTAAAAGGAGCTCTGGGGCCTGGTGGTGTAGTAGTTAAAGTACTTAGCTGCTAACTGAAAGGCCAGCAGTTTTAACCCACTAGCCATTCTGCAGGAGAACGATGGATGTGGCAATCTGCTTTTATAAAAATTTACATCCTTGGAAACCCGATGAGGAAGTTCTACTCTGTCTTACCGGGTCACTGGGAGTCAGAATGCACTGGACAGCAATGAGTTTAGTTTGGTTTTGACATGGAATGGAATGATTAAATGGAATTAAATAAATTCAACTTTCTTTTGGTTGCAAGAAATGGAAACTTCCTCAAGCTTCCATGTATACAAGGGAAATTTGTATGCATTTGTAAGACTCTCTGGAAACCAGGTCACCAATCATTTCCTCAAGCTTGGCACACAGTTAGTGCTCAGTAAATGGAAGCTGGGTTTCTGTTCTTTTGCTTTGGTTTATATGTCAATATCAGAGTGCCAAATGTTCCCTGTTTGTCCCTCCAGATTTGCTCTCCATTCTTCACTTTGTCCTGTACCCCGGGCCCACACCTGCAAGAATGCCAATTGCATTCCCTCTAGGTTCTGGTTGAGTTCAGCCATAGTGGGCACCAGCAGGAACTAGAAGGATGGAAGGAAAGAGCCATTGGAGCTTCTGTTCTAGCTCTTTGGTTGTGGGACAGTGGGTTGGGTTACTCTACTGAAGGCCACAGTAACTTTTCAGCAGCCCTCTCCCTCAGCTCTAGCTCTCTCTGGGTTCTTATAACCACCTCCTCCCCTTGTTCCTGTAAGCTTAGGGTTTCTGCTGTTACTAAACTGGAGGTGCTGTATCATCTCTTATTGGGTTCCTTTCATCCTGCCACATCTTTATAAATAATCCATTCATTATATTCTCTCCAGCAACTGAGTTGTAACTGTGAGTTGCCATCTCTCTCTTGCTGGGAATCTGGCTGATACAGTGAGCTCAAGGGGGAAGACAGCTTTGCCTCATCCCCACATCCCCCTGCCTCCACTCCCTCTCTGGTTCCTGTAGGACATGGATGAAGAGCTAGAAGCTCTAGATTTGAGATAAACACTATAAATAAGATACCCAGAACTGAGCTGATACCCAAAACTCTATTAGAAGTGAAAATAATACACATGCACTGGGTGAAATTACTTCTTTTGTAACAAACTCACCATTTTCCTAGGGGAATGTGACCCACACAAAGGAGTTGGAAATATGCTACCAATTCAGTTAGGACCTTCTCTCTTTATTAGGACACAACCTCAAAGTCAGCTTTATACAGTTGTGATTAAAAAAAAAAAAAAAAAACTCACTGCCATGACTTATAGCGACCCCCGCTTGGGTTTCCAAGGCAGTATCTCTAAAGAAGTAGATTGCCCAGTCTTCCTTGTGAGGAGTGGCTGATGGGTTTGAACCACCAGCCTTCTGGTTAGCAGTCAAATGCCTTAAGCACTATGCCACCAGAGCTCCCACGGTTGTGAGCAGAAAGTATTTTTAAATTGTTGGCTTCTCTGTAGTTTTCAGTCCCAAATTCCTAGATTAGAACTTCTGTCTTTTCTATTTCTAGCTTGGCTCATCTACCTTTTAGCTTTGACTATGACAATAGCCTATAACCAGATCTCCCTTCTCTGGTCTCTCTCACTCAGTCTGTTCCATTGTCAGATTCATCTTGACTTAACCCATGTCAACACATGTGAAGCCCCAGATCAAAAGCATTCCATAGCTTCCTGTTGAAGTGTCTGAACTCGTTAGTTGATATTCAAGGCTTCTGCAGTTGGTCCCTATATTAGTTCCGTGTTGTTGTTATGTGCCATCGTGTCAGACCTGACTCATAGCAACCCCTCCTTGGGTTCCCGAGGCAGTATCACTATGGAAGTAGATTGTTCCATCTTCCTTCTGAGGAGTGGCTGGTGGGTTTGAACTGCCAGTCTTCTGGTTAGCAGTCAAGTGCCTTAAGCACTATGCTACCACAGCTCCTATATTAGTCCCTTAGGGGTGCTGTAATAAAATATCCCAAACAGCGTGGCTTTTAAGAACAGAAATGTTTTGCCTTTTAGTTCTGGAGGCTTGAAGTCCAAATCAACATGTCAGCCAGGTCATGCCCACTCCAAAGTCTTTAGGGAGAAGACCTTGTCTTTCCAAGCTTCTGGTAGCCCCAGTCAGTTTGGGGCTTATAGATGCATCTTCACTTGGTCCTCCTCCCTTTGTCTGTCTCTCTATGTTTCTTTTCCTCTTCCATGAGGACACCACTCAGATTATATTAAGATCCACCCTACTCCAGTATGACCTCCTAGTAATTTAACTGATAACATCTTCAAAGACCCTATTTCCAAACAATGCCACATTTACAGGTGCCAGTGGTGAGAAGGCCAACATATCTTTCTGGGAAACACAAATCATAACAGTCCCAACTCAACTTTGTAGCCTACCCTCAATCCAGAAACTTCTTCCTCTTGTCAAAGCTGGTTCCTCATTGGCCTTTCAAATCCTTCTCCCCATCCTTTCCACCTATTTTTCAATATTTAATTCAAATCCCACCATTTAGGTAAGGCCTGCCCTGTCCACACAGTTAGAATGACTCCTCACCTCAAGCTTCTACCATTCTGAGGAGGGAGTACTCTGAGATCAAGAAGGAAGAGTTTATAAAAGGATAGCTGAGTTCATACACAGACTGAAGTGTCTGAGCTCATCCACTTGGATATCACTCATAGTCACAAACAAGACACCCTCCCACACCCCCACCACACAGATGTGTGGCCAGTCCCATCCCAGAAGAGCTGAAGGGAGACCCTGCAGCTTTAGGCAGCATCATTTCTTCCTCAAGTCTCTCCATTATCCATTTTCATTCTCTAGTTTCATCACATGATGGTGCCAGTTGCCTCCCTCTGCATAGATTAACCTGGGGTCCCAGGATGTCCCATCTGAATGGTTGGATCACAGGTTAACTCAAAGCCTTGTGGATTCCTGGAGTCTTAGAACAATACTCATTTACTGGAAATCTTAAGCACACTCCAGGAAGGACTTCCTCCAGGAGGTGCTTACTTACACAGCACAATTTACCTATCTTTATGGGAATTTTGACTGGCCTTGCGAATGCCAGGGAACTCTGTGCCTTCTTTTGCTTGTATAGAAAGCCCAAGTCTTCTGCTTTTGAAGTTAAGTATCAGTTGGTTTCACTCATGTGCATGCATGCACATACATACCCACACACATTGCCTTGAAAATTCAAAGTACCAATTAGTCAAAATATTGACTTTTGATCATTCAATCCAGAGTTTGCAATTTCCTCGACCATGGAAAAAGATTTATTTAAAAATAAGTTGTTTAAAAATAAGAAGAATGGGATCAATTGCCATAGGGCCATATCACAAAATCCTTTACAACACTGCATGGCATTGATTATTTGGCAATTGATTTTGCCATGCATAAGAAACCATAGACTTGTAAGTTTCTCACTATCCCTGGGAAAAGTCTAGAATGGTTAATTAAATATTAGAATGTGATCACTTAGAATACAAATTGGAAAAGAAAAAAATTAAATTAGAATATGTGAAAAGAATTCTTGATTATTAGGAGCCAATATACTTTTACTAAGAATAAATTAGGCCAAATGCATAGGAAAGATGGACACAGGAAAGAAGTAACTACAGGGAGGAAGTGGGAAGAGAGCTGTTACATTATGCGGATTGCAGTCAATGTCATGAAACAAAATGTGTATGAACTGCTGTATGGAAAATGAATTTGCTCTGTTAAATTACACCCAAATCACAATTAAAAAAAAAAAAAAGGAAGAATAATTCTGGTCAAACTAATTTCATTTTCTTTATAGTAGAGTCATCAGGCTGGTAGATTTAGAGATCTACTGTAGATGGAGATTCAAAGAACTTTAGGGGATGTGGATTGTTTCCACAAGGCACCTAACGAAGCCTCTCATAGTAGGCATGCTAGTCATTAGTGCTGTGCACAAATAGTTTCTTCTCCTCCCACCCACAGATTAAGGCTGCACTTCCTAACCCTCTTTGAAGTT
The DNA here is from genome assembly GCF_000298275.1 of Orycteropus afer afer. Lineage (NCBI taxonomy): Eukaryota > Metazoa > Chordata > Mammalia > Tubulidentata > Orycteropodidae > Orycteropus > Orycteropus afer. Next base: position 181,215 of record NW_006922018.1, read on the forward strand.
AGATGCCATGATGTAAACTGCTTTGGCCAATGAAGTGTGAGCAGAAGAATATTTCATGATGACTGAGCCAATGTACCAGTTAGTTTTTAGTGAACAATTACAGACAATAAATAAAACCAAGTCTGGACAATGTTATTTGCTCCTTTGAAGGGAAGGCTAAAGAAAGAAGGATCTTTTGAAGTAAATAATGGCAATTTTTTTGGAAGCAAAGAGGTATTACAAAGAAGAAAGTGCTTAAAGTGAGTCGGGGCACCCCTCTTAGTGAATACAGGTTACAGGGACAGAGCTAAGACCTGGGGCCCAAGCACAGATATACAGAACAGAGTCAGGACACTGGGGTCTACTGTTGATGACCACATCTGTAACTTTGGCCAATTCACTCGTCTGGGCCTTTCTTTCCCTTCTATACGTGTCCTGGAGTTTGATGAGGGGGTTTTAAGTATATTTACAAAGGAAAACTGGAGAAGATCTTTGTTGTCCCTTTCCCTGAACCTCAGAAGTCGGTCTGAGTTGTTTAAAAATAAGAATGTGGCCTATTGCCATAAGGCCAAGACACAGCAGGAAGTTTGGCAGCCAGATGAAGTCTGTCCCACCCAATACCTTCTATAGGCAAAGATGGCTGACAGAGTACTCAGGAGGGCCCTTGGAAGACAGACTCATGACCCCAACATCTTCCCTTCTAAGTATCAACATTATTAGAAGCTCTCTCCTGAATTGGGAGCTGCTCCACTTAGGACATCATTGACCTGAAAAGGAAGGACGATTCTGGACTAGAGCACCAGAGCCTAGAAGCTTGTGGGGAAAGGCTGCTTCTGGCCAAGCATGTAGCTGAATCTAGTAATCTTTTGAATACTCAGACACGGCCATTGTCTGCTGAGTATAGGAGGGTGAACTGGAAGCTCATGCACAGGAGACTCCTGAGCCTTCCTGGGAAGTCTGGCCAACAAGGGCACTACTGCTACGGAGACGAAGATGCATTGCACTGGACAGAACTGGTTTCTAACCAAGAGACAATGTGCTGGCAATAGAAGCAACAAGAACAGATCAAAACCTCAGAACCTCGTGGCTGGAAAAAAAGGTCTAGTCTCTTTGGACTAAGTTAAACTTACAGTCATTGAGTCAATTCCAACTCACAGTGACCCCTATTGGGTTTCTGAGGCTGTAAATCTTTACAAAAGTAGCTTGCCCCATCTTCCTTCTGCGGAGTGGCTGGTGGGTTTGAACTGCTGACCTTCTGGTTAGCAGCCAAATGCCTTATCCACTATGCCACCAGAGCTCTTTCATACCTTTCTTCATACTCTAGGAATTCTTGGACAATTGGAGCCAAGGGGGAGTGGTGGAGAACATGGTAAATGGAAAATTTCAAGAAAGAGATGCCAGACCTCTTGTTGATACAAGCAAGTGGGTGCTCAAGCAAATGATGGAGAAACTCCAAAAGGCACTGTGCTCCAGCTTGCAAAGTGAATCACAGCTATTACAGGAAAAATGTGTCTCTTAAGACCAGCCAATACCTGCCCATGGGGGCTAAATGAAGTAACAGACAAGAAAGTGCATTGAGAAAAGAAGAGTTACACAGACATGAAGGTGGTAGACTGCCATCTACTCTACCCTTCTTCCTTTGATTAATAGACTTAACGCTAAGATTTAGCCAGATGCATGGACTCAAGAGACTTCATATCCCAGTCCCCTTTGCAGCAAGATGGGATCATGTGACTAAGTATAAACCAATGGGATGCTAAATAGAAGAAAGTGCTGTGTCCACCCAGAAGGCTTCCCCTTATCACTTTAAACACTTTCTTCTGTTTAACACCTTTCTTCTGTTTAACCACACTTTCCTCTGTCTTGTGGGGTGAAGTGCTGTGAGTGAGCTCTTTTGACAATACGGATGAGAAACCCTGGAAGATGGTGAAGAAACATGATAGAAAGAATCTGACCCCCAACAACCTCATGAAATCAAAATGAGTTTGGTTTGTTTTTTTTTTACCCGCCTTCTATTGACTGCCTACTTCTGACTAGTTTCATGGACAAGAAATAAACTTACCTTGTTTGAGCAACTGTATTCACTGTATTTCAAGGTCTCCTTGTTACTGCAACTTCATTTGCATCTTTACTAACACAAGAGGTTATTCACTCTACTCCTAACAATACTCTTCAGCTTCCTGCTTCTGAAGATTGAGGGTTACAACTCTACTGGTGTATTGTTCTTTTTTTTTCATTCATTTACTTGTCAGCCTGCAAGTCAGTCCATAGATGTACGTTGAGAGCATCCCAGGTATCAGGTATGATGCAAAGGGCTGGAGAAACAATGGTAAACAAAACAGGCATGGGGCCTGCTCTCATGAAGCTTCCAATCTAGTGGCAAGGCCAGCAATTAAGAAATAGTCTCACAAATATATGCCTAATTACAAACTGTTGTGTGTGCTTGAATGAAATATATAGGATGGCTTAAGAGGGTATAACAGTCTTCACTTAGTTGAGGGAAATCTGGATGCCCTTCCCAAATGAGAGACTTTTTTATGCTAAGACCTGAAGAATAGTAGGAATTAACTGGGTGGAAAGTTGAGGAGAAGTATTCTTGAAGTGGGAATAGCAGGTCAAAGCCCAGGGGTAGGAAAGAGCTTGACACTTGAAGCACAGGAAGATTAGTATGGCTGAAGGAAGGTGGACGATGAGACAATGGCTTGAATCGGGTTGAAGAGAGATATAGGGGCCAGATCATGCAGGGCCTTAGAGGTCATGTATAGTAAACAGAATCTGAGATGGCTTGCAAGATTTCTGACTTACAGGGTACATGCCTTGTATAGTCCCCTCCCCTTAACTGGGTAAGGAACTCTGGTGGCTTATTGGGCAAGGCATCTGGCTGCTAACCAGAAGGTCAGTGGTTTAAATCCACCAGTTGCTCCACGAAAGGAAGATGAGGCAACCTACTTCCGTAAAGATTTACTGCCTCAGAAACACAATGGGGGTCACTATGAGTTAGAATTGACTCGAGGGCAGTGGGGTTTTTTTTTTTTTTTTCCATTTTAAGTGTGCGTAGAACCTGTGACTGTGATGGGATATCACTTCCATGGTTAAGTTACATCATTATAAGGCAAAAGTGGAGTGATTTTGCAGATAATATTAAGGTTGACTGTATATATAATCAGTTGACTTTAAGGTGATCAAAAGGGAGATTATAGGCAGACCTGACCATTAGGTCAGACTAGGTGAGCCCTTTAAAAGGGGGTCTAGATATCAGAGAGCTCTGGTAGCATAGTGCCTAAGGCACTTGACTGCTAACCAGAAGGCTGGAGGTTCAAACCCACCAGTGACTCCTCAGAAGGAAGATGGGGCAATCTACTTCCATAGTGATACCGCCTCGGAAACCCAAGGAGGGGTCGCTATGAGTCAGGTTCAACTCGACGGCACATAACAACAACAGATATCAGAGAAGATCCTTGAGTGGCACAAATGGTTTGTGCTTGGCCGGTAACTGAAAGATTGGTGGTGTGCCGTGATGTTAGTAGGGATGGTGTCACCCAGTGAGGCCACCTCTGCCCCCATGGACCTCCTCCCATACCAGATCATACTGAATCCTTATCAATGTTTATTATCAGTTTTAATCATAGAATAATACATGATAAATATCGTTGTAAATTGTTAAAACATTTCTTAGATAATATGAATACCAACAACAAAATTGTTTTGTAAAATTTTCTATATTGAACTACAACATTATTAGTAACTGAGTGTAACCCTTTAAGTTTTTTTCTTCTTCTTTTCTTTTAATCTCTACTTCATTCTCAAAAAATGATTGATATAGGTTCACAAATACTAGTTATCACACTCGTGTAGCTAAAACACCAGAAAATTAGAGAAAATCAGCAACTATAAAAACACCAGCAGCAACGAAAACAATGTGTGCTTGTAGCACATACAGACAAAACCACATGATTTGAAGTGTCATTATAATTGAGTAATAATGACAGCTCTGACCAGAGTGCATTAGAAGGTTCAAAATTGCCTTGTAGATATATTGGTACATGTAACCTGGGCTTACAAAAATGATTTTTGTTGTTATAATTAACTGCAGGGATATTTTTATAAAAAATAAATTTCTACTGGAACATTGTGCCATAATTTTACAGAGAATCATTTTGGTGTCATCCCCTCTTGACAGTGTCCCTGTTGTGTTCTGCACCCTCACATTCCCCTAGTCATGTCACTACCATGCCCAGACTCATGAATCAGAAAATGTGAGATTATACATACATGTTCTTTTAAATTACTAACTTTATGGTAATTTGTTATGCATCACTAGAAAACTAATACACTATGCTACAGATTTAAGATGTTATCCTCTGTGCAAAGAGGACTTTAAGGATGAGTGTGCCAGATCACTCTAGATGCTTTAAAAAGGGTGAGAGTCGAAACAGAAAGATCAATTGAAAGGTTACTGCAGCAGAAGAAGTGAGATAGCTGTTTGAACTCCACTGGTGGCAGAAGATAGAGAGAAATGGACTGATTCAAAATGTATTTTGGAGATTGGTGGTAGATTAGGTGTGTATATTGGGGAAGGAGTAGAGAAAGGGCTTTAGGCATGAGCAGCTGTAATGGAGAATCCTGGAAGGAAAAACTTCTCTATAGGATATGGAATCCTTCTTGGGAGTTCCCTATGCTAGTTAGGAATGCATTTGACTGCAAGTAATGGAAAACCCAAATGGCAAGCTTAAATAATAAAGATGTTAATTATATCACATACCAAACCAAACGCACTGCCATGGAGTCAGATCTGACTCATAGTCAAATTCATAGTGACCCCTCCTTGGGTTTCCGAGTTGGTATCACTACGGAAGTAGATTGTCCAACCTTACTTCCAAGGAGTGGCTGGTGGGTTTGAAACACCAGCCTTCTGGTTAGCAGTAAAGTGCTTTAGGCACTACACTACCAGAGCTCCTATAACAAAGGCCTAAACATAGGAGTTCCAAGGTTGGTTAGCAGTGTGTGGAAACAGAAAATTACGAGCCATGTTTTCTTTAATTCAGCCCTGGCTAGAAAAGTTTGACCCAAGTTCAAGGCTATGAGCCTGAGGTCACAGTTAATGAAGAACCTTGATAGAATGGGAGTCTGTTGACACAGGTGATTTGTGAAGACAAACTCTGAGCCAGCCATTATATTTTGTTAGATAAAGTGAAATTTGCAAATATTTACATATTTATTACCATAAAATGGAAGTTAAAACTATACTTTTTCTTTTTCAATACAAAATTCAGTTTCTAAGTCTACTCACTAAGAGCAGAGAAGGATTTTCCTGAAAAAGTGAAAGTTCACTATAATCCTTCTAAGGATCATTGACTTGTAACTTTAAGACAGGAATGTATCTGTTGTAGTTGCATTTGTTAGAATGTTTGTTGTAGAAAACTGAGTTTGTTCTTGTAGAGTCACAAATTCTTATCCACCAATTCTGGGGATGATAACTCTCCTTGATTTCATGGATCTTATTCTCTTTTATTCATCTTATATAAGAAGACGATGCACATTTTCTTAAAATTAGAACACAGCAAAAGGCATGTTTCTCCTTGTAAAATGTAAGAATGATAAACAACACATTAACTTTAAAATATAATCAAAATTGGTCACAACAGGGCCTTAGGTTGGTTCTCTGGTCTCTCTCCTGGTGATAAGATGGTCGTCACAGTTTCACATCTCCCAGGACTATGCACACATTAAAAAGAGAAGGTGAAGGTCAGACTTTCTCCCTACATGCTTCTTTCTCAGGGAGGAAACATTTCTTTTCCCAGAAGCCCCTTACATTTCATTGGCCAGGGTCTTGCCAGTCATACACAATTGTGAGATTGCTATGATTGGCTTAGATCAATCATTGGCTGGGCATATTGCAGCCTGGTTGAAGATGGCACATAACAACAAAACAACATCTGTAAGGGAGGGGGGAGGGGCTGCTTAGTAGGTGGTGATATTTCAGAAAGCTTTTGCCATCACCCTCTCATCACCCCCTAAACAATCCTGGCCCTGCTTTTGGGACCCCACTATAGAAGACACATGATAGGCAAAAGAGGAACATGAAAATCTCATTTTTTACATTGCATTAAACATTAAACAACTTTGTTAAGGAGTGAGGGGCTGTGTAGACAGGAAATCACCCAGCATCCTTTCCATATGCCTAGGCCTTATCAAAGGGGTGGCCTTGAGCACAGACCTGGCCACCTCTCCGTACACTTGTGGAGAATGGCACTAGCCATTCAGCAGGGAGGCCACTGCCCCCAGAGCACGGGCCTCTGGACAGGGCGCAGGGAGCCCTCACCTTGTCTCTGTTACTCTACTCCCAGAGGCACTTCATCTTGGCTAGGCTAGTGGAACCTTTAGGAAGATGCTGAGGAAGTTGAGAGGCCAGAGCCCTCTGGGTGGGTCTCATGGGAAGGCCTGTAAGGGGCCTGGGAAATGGTCACAAGGCTTTTTCCAGCCTTCCTCTAGCCTTGGGAAACTCTCTGGAGGCCAGGCTCTAGTTGTGTGCTGGGTCCTAGGCTCCACAGCCCCTGAGTGAAGCTGGGCTCTGCTCCCTGCTCTCCCAGCAGCAGTAACTGTGTGATATGCTGCCCATGAGTGAAGAGTCAGGCAGGGCCAAGAGCCCATGTGAACTTCTGTGGGAAGACCTGCTCTGTTCTCAAGGCTGTGAGGCCAAAAAAAAAAAAAAAAAAAAAGGCCCCTGGGGCTATCTCTTCACTGTCCAGGTAGCACTGACTACCCCCTCTCAATCAAGTCTTCTCTTGGCCTGTCCTCTGTTTCCACTCTTCAGTTCAGGCAAAAGAACACACTGGCCTAAACAGACCTCACTGCAGTTACAAACCTGCCCCCTTCACCTGGAATGCCTATCTTTGATCCCTCAACCAGACTGGGTCACCTGCCTCTGAATCCTGCCAACATACAACCAATCCAGGATGGGGCCTGTTCTTGACACTAGCAGTGAGCTCCTCAAGGGCAGGAGCATCCCTCATGGGGCTAGGCACTGTGTTTGCTGAGGATTAGTGACCAGTGGTGAGAGGCCCCCCAGGGCCAGAGCAGGAGTGGGCCAGGGCAGCATGTCCATCTGCAGCAGTCTACACTGTGTGTGTGTGTGGGGGGGCAGTCAGCCAATGTCAGCTGAACCACGACTTGGCTGGTAAGGCAGACCCAACTGCTGGTTAAAGCTAGGACCAGAGGGCAGATGAAGACATAGGCCTACCCATGTATTTACCACTCATGATCTTACAAGCCTATATTCTAACAGGTGGTACTTGAATCTTGAATAAATGTCCCCTTTACCTATTGTACCTCTGGTCTCCTACATCCTCACTTGCTCTTGATATGCCTGTCTCATGTTATTAGTTGTTTTTCACTCCCTGGTGAATGGCTAGTGCCATTCACTGAGTCAGCTCTGACTCATGGCAACCTTATGTATAACAGAACAAAACAGTGCCTGTCCTGTGCCATTGTCATGGTCATTGGTACGTTTGAGTCCATTGTTGTGGCTATTGTGTCAGTCCACCTCATGGAGGGTCTCCTTCATTTTCATAGTGGCAAACATGTCTCTTCTGAGAAGACAAATCAATTGCTCCCCTGCTTTACCAGGCCACAGAACCTATTTGCTTTTCATTCAATGTAATGGCAGCAGGAGGGTGGGCATGGCAGTACTGGAATGAGTGGGGAGGTGAGGTGGTGGGGCAGCAGGAAGGGCAGGGTGCAATGGCAGCAAGAACCAGTTGTGACATGGACAGACTTTAGTCCCAGCATCCATGCAGTCTCTAAGACTAATGCACTGTCTCCAGCATAGGGTGAGGAAAGAGAAGGGTGGGCATTTCAAAAAGGATTTCCAACATTCTCTGATCATTCAGCCTGCCTCACAAACTACTGTGAAGCTTCAATGAAACAGTGGATATGAAATATGCTTTGAAATGATTACTCACTTGTTGATTCATTCATCAAAAATGTATATCAGGCATTGTGCTGGAGACAGGAGAGAGGAATGGCAAAGATGAACATGAAAACAGGGATAAAAAATATATATATATGGTACATAATCCACCATGATGCTTCTCTGCTAAGCCCAAGGCAGATGTCACTAATCAAGCATAGTTGTATCACAGAGCCTGAGTAAGACCTCAGAATTCTTTCCAATACAGTTCTCTAAGCAGTTACTCTTATTCAAGTCAACATAAAGGATGAAGTTTGTCATCCCTGGGGTAAAGGCATTGGAGAATTAATAGACCTAGCTTTTTTTCAGAATTTGGAGAAAACAAGGCTCCAGGAATTGACAGAATAATCATTGAGATGTTTCAACAAACAGATGCCATGCTGGGGACACTCACTTGGCTATGTCAAGAAATTTGAAGACAGCTACATGGCCAACTGACTGGAAGAGATCCATATTTGTACCCATTCCAAAGAAAGTTGATCCCACAGAATGTGGAAATTATCAAACAATATCATTAATATCACATGCAAGTAAAATCTCACTGAAGATAATTAAAAAATGGTTGCAGCAATATATTGATAGAGAACTTCCAGAAATGCAAGCTGGATTCAGAAAAGGATGTAGAATGAAGGAGATCATTGGTGATGTCAGATGGATCTTGGCTGAAAGCAAAGAATACCAGAAAGATGTTTCCTTATGTTTTATTGACTATGCAAAAGCATTTGATTATGTGGATCATAATGGATAACATTGTGAAGAATGGGAATTCCAAAACACTTAATTGTACTCATGAGGAACCTGTACATAGACCAGGAGGCTGTTGCTCAAACAGAACAAGGGAATACTTCATGGTTTAAAATCAAGAAGGGAGTGCATCAGGGTTATATCCTTTCACCATCCTTACTCAATTTGTATGGTGAGCAAATAATCTAAGAAGCTGGATTATATAAAGAACATGGCATCAGGATTGGAGGAAGGCTCATTAACAACCTGCAATATGCAAATGACACAATTTTGCTGGCTGAAAGTGAGAATGACTTGAAGCACTTACTGATGAAGATTGAAGACTATAGTCTGCAGTATGAATTCCAATTTTACCTCAATATAAAGAAAACAAAAATCCTCACAACTGGACCAATAAACAGCTTCATGACAAATGGAGAAAAGATTAAAGTTGTCAAAGACTTCATATAACTTGGTTCTATAATCAACACCAATGGTAGCAGCAGTCGATACATCAGATGACATATTGCATTGGGAAAATCTGCTTTAAAAGATCTCTTTCAAGTGATGAAGAACAAAGATGTCTCCTTGAAGACTAAGGTGTGCCTAACCCAAGCCATAGTATTTTCAGTTATCTCATATGCATGTGAGAGCTGGACAATGAAAAAGGAAGACCAAAGAAGAGTTGATGCTTTTGAGTTGTGGTGTTGGTGAAGAATGCTGAGAGTACCATGGACTGCTAAAAGGACTAACAGATCTGTCCTGGAAGAAGTGCAGCCGAAATTCTCCTTAGAAGTGAGAATGGCCAGATTTCGTCTCACCTACGTTGGTCATGTTGTCAGAAGGAACCATTGTCTGGAGAAGGATATCATGCTTGATAAAGTGGAGGGTCAATGAAGAAGGGGAAGGTCCTCAACGAGATGGATTGACACAGTGGCTGCAACAATGGGCTCAGGAATAGTAGGCATCGTGAGGCTGGCACAGGACTAGGCAGTGTTTCATTCTGTTGTACAAAGGGTCACTATGAGTCAGAGACAATTCAACAGCACCTAACAACAACTAACAACAGCTTGTATCAGAAAAGGTCCATAGCATAGTGCATCTAAAGCCCATAGTGTTAGAGAAGGGAATGTGCAGAGATGGGATGAGAGTGTGTCAGCCACCATATGGCATATAGCTGTATAGGTATGCCATGGCCTTGGGACTTATCCTGGAAGCATTGGAGAATGATCTTCAGACCTGCATTTAGAAAGATCAATCTGACCATTGTATGCAGGCTTGATGGGGGGTAGGGGGTCTGGGTGGAGAGGCAGGTTATCAGAAGGCGGCTGCTCCATGGGTCAACTTTGGAGTGGAAATGGGTTTTGGGAAGCAAGGGACCTGCCAACCAGCTGGCTGCAGATGAAGAGGAGGAGCTGAAGCAACTCCCAGGTGTCTGGTCTAGGTGATGGATTAGATGGATGATCTTGGCAGAAATGTGTTCCTCTATAGGGACATCAACTTCTCAGCCAGGGCAGCCCTGGATTCTGAGTAGGGCCTTTTGTGGGAAGCCCGACTGACTCCATACTGCCCGTTACCCTCCTTCCTCAGCCCACCTTTCTCTCAGGCTGTCTTTTTGTGTGGTGTATCCTCCAGATGCTTCCTTAACCTTGTCTGTATGAGAACACAGGGGGTGCCTATATTAGGATTGAGTTCATCTGCATAAAACAGAAAAAGCTAAAATAGCAATATGCTTATTTCTCTTGTACATAAAAGAATGCTGTTGTTGTTGTTGTTATGTGCCGTCAAGTTGGACCCAACTCATAGCGACCCCTTCTTGGGTTCCTGAAATGGTATCACTACGAAAGTAGATTGCCCAACCTTTCTTCAGAGGAGTGGCTGGTGGGTTTGAACCACCAGACTTCTGGTTAGCAGTCCAGTGCCTTAGGCACTACACTACCAGAGCTCCCAAAGAATGCTGTAGTTAGACAATTCAAGGCAGGACTAGTGGCTCAGAAAATCATCAGACACTTGGGATCCTTCATTCCTAGAGAGGCACTTAGTTCTTGAGGCCCAAGAAGTCTGCTCAAACTCCATCAAGGCAGCAGAAGGGAGAAAGGCTTGCTTGCCCCCTTCCTATTAAGGGGACATACTAGCAGCCCCATACCACAGTTTTACTTGTATCTTGTTTGTCAGAATGTGGTCACAATGTTACACACAGCTAGAATCTGGGAAGAGCAGTCTTAGCTAGGTGGCCATGTGCACAGCTAATATTCACAAAGACATCTTTAAAAAACAACAACAACAACAACAAAGGTAAAAATTCTAAAGGGATTGTCACTGGAAAGAAATTAATTTTTGCTTCTATCCCAGTAATAGAACTCCAAAAGTTCAGCCGGACACATGGCAGCCAAGTAGAACCCATACTTCTCAGCCCCTCTTGCAATTAGGTATGGCACCATAACTAAGTTCTGCCCAAAGGTATATAAGCAAAAATGATGCAACTTCAGGAAGCACACTTAGAGAGAGGGGACATGCCCTACTTCTTCCTTCCTTCCACTGCAGGCCAGAACATGTATGTGACAGCAGGAGCTGGTGCAGCCATATTACATGTTGAGGTGAAGTTAAGAACAAAGACCACAAAGGGGGAGCAACAATACTGAGTCCTTTAGGACTTTGCAGCATAGAGCTGACTATCAGCTCTGAGATGTCTATCTCCAGACTCTTGTATGAGAGAGAAATAAGTTTATCTTGTTAATGACCCTTACTTTGGATCTCTGTCACTCACAGTCATGTCTGCCATATAGCCTCAGATTCTTTCATACACTGAACTGTAAATTGGGTGCTGTTGTATCTCTATTTTAGAAGTGAGTAAATTGAGAGGGAAAAAATGTGAAATAATTTGCCTGAGGCCCTCAACAAACTAGACTGCTTCCAAAGACCATACTCAACCACTGTGCCATAATACCACTCCATGACAACTTTCAGATTCTAGAGATGTGAAAATAGACCCATAAGCAAGATGCACTAGAAGAACACTATAATTTCTAACAAGGGAAATTAGGACTGCAGAGATAAACTATTTGAGTTGGTTTTTGGAGAATGAATGGGATTTGGAAAAGAGAAGAAGGGTATGAATGCTAAGAAAAACACCCTGAAAGCAGGGTCCTGCTGCCTACCTGCCCAGAGCACATGTACGGTGTATGGGAAGTGCGCCCCCATTGTGGTGGTTGAGTTTGTGTGTCAACTTGGCCGGGCCTGGTTGAATGGGTGAGCAGCTGGTTGTAGTATTCCCCATGGTGAGATTGGTAATCAACTCCATGGTGGAATCTATTGGAGCAGCTGAGTAAGCTACTTTGGGTATGTGGTCTGTTTCCCATATATAAGAAACAGCTTTGAGAATGGTCTCTAGCTTATAGCATACTTGAACCCTGCATGTAGCCGTGTTGTTGTTCAGCAGCCTACCATGCTCTGCCAACCTTGGGACTGTCAATGGATTTGAATGAATGGCCTGCTGTATGGTTTGGTAATATTGGGACTGTGCCTTTTTACTTGTCAACCTTGGGCTTGTCAGTTGCAGCAGCCAGCAGCTCTCCGAGTGAAGAAAAGGCTCTAGCTCCAGTGGGCTGGGAGCAGGAGGAGAGCTGAAGCCCAAGGTTGAGGGGCTTTCACCCAGCCCCTAGAGCCTGGTACTTCGAACTCGGACCTAAAGCCTCCAAACTGTAAGAGAATAAACTTCTTGTTGTTAAAGCCATCCCATTTGTGGTATCTTCTTTTAGAGCAGCATGTGGTAACCAAAACACCCATGTTGGTTAATTTAATGACCAGCTGGATAAATCAATGGAATTCTGGTACAGGGTACTTCAGTCAGGTATTATATTCTACTGCATGAAACAGACACCAAACAACAAATGGCTAATGGAAGAGGAATTTGTTTTTCCCATGAAGCAATAAATCTAGATGAAGACAGCTCAGGGAGGGTGTTCAAGAAGTCATCAAGGATCTGAGTAGGTTGACCAACCATCATGGTTTTCTGCTGACAGAGGATTTCCTCGGGAGTAAGGGTTTCCTAAGACTCGGGGCTTTCAGTGTTCTAAAACCAGAACAATCCTGGGCAAAGGAGGACAGTTGTTTATAGTACATCTAAGCTCCTTCTAGCTTCCTGATCTACCATCCTTAGCTTTCATCTTCATAGTTACAGGATGGCTTCCCCCTTTCCAGGCATCACATCTGCTTCAGTCTTTGTTGCTATCTTATAAACCACCCTAAAACTTGCTAGTTGGAAATACCAACTAGTTGCTCATCATTCTGCAATTCAGGCAAGGTTCAATGTACATAGCTTGTCACTGCCCTTTGAGGGTGGCCGAACCAGAGCTGTTGTTGGTAGGTGCTGTCAAGCTGGCTTTGACTCATAGCAATCCTATGTACAACAAAACACTGCCCGCTCATTGCAGCTACTGTGTCAATCCATCTTGTTGAAGATCTTCCCCTTTTTTCCTGACCCTCTACTTTACTAAACATGATATTGTTCTTCAGGAACTGGTCCCACTTGACAACATGACTAAACTATGTGACACAAAGTTTGGTCATTGTCCCTTCTAAGGAGTATTCCAGCTGCACTTCTTCCAGGACATATTTTGTTCGTTCTTCTGGCAATCCATGGTATTTTCAATATTCTTCACCAACACCACAATTCAAAGGCATCAACTCTTCTTTGGTCTTCCTTACTAACTGTCCAGCTTTTACATGCATATGAAGTGACTGAAAAATACAATGGCTTAGGTTAGCCACAACTTAGTCTTCAAAGTGATATATTTGCTTCTTAACACGAAAAAGAGGTCTTTTGCAGCAGGTTTACCCAGTGCAATACAGTGTCTGATTTCTTGATCTTAGTCTTCAAAGTGATATCTTTGCTTCTTAACTAGAGCTAGAGGGTCCAAAATGAACTCACTCACATGTCGGTCCCTTGGCTGAGATGACTGGAATTGCTGGAGGATGTGGACCCTGACTCTGTCCCTCTCTGCCTTTGGTCTAGCATCCTCCAGGGCCAGTCTGTCCACATGGCTTCTCCAGTAGGACAGTTTCATTACTCTACATGGGCTCAGGGGTTGGTAAAATCAAAGCTGAAAGGCCTTTTCAGGTCAAGTCCTTGAACATCGCTAATACCAAATTCTATTGGTCTCCCTTGTTTAACTGCTTCACAGCCCAGCTCACTGTGGGGGGGGTGGGGACTACCCAAGAGCATGAATTCAGAGAAGCATGAGTCACTGGGGCCACCTTGTAACAATCCACCACCACATTCAAGTACTAGAGAGGAAGAAAGGAAAAGGGCAAAGCCAAAACACACATGCTAGTGGGGCCTGTCCCCTTTGGCTAGATTTCCCTGGGCCATAGAAAGAACTGGGTCACATGACTACCCCTGAGATGTCTGGAAATTGACTATTTTAACATGAGCACAGTGACATCTCCACTAAAATCTGAATTCACAGTAAGGAAGAAGAGGAGAATGGATTTTGAATAGGCAACTAATTGAGTTGGCTGTGGGGGGTTGGGGAGGAAGTAATCATCACTGAGCACCTTTATGGGGTAGAACCATGCTCAGCACTTTATAGCTGTCCCCTTATGAGGAAATGGAGACTCTGGTTCAGTAAACCTGAGATGAGGCCTGAGAATGTGCACCTCTAACAAGCTCCCAGGGGATACTGAGGCTGCCAGTAGGAAGACCTGGGATAGGTTATAGCAAGATAACAAAGAATGAAACTGAACCAAAACCAAACTCACTACCGTCAAGTTGGATCTGACTCATAGCAACCCCTCCTTGGGTTTCTGAGGTGGTATCACTACGGAAGTAGATTACCCAATCTTCCTTCCAAGGAGTGGCTAGTGTGTTTGAACCACCAGCCTTCTGATTAGCAGTCAAATGCCTTAGGCACTATGCCACCAGAGCTCCCAACAAAGAACCCCCAATGAAAATTTAAGCTCATACTACATGCCTACTGCAAGTTGCTGGGACTTGACTCCTGGGAGCCAGGCTGCCAGAGAAACTACTGTCTAGAGCAATGCTGGTGACCAGGTCAGAGAGAAAGAAATCTTGATGAGGCACAAACTAGCTCTTAAAATCAGTCAATGCCCGATATCAGTGGAGCAGCAATGTAAGGAAGGAAGCTCAAATTAATGCACCGTATACCTACTACCACAGGCTTCAGAGAAGAGATGGGATTTAAGCTGGTTGGGCTCTGCTGGATGAATAGGAGTTTATCCCACAGAGAAGGGAGAAGGGTGGTATAAACTGAGGGAACAGGATGAACAGCAGTTGTCATTGACTGAGCGCCTGTTATGTGCCAGAAGCTTTCAGAGTATTTCCTACTTGGCCCTCACAAGAACCCCAACCATATTATTCATCTATTTTATAGAAGAGGAAACCAAGGGTCTGAGATCCGCTGAGTCACTTGATGAAAGTCACAGGGCCAGAAAGTGGGGGCTGATCAAGAGCTTTTAAAATATATCACTTGGCATAAATGAAATGGCTAATTTAGGATTTGAGACTAGACTCCATTCCTGCTTCTGCTAATGAAGGAAATGTTTCCTCTGTGGTTATGCAGATACAGGATGTCATATCTTACTCTCAGAGGGAGTCGAAATACAAACAATTATCTGAAACCCCCTTATGCAGGATATTCTCAGAAAATATATTGTTGTAAGTTATTTTCAATTTATTTTAACATGATACAACTGCAGTTTGATATATGTATGTTATTCTTTTTTAAAAAATTTTGTGATTTGGGTGAAAGTTTACAGAGCAAATTCATCTTCCATACAGCAGTTCACATACACTTTGTCTCATGACATTGACTGCAAATTACCACAATTAACAGCTCTCCTCCCATTTCTTCCCCACAGCCACCTCCTCCCTATGTCCTTCCCTCCCATGCACTCCTGTCTCCCTGTGCATACACAGCCCTTCTATTCTCCCATGATTGATCTCTTCAAGGAGCATAGCTACCTAATGTAAATGTTCAGCTCATACGCCTGTCTTTTGTTTGGCTGGAAGCCACAAGAGTAGGTTCAATTCCAGACCTGAAGGGCAGTTAGGGGCCATAGTCTCAGTGGTTCCATCAGGCTCTATCAGACCAGCAAAACTGGCCCTTTTTTTTTTTTTTTTTTTACCTTTAATGCTTTTGTTCCACATTGTTCTTCCACTCTATCCAGGATCTCCTACATAAATCCCCCTCCCAGTGGTTGACAGTGGTAGCTGGGCACCATCTAGTTCTGGTCTCATAGTCATATAGGCTGAGGATCGCATGGTGTACCAGTCGCTTGGACTAATTGTTTCCATGAATCTTTAGTTTTCTTCATTCTTCTTTGCTCTCAATGAGAGACCCATGTTGCATCTAGATGGCCGCTTGAAAGCTTTTAAGATCCTAGTTGCTACTCGCTAAAGTAGGATGTGGAACAATGTTTTTGTGTAGCATGTTATGCCAATTGAGCTTGATGTACCCTGTGACCATGGTCCCGAGCCCACAGGTCCAACTACTCGCTCCCTCTGGGTAGCTGGCTGTGGTCAAGAAGTGACTACAACCTTGTCCCTTGTCAGCTCTACTATATATCTAGGAATTCTTACAGAACATACAAATACACTTGTAGAAAATATATGTAATATTCTTAAGAAATGCCTGCACCATAGTCTCAGGGAAACTATGTTTTAAGATAGGTTAATCAATACCTAGCAAAACTGTTTACTATCTGATTTCAGAACAAGCCCTATCCTGACATTGTCCTATCAACAGTCTAAAGACCCAGCTGTCAATGCGTATATCCTTTTGTACCATCACTGACAGCCCCACTGTGAGAAAGCTTGCCTCTAACTTTCAAATATTGTAAGCCTTGCTCTTTGTCTCAAATCTGCGTAATTTAAACCCTTAATAAACCTCCCTATTTTACCTTGAAACAGTGCTCAAGTTTTTTTTGCTACAACAGGACTGAGTTACTCAAACCCAGTGTCCCACAGTGGAGTCATGGAGACTCGTGCTTATGAAGGGTGTTTGCGGAATGGTCTGTATGTTGCTGGAAACAGTCCCAATATTCAAAGGACTTTTAAACCTAAAGGCCATTATATGGATCATAGAGGCTGGTGGGCTTTGTGGGGTCCAGGTAAACACGTTGCACACCAACACTGTCGGAGGGTGGGGGGCAGGCCCTGGCAGGCCCTCACCAGTCATTCCAACAGCCTCCTCACTGAGCTCACAGAGTGTCCTGATTAGTCTCTCCTCACCTTGCTGTGGAAGCCCCATATACCCTCACTGGAGACACAGAAAGGCTATCTTCATTGTTTCACTATTTCACAAGTCACAGACTTGCCCCGTAAGAAATGGGAAATTCTCAAGGGAGAGTAGCCATCCACCTCTCTGAGCGTCCCTTTTCCTCATCTACAAAATGGAGGTGCTGTTGTCAGCCCATCCTGCCACAGAGACTGTTAGATGGTCCACATGAGTGGGTGAGTGTGGATGGAGCACATGGGGCTGCCTGGGGTGCTGCCCAGTCGTGGCCTAAAGGCGGGTCAAGCAGGAGGCACTCCACATGGTTGTTCGTTGAAGTCTGAGGGGCATTTGGGCTATTGCCGCAAGTCCAGAGAGCACAGGGGCTGAAAATAGCTAAAAAGAGGACAGGCCCAAAGTAAGGAAACTTCCTAATGACAATTCTAGGGCAGTGGTTTCTCAAACTGGAACATGAATGAGAATCCCTGGAGGGCTTGTTAAAACACAGATCACTGGCCCCACCCCCAGAGTTTCTGATTCAGGAAGTCTGAGCTGGGGCCTCAGAAGTCGCATCTCTGACAAGTTTCCAGAGGATGATGATGCTGTTAGTGGGCCACACATTTGAGAACCCACCCATTGTCCTGTAGATTCCAACCACAGCAACCGTGTGTTATAGCAGAGTACAACTGCTCCAGAAAATAGAGGAGAAAGAGATGCTCATTTTGAGGACCATGGACACAAGTTTCCTTCCTCTTTCCCCTCCTTCTTTTGTCCAATATTTATTTTTTTGAGCACTTGAAGCTGAGACTACAGAGAAAAAAGGAAAAAGAGTCCTTGCCTTCAGAGTGCAGAGTCTAGGGCCACTGGCCAGATGGTTGTTGGCTGCAAGGGCTGGGGTCTGTGGTGTGACTGGGCGTAGAGGAGCCTGGGTGAGTCAGACTGCCTGTGGAGGGAAGACACTGCATTCCAGGCCAGGGGCCAGGGCAGCCTTCCAGGCCCTGGAACAAACCAGGTCACCCCGCAAAGCCCAGCTAGCCCTCCCCTGGGCTGCAGGACATTGGACAAGGAGTAGGTCATGGAACAGGCACCTGCTATAATGGTGGACCAGGCCCAGCAACCCAGCCTCCAGGCGTTCCCCCCAAGCCAGGCCTACAGAGGCAGGGCTGGAAAGCAGGCTGAGAAGTATAGCGAGTAGGGCCAGAAGTCCTGTGGAAACTGGCCAGCCCTTGACCTTTTTAGATGATCAAGTGCTACATCCTGTGTTAACTAATGCTCCAGCATCCTTGTGTCCCACCTGTGACCCAGGATGAACCCATGAACCCATGATGAACTTGCAATCCACCTTCCTACAGACTCAGCCACAAAACTTTTGGGGACCCTCCTTTCCCCCCCTAGCTGACCTGGGTCTTATTCCTCAGATTCCCCCTTTCAATTTTTAGAGGTGATAGCTAACCAGTCTCACCAATGGAAGCTAAAAGCTATCACCCCACATCAGTTGGAATCCAATGCTAGGGATGTATCGTGCAAAAGCTCCAAGAGGAGCATAGACCTGGGAATGGTACCAGGATGGGTCTGACTTTGTGTTGCTTTTGCCTTCTCTAGATCTATTTCTTCAACTGTGAAATGGGCCAATAGGACATGCAGTGCAGGGCTGTTGGGATTATGAGATAATATGATGCAAGTCTTTTGTAATTAAAGTACATACTGAGATCATTGGGTGGGGCAAACGATTTGAGCTCAACTACTAACCTAAACCAAACTCACTGCCATCGAGTCAATTCCAACTCATAGTGACCCCCTTTGGGTTTCTGAGGTGGTAAATCTTTATGGAAGTAGATTGCTCAGTCTTTCTTCTCTGGTGGCATAGGCCTAAGGCATTTGGCTGCTGACCAGAAGGTTGGTGATTCAAACCCACCAGCCACTCCCCAGAAGGAAGACTGGGCAATCTACTTCTGTAAAGATTTACTGCCTCAGAAACCCTAACGGGATTGCTATGAGTCAGAATCAATTTGATGGCAGTGAGTTTGGTTTTTTTGGTTTACTAATCTAAATGGAGGAGCTCTGGTAGCCTAGTGCCTAAGGCACTTGACTGCTAACCAGAAGGCTGGCAGTTCAAACCCACCATCACTATGATCCTTCTAGCACATATGGACATGCTGTCATGGGTGTAGCTTGTTATTGCTCTAACCATGAGCGTTTTGCTTTTTTCATCAAATCAGCCACCACTCTGTCAGTTTATCATACTATGATAGCTTGCATGTTGCTGTGATTGCTGGGAACTATGCCACTGGTAGTTGAAATACCAACAGGGTCACCCATAATGAACAGGTTTCAGCAGACCTGTGAGACTAAGAGAGATTAGGAAGAAGGACATGGCCAGGTCCACTTCTGAAAAAATTGGCCACTGAAAACCTTATAGCAGGGAAACATAGTACTGGAAGATGAGCTCCTCAGGTTAGAAGGCATTCAGAATAAGACTGGGGAAAAGCTGCCTCAAAGAGACAGCCTTAATGATATGGATGGAGTAAAGCTTTCTGGACTTTCATTTGTTGATGTAGCACAACTCAAAATGACAAGACACCTTCAGATATCCATTAATGATCAGAACATGGAACATATGAAGTGTGAATCTAGGAAAATCGTTAAGTTGTCAAAAATGAAATGGAACACATAAAGATCAATATCCCAAGAATTAGTGAGCTGAAATGGACCAGTATTGGCCATTTTGAATAGGACAATCATGTGGTCTGCTATGCTGGGAATAACTAATTGAGGAGGAATGGTGTTACATTTGTTGCCAAAAAAGAACATTCCAAGATCTATCGCGAAGTACAATACTGTCAGTGATAAGACAATATCCATATGCCCACAAGATAGACCAGTTAACATCATTATTACTCAAATTTACCAACCACTCAAGCCAAAGCTGAAGATATTTTACCAACTTCTGAAGTCTGACATTGACCAAACATGTAATCAAGATGCTTCAATAATTGCTGGTGTTTGGAATGAGAAAGTTGGAAATAAAGAAGAGTCATCAGTAACTGGAAAATATGACCTTGATGACAGAAATGATGCTGGAGATCTCATGCTACAATTTTGCAAGACCAATGACTTATTCATTGCAAATACCTTTTTACAATGTAAGTGGCAATGATATACATGGACCTCACCAGATGGAATACACAGGAATCAAATAGACTCTATTTGTGGAAAGAGGTGATGAAGAAGCTTAGTATCACCGGTCAGAAGAAGGCCAGGAGCCAACTGTGGAATAGATAATTCCTCATATGTAAATTTAAGTTGAAGCTGAAGAAAATTAAAACAAGTCCACAAGAGCCAAAATACAACCTTTGGTATATCCCAGCAGAATTTAGAGAGCATTTGAAGAATAGGCACATCGAACACCAATGACCAAAGAGCAGGTGAGTGGTGGGATGACATCAAAGACATCAAGCAGCATAGATGAAGAAAGCAAAAGGTCATTAAAAAGACAGGAAAGAAAGAAAAGACCAAAATAGATGTCAGAAGAGACTTTGAAATTTTCTCTAGAAGAGAGTAGCTAAAGAGAAAGGAAAGAATTTTGGAGTAAACAGCTGAACAGAAGGTTTTAAAGGGCAGCTCAAGAAGATAAAGCCAAGTGTTATGATGAAATGTGCAAAGTCCTGGAGTTGGAAACTCTTAAAGGAAGAATATGGTCTGCATTTCTCAACTGAAAGGACTGAAGAAAAAACTCAAGCTTCAAATTGCAATATTAAAGGATTCTATGGGCAAAATATTGAACAATTCAGGAAGCATCAAAAGTAAATGGGAGGAATACAGAGTCATTGTACCAAATTAATTGGTCAATGTTCAACCATTTCAGGAGGTAGAGTATGATCAGGAACCAATGGTATTGAAGGAAGAAGTCCAAGCTGCATTGAAGGAATTGGCCAAAAACAAGGCTCCAGGAATTGATAGAATACCCATTGAGATATTTCAACAAATGGATATCACGCTGGAGGCATTTACTCATCTATGCCAAGCAATTTGGAAGACAGCTACCTGGCTAACTGACTGGAAGAGATTCATATTTGTGCCCATTCCAAAGAAAGGTGATACAACAGAATATGGAAATTACTGAACAATATCATTAATATCACACACAAGTAAAATTTTGCTAAAAATAATTTAAAAACAGTTGCAGCAGTATATCAACAGGGAACTGCCAGAAATTCAAGGTAGATTCAGAAGAGGGCATGAAACAAGGGGTATTTTTGCTGATGTCAGCTGGATCTTGGCTAAATACCAGGAAGATGTTTACCTGTATTTTACTGACTATACAAAATCATTTGACTGTATGGATCATAACACATTATGGATAACACTGCAAAGAATGGAAATTCCAGAACACTTAATTGTGCTCATGAGGAACCTGTACACAGACCAAGAGGCAGTCATTCAAACAGAACAAGGGGATATTGCACGGTTTAAAATCAGAAAAGGTGTTCATCAGTGTATCCTTTCACCATATTTATTTAATCTATGTTGTTGTTAGGTGCTGTCAATTTGGCTCTGATACATAGCAACCATATGTACAACAGAACAAAACATTGCCTGGTCCTGTGCCAGCCTCACAATCCTTGCTATACCTGAGCCCACTGTTGCAGCCACTGGGTTAATCCATCTCATTGAGGGCCTTCCCATTTTTCGTTGACCCTCTACTTTACCAAGCATGATATCCTTTTCCAAGGAATGGTCCCTTCAGACATGACCAAAGTAGGTAAGATGAAGTTTGGCCATTCTCACTTCCAAGGAGCATTTGGCTGCACTTCTTCCAGGACAGATTTGTTAGTTCTTTTGGCAGTTCATGGGAGTTCTGATGGCATAGTGCCTAAGGCATTTGACTGCTAACCAGAAGGCTGGTGGTTCAAACCCACCAGCCATTCCTTGGAAGGAAGATTGGACAATCTACTTCTGTAGAGATATTGCTTTGGAAACTCAAGGAGCAATCACTATGAGTCACGATTGAATTGATGACAGTGAGTTTGCTTTTTGGTTTTAGCAGTTCATGGTACTTTCAGTATTCTTCGCCAGCCCCATAGCTCAAAAGCATCAACTCTTCTTTGGTCTTCCTTATTCATTGTCCAGCTCTGAGCAAATAATCTGAGAAGCTGGGCTAAAAGAACATGGCATCAAGATTGGAGGAAGACTCATTAACAACTGTGATGCAGATGACAGAATATTGTTTGCTGAAAGTAAGTAAGACTTGAGCACATACTGATGAAAGTCAGTACGGATACTTTCTCAAGACAAAGAAAACAAAAATCCTCACAACTGGACCAATAAGCAACTTCATGATAAATGAAGAAAGGTTGAGGTTGTCAAGGATTTCATTTCACTTAGATCCACAGTCAATGCCCACAGAAGCAGCAATCAAGAAATCAAATAGCATAATGCTTTGGGCAAATCTACTGTGAAAGACCTCTTTAAAGTGTTAAAGAGCAAAGATGTTACTTTGAAGTCTAAGGTGCACCTGACCCAAGCCATGGCATTTTCAATAGCCTTGTATGCATGTGAGAGCTGGACAATGAATAAAGAAGACTGCAGACAAATTGATACATTTGAATTGTGATGTTAGTGAAGAATACTGAATGTGCCATGGACTGCTAGAAGAATAAACAAATCTGTCTCGGAAGAAATATAACCATAATGCTCTTTAGAGGCAAGAATGGCCAGACTTGGTCTCTCATACTTTGGTTAGAAGGGACCAGTCCCTGGAGAAGGATATTATGCTTGGTAAAGTCGAGGGTCAGCCAAAAAGAGGAAGACCCTCAATGAGATAGATTGACACAGTGGCTGCAACAATAGGTTCCAGCATAGCAAAGATTGTGAGGATGGCATAGGACAGGGCAGGGCTTTGTTGTGTTGTATATAGGATCACTATGAGTTGAAACCGACCTAACAGTATGTAACAACAACAATGCCCGCCCCAGCAGCCCTGAATAGAGTCTAAGGGTGACACTGCCCAGGTAGCCAAAAGCTAACCTCCTTATTGAAGGCCTAACCCCAGTGCTCAGTACTTTTCCTGGCCTGTAGTATTGCCTCATTCATTTAATTTTGGAGGGAATGGGGAAAATACTTAATGCAGATGACAAAGGATTGTCTTTATAATAAATGAGTTCCTTAAAATTGGCAATAAGCAGTCATGGAAATCACCCAAAAGAAAAGTGGGCAAAGAATACAAATGGGTAATTTTTAGTAGCAAAATCAGAATAACCGATAAACACTTGAAAAGATGCTCAGCTTTATTAATAAAGAACTGCAAATTAAGAGTACAACCAGATAACACCATTTATCTATCTGAGTGGCAAATATAAATGATTCCATTTTGTAACAGAAACAATGTTCACCCCACATGTGCATGTCCACTAGAGTTTCTCCATTTCAGCCCTACTGACATTTGGGGACAGATAGTTCTTTGTTGTAGGGCATCTTGTACACTGTAGGATGTTCAGCAGTATTTCTGGCCTCTTCCCATTAGATGTCAGTAATACCTTTCTCTCTCCAGTTGTGACAACCAAAAAAGATCTACAGACATTGCCAACTGTCCCAAGGGTCAAAATCGTCTCCAGCTGAGAACAACTGGGGATAAACATTTATAGTTGCATATGATTTATGAACACTTAATCTCACTTAACAATAACAATCTCACTTAATTTTAATCATTTCAGACTAAGCACCTGAAGCACAGAGAGGCTGTCACTTTCTTGTGGTTGTAATTCTGTAAACTGTGGACCTGAGGTTCCAAGAGGAGCCTGTCTTCAGAGCTGTGTCTTCCCAAGATGCAGCCACACTGCTCGACTACATTCTTGAGGCTGGACTGGTTGACTGTATGTGAAACTTCATGAACTTCACAGGTTCAAGTTTCCAAGCAAGAATCATACGATAGTAGAGAGGAGAGTGTATGCTGTAGTCCAGTTGAGGCCTGTGGTGTCTGAAACCCTGTCACATGTGAGGCCACAGCCCCAGTGCTGGCTAGGCTCCCCGTTACAATGCCACAGGCAACTAGTCCAGAAAACAGCATCTGGCAGGGCTACCAGACCTTCTAAGCAAGGCTAACCAGAGCTTGCAAAAGAAAGACCTACAGTAAGTACTGTGGCTCCAACTACAGAGCAACCCCATCTATGAATGAAAGTGGAGGGGAGGGCAGAAGCAGGAAGGCAAGCAGCTAGGATAGGAGTGGGGGCACATAGGGTAGCCATTACTGGACTCTTGATTGTTTTTCAATTACCTCCTGGCCTCTGAGCATCCATTTGCTTGCCCTCTGTTCTCTCCACAAAGCACTATCTGCAACTAGGTGGGCATAATCTTATTTGGGGGTGGGGGGACATGGTCATATGATATTTGGTGGGATCTTAGCCTTTGGCCTAATCACACTGAAGCTGAATTTCCTGTTGCTTTGTTCAAGGCACTAGATCACATGCTCTGTTGAGGGCAATTCCCATGCAGTCCACTCACCTTTGGGTGCCTGGCAGAAAGCAGACATCAAGGTTGAATGGGCTGCAGGATGGGGGACGGGGTAGGGGAAGAAGGGTATGGTAAGAGATCTTGGCATTAGAACATGCCTTCCATGGCATGGAGTCCAAATCCCTTGGACTTGCTCAGCCCTATTCTTGGAACCAGATTCTGGGCCTTTTCTTAGGCCTGTGAATAAACCAGAGCAATAAGGACTTCTGAATTGAAGCCAGCTCCCTGATTACCACTCATGAGAGGAGAGAGGCCCTGACTAAGGAACATCAGCTACCATTCTCATTAAACAAGTAAAGTTTGAATTTTAAAATGGGAATTTCTCATTGGATGTGGAAATACTGGCCTGTTGAGGGTCCCCTTCTGGCCCTTGGTGGCACCTGATGAGATGAATTTTTAAGCTGAACAAGCAGCCTCCCTAATGTGCTGGGCTGGACTGCAGCTCTTGCCTGCTTTTTGGCTGGAAGTGTCACACCTCTGTCTCATCTTTGAAGCTTTGCTGAGCTGCCACATAAAGCTGATTGCAGTCTCCTTGGAACCCCCCTGTATCCCTAAAGACATCCACCTTCAGGGTTTTATCCCTCTCTCTTACACACACACACACACACACACTCCCACTTTTTGAAAGCAGGGATCAGATCTTACTGGAGAGACCTCGGGCCAGTGACTCACTCCATAAGCCACCACACAAACAGATGATGGTGACTGAGAGTTTTTATAACTGAGAGATTAGTCTAAATTAGTAGTCCTCTCCTTCACTGGACATTAGACTCTCCAAGAGATGTTTTAAAACTAGTGATGCCCGGCTACGCCCCAGGGCAATTAAATCAGAACCTCTTGGCAAGGGGCTCTGGAATCCATTTAAAAATTCTTCCCCGTGAACAATCAATGTAATCCACCACATAAATAAAACAAAGGAGAAGAACCACATGATCATATCAATTGATGCAGAAAAGGCATTTGATAAAATCCAACACCC
>NW_006922018.1:209427-211448 GCF_000298275.1 Orycteropus afer afer
TTGTGCTCAAAAGTAAAAATCCTCACCAACTTCATATGGAAAGGAAAGGGACCGGGGATAAGTAAAACACTTCTAAAGAAGAACAAAGTAGGAGGCATCACACTCCTCAATCTCAAAACCTACCACACAGAGACAGTAGTTGTAACAGCCCAGTACAATGACAGACACATAGACAAATGGAACAGAAATGAAAATCCAGAAGTAAATCCATCCACATATGGATATCTTTAACAAAGGGCCGGAACTCATTAAATGGGGAAGAGATAGGCTCTTTAACAAATGGTGCTGACAAAACTGGGTATCTATTTGCAGAAAAATGAAAGAGGACCTGTATCTGACACCATATGCAAAACCAAACTCAAGTTGGATCAAAGACTTGTATGTAAATCTAAAAACATAGGAAAAAGGAACATAATTAAAAATGCACAAACACCAGATGACAGAAGACAAAATAGATGACTGGGACCTCTTGAAAATTAGACAATCATGCACATCAAAATATTTCATCAAAAGTGTAAGAACAGAACCCACAGAGTAGAAAAAAATTTTGGCATCGACTTATTGGACAAGGGGTTAATCTCTGAACTTTATAGAAAATTTCAACACCTCAACATCAAAAGGCAAAGTCTAATTAAAAAATGGGCAGTGGAAGATACACACTTCACCAAAGACGACGTTCAGGCAACCAACAAACACATGAAGAAATGCATGTGATCATTAGTTATTAGAAAGATGCAAACCAAAACAATGAGGTATCATCTCACCCTAGTAACAGAAAAGTTAAAAAAAAACCAGAAAACAAATGCTGGCAAGGGTGTGGAGACTGGAATCCTTATACACTTCTAGTGGGATTATAAAATGGTGCAACCACTGTGGAAAATGATACAGCTTCCTTAAAAAACTGCAAACAGAAATTTGATCAAGCAGTCCCACTACTCGATATATATCTTAGAGAAAGAAGAGCCATGAACAGATGACACGAACAGATATATGCTCACTCATGTCCATCAAAGCACTATTTACAATAGCAAAAAGATGGGAACAACCTAAATGCCCATCAATGCAGGAATGGATTAACAAACTGTGGTACATACACACATGGAATACTACGCAACATTAAAGAACAATGATGAATCTGAGAAACATCTCATAACATGAACGAACCTAGAGAACATTATGTTGTTGTTGTTAGGTGCTGTCAAATTGTTTCTGACTCATAGCGACCCCATGAACAGCAGAACAAAACACTGCCCTCCATGATCCTTGCTATACCCGAGCCCATTGTCGCAACCACTGTGTCAATCCATCTCGTCGAAGGCCTTCCCCTCTTTCGTCGACCCTCCACCTTACCAAGCATGACATCCTTCTCCAGGAAAAGGTCCCCTCTGACAACATGATCAAAGTAGGTGAGACGAAGTCTGGCCAACCTCAGTTCCAAGGAGCATCTCAGCTGCACTTCAGTACAGATCTGTTAGTTCTTTTAGCAGTCCATCGTACCTTCAGCATTCTTCGCCAGCACCATAACTCAAAAGCATCTCTTCTTGGGTCTTCCTTATTCATTATCCAGCTCTCACATGCATACAAGGCGACTGGAAATATCATGGCTTGTGTCAGGATCACCTTAGTCCTCAAGGAGACATCCTTGCTCCTCAGCACTTGAAAGAGGTCCTTCACAGCCGACCTACCCAGTGCTATATGCCGCCTAATGTCCTGACTGCTGCTTCCATTGGCTGCTTCCATTGTAGAACTAAGCAACGTGAATTCTTTGACAACCTCAATCTTTTCTCCATTTATCATGATGCTGCTTATTGGTCCAGTTGAAAGGATTTTTATCTTCTTTATACTGAGGTGTAATCCATACTGCAGACTGTGTTCCTCAATCTTCATCAGTAAGTGCCTCAAGTCATCCTCACTTTCAGTAAGCAAAGTTGTATCATCAGCATATCTCAGGTTGTTAATGATTGTTCCTCCAATTTTGATGCCATGTTTTTCTTCATATAGTCCAGCTTCTCAGATTATTT
>NW_006922018.1:213153-228109 GCF_000298275.1 Orycteropus afer afer
ATTTTTGACAACTTCCAATTTTCCTAGATTCATACTTCATACATTCCATGTTCCAATTATTAATGGATGTTTGTCACTGTTTCTGCTCAACTTGAGTGGTGCCACGTCAGCAAATGGAGGTCTTGAAAGCTTTACCTTATCCATACAAGTAAGGCTGATTTTACCCTGATAATGCAGCTCTTGCCCAGTCCTACTTTGAGAGCTTTCTAAACTAAGTGACTCATCTTCCTCCTCTGTATTGGACAATGTTTCTGGACTATTCATAAAGTTGCACAGTAATGTATCAGACAGTGTTTCTCTGCTATTTGTAAGGTTTTCCCTGGCCAAATCTTTGAGAAGTGGATGGCCTCCTCCTTCTTCCTAGTCTGTCACAGTCTGCAAGCCAGGCTGATACCTGTACACCATGTGCATCCCACCGGGTTTGAAACACCAGTGGCACAGCCTCAAGACTCACAGCAACACATCACCACAGCAGGACAAACCGACTGTGGTAGTTATGTTTGTGTGTCTACTTGGCTGGGCCTGGTTGAGTGGCTGGGCAGCTGGTGGTAGTTATTCCCCATGATCAGACTGGGAATCATCTCCATGGTGGGATCTACCACAAGCAGCTGAATAGCTGTCTTTGGTATGTGGTCTGCTTCCTGTATATAAAGAGGAGCCTTGAGAATGGTCTCTAGCCTTTGGCATGCTTGGAACCTGCATGTAGCTGTGTCATTGCTCAGCAGCCTGCTATGCTCTCACGACCTTGGGACTTACAATGGACTTAAGTTAATGACCTGTTGTGTGGATTGGTAACATCAGGGACTGTGCCTTTTTACTTGTCAACCTTGGGGCTTCTCAGCCTCAGTGCTAACAGCTGTCTGGATGAAGAAATGCCTCCAGCTCCAGTGGGCTGGGAGCAGGAGGCAGAGCTGGACCCCAAGGTTGAGGGGCCCAGCCCCTACAGCCCGGCACTTTGAACTTGGACTTAAAGCCTCCCAATTGTAAGAATTAACTCCTGGGTGTTAAGGGCATCCCATTTGTGGTATATTTCTTGTCAGAGCAGCACTAGGTAACCAGAACACCAACAGACAAGTTTGTCTCCCTTAGCTGTTGGAAACCCCTCCAACCACCCTTACCTGGATCCCTGCGGCTGACTCCTCAATCTGTTCCGGTCCCCTTTGCCTTTTCTGTCCTCTCCCTGCCTTCCCACCTCACTGCTTGTGGGGCATGGAATGGGTTCCCTCTCCTCACCTGGGCCCCTGCAGCTGACTCCTTGATCATTCACCATTATGGTGAATGAAATTAGTCAATCACAAAAGAACAAATATTGTATGAAACCACTACTGTAAAAAGTAAACAAAAAAAAAAAAAAGTTTTCACACACAAAGTGATGGTTACCAGGGTGGGAGGGGAAGGGAGGGTAAACTACTACTAGAGGGTAGGTGCCTATTAACTTGGGTGACTTGTACACTGCCATTGAGTTAATTCTGACTCTTGGTGAACTTTGTAGGGTTTCTAAGGCTGTAAATCTTCACGGAAGTAGATTGCTTTATCCTCCTTCCTCAAAGCAGCTAGTGGGTCTGAACTGCTGACTTTCTGGTTAGCAGCCAAATGCCTTACCCATTGCACCACCAGAGCGCCTTCATGGATGAAGGGGAAAGCAATACACAATAAAGGGGAGGTCAGCAAAAAATAAGTAAGGCCAGGAAAATACTGAGACAAGCACAAAAGTTAAAGGCAACAGATGTAAATATACCAACTCATACACAATCCTGCAGTAACTCTAACAATAATCGGTAATTTAAGAGC
This sequence comes from Orycteropus afer afer, assembly GCF_000298275.1. Classification (NCBI taxonomy): domain Eukaryota; kingdom Metazoa; phylum Chordata; class Mammalia; order Tubulidentata; family Orycteropodidae; genus Orycteropus; species Orycteropus afer. The sequence goes on from NW_006922018.1 coordinate 214,945, forward strand.
AGATACACAGAGGCAAGCTGAACAGGTGTGAGAAGGATTGGACTACACCAGGAATATATACAGGTATGACACAGGATATTTCTACATATATATTTACATATGCTGCAAACAAACCCATGACTAGAGCATACAGGGAGCAAATTTATAAAAACTAAGCCATAACCAAAAAACCCTGAGTGAGTGAGTAGCTGGGGCTGGGGACTCAGGACCATAGTGTTAATGGGACATCAAGGTCAACTGGCACAACATAGTCCACAAAGACAATGTTCACATCCTACTTCAGCAAACAGTGTTTTGAAAGCTTCCAAGTGGCTATCTAAGGTGCAACTATTGCTTTCTCCTTATGCAGAGAAAAGAAGAGTGATGAAAATCAAAGGCACATGGAAACAATTAGTCCAAAGGAGTACTGGGCCACTTAACCCTCAGCCTCTATGACCCTTCCACCAGAACCAGATGGTGTCATTACTACCAACTGTTCACATCAGAAGGTCCTGGATAGGGTGGGAGAAAAATGTGGAACAAAACTCAAAATCATAAAAAAGATCAGGCTTATTGGTTGGATAGATATTGGTGGGACCCCCAGGACTGTGGCCCTTGGTCATATTTCCAATCTGAAACTGGTCTCAGTTCCACAGCTGAATTTTCAGTCAAACTATAGACAGGTGTACAGAGTGAACAGTAACTCTGGGAAGGGAGGCACCCCTTAGAACCACCAACCATTCAAGATAAAAGGGCAGCATTTGCTTAAGGACAAGTTTCAGAAGGCAGGAAAGGTTAGGAGAGGAGTGGGAACTAGAAGCAGGGAGGATGTGGAAGGAGTAAGGTTACATTGAGGGGATTGCAGTCAATGACATGAAACAACGTGTGAACTGTTGAATGAAAACTGATTTGGCTCTGTAAACTTCCACCCAAATTGCAAGTTTTTTTTAAAAAAATTTTTTTAAAGGGGAGGAAAAAAAAAGTAGAAATTCTAGCTAGGCAAGGCAGAAGAGAGAAAACTGTACCAGTACCGGGAGACTGGCAATAGGTCCAGCAACTGTTATCTAAACCTCAAGACACGTGACTGCCTCACTCACCTGTAGTCCCCAGGCCTGCTACATCCAGATGGATGACTCTTCATCCTTTAAGGGCCAGCTTTTCCTACTCCAAGAGCATTTTCCAGACTCTTACAGCCCCAACTCAGTTGTAAGTTTGAAATCTTTTTTTTTTTTAATTGTGATTTGGGTGAAGACTTACAGAGCAAATTCACGTGTTTGAAATCTTAAAGATTAATAAGCAACAACTTCTTGAGTTATTGTTAAGCCCCTGTAGGTACAGATCACCTAAAGGTCCTGGTGCACAGCCCTGGGAGGGGTGGACAACATATGAAGGGCACTTTTAACAGGAAGTACCTTACTAAAGTATAGCCCTGAAAAGCTCAATGAGGGCCAGAGGAAAACACATCTTTGTGGGTAGGGGGATAGTGGAGAAAAAGTAATTCTAGTTACAGACTGAGAAACCTGACTAGGTGCTTCATCCATTCCTGAGTTTTGTTCCTACCTGATTCAGGATAGAAAATGTATGACTTACAGGGGTATCTGTGGCTGGTAGTGTTTTTGATGACAGATGAGATTTTTCTTTTTTTTAAAAAATCTTACGAACAAATGAGTACGTGTGGATGTTGCCCCATCAACAGGCAACATGAGGACTTCCAAGGACAGTGGTTGATAAAAGAACTCATAGCATCCAAGGAGTGTGTAGACCCCAGCAGACAAGCCACCCAGTTTTGACTGAAAATAGTATTATGCAGCATGATCCATGTTCTTCATCAGATTTGGCTTAGAGCTACCTGATGCTCTTCCCAAATGCACGCTCAGAGATATTTACAATTCTGAGACCATGGGAAAAAATATGCCATCTTCAGCCTCAAGGGGGACACTCTCAGAGGCTTCTGGACAGTCACTGGAGTGAATGTGTAAGAGGTCAACACTGACGGACCCCTTGTTCATCATAATGTGCAAGCTCTGTAATGTTGGCTTGTAACGCCAGATGTGTTGTTTCACATTCACACCCTGAATGCACGTGCTTAGGTGGAGAGGAAACACGTGGAGGACTGGGGCAGGAAGGCACCATCTCCCACCCCAAGACAGATAGGGGGTCTAATTTAAGTGTCCATAGCCAACTAGATTCAGGGCTTGCTCCTCCACTTTCGTGCCCTCAGTGCCTGAGTGGGGCTGAGCCTTGGGGCCCACTTGCCCACGACAAATCACAGCCACAAGGCTGCTTTGTGATCTCATTTGAGGACATTTTCCATCAACTTCTGTTTGATTAGGAATGCTAAAGTAGTAAATTTGCCCTTTAACCCTTTCATGACTGAATTATTTTTTGCTTTGAATTTGTTGTTGATACCACGTGTTTTCAATAATGGAAGGTACACTGAAATCAGTAGGGAAAAAATTTTTTTTACTTAATGTGGATTTTGATACTATTATGTGGGGCATACATGTCCCAAGTGCACTGTGGTGGTAGGATTGGTGGGGTTAAGCCTGTTTCTTCAGATTCACAGCTATACAGGTCCCTGCCAGGTGGGAGCACACAGTACAACTGGAATAGCAGCTTCCCAAGAAAACCTGAGAGGCTGAAAACATTGGTATGTGATGTTTCACGGGTCACAAAAGAATTAGTAACTCAAAGAATGAGTATCTTACTCTTGACGGCACATAACAACAACAACAACAACAATAGGTTGGGCCTCTTAAATGGGATGTTTACCTCTTGTACATCCTCCCCACAGCTATACTCACTCCTCTGTCCCAAGCTTTGGTGTGCCCAGCAGACCCTGGTACAAGGTTCCCATTTCTCCAGGTTTTCCCCTAGGATGAATTAAGAGGCATGGGCTGGGGCCCTTCATCTGTCTGGAGAGAGGAACAGAAGAGAGACAAGAAACCAGTGTCTGGAGGCCCAGCCCAGCCTAAGATCATCAGAAGCAGCCCTTCCCATTCCACACCAAGGTCTGCACACCTCTTCCCACCAGCTTCTGCTTTCCTGGTCATGGGACCAGAGCTGGCTTAGGAAGGTGGGCACTGCAGGGGCCAGCTGGGGTGGCAGTGAGTAGGCTGTGGGGGCTAAGCTTTCCCTTCACTTCCTCTGACAAGAACAGGAGGAGGGACCCAAGATCTGACTGTGCTAGATGTAAATGCTGAGAAATCCCAGTCCTGTGCATTAAACTCACAAATGCGGAAACCACAAACCCCAATGAAAAACCCCGTCTTTTTTTTTTCCCCTTCCCAACAGCTAGTCCCAGTGATATTTATTACTCAGCCTGAGTTGGAATAACATTACACTAAAATAGAAACTGCTTCTGGCTTTACAAAACCTTTGTACAAACCCTCTGGCTGTTCTGTGTGTGGGCAACAGACTGCTGATGCCAAGGGTAAAGGGTGCCTGGGTGCCCTGAGAGCAGGGCCTGCTGGGAGAGTCACAGGGACAGCTAGACAATTCATTCAAACACTCCAGCCTTGCAGGTGACTCAGGGCCATGTATGTGTGGTGTGAGCTGCTGGGCCCTGAGAGACCACCCCCAGGCTTAAGGCTAATCTAGTCTAGAAGGACACTTGGCCAGGGCCTTTCTCCAGGAATAGAACTTGGGTGGGTGGGAGAAATGTACAACCCTGTGGATGGCCCAGGAGAACAATCCGTGGGTGGAGACAGTTCTTTGGGAACTTTGTCCCAGGGGCAGCAGGCCATGAGGCAGAAAGGGAGCCCCAGAATGCTACCTGCAGTCACTGTTACGGTCAGGCATCAAAGCATTGTTCCCAGAAGCCTTCCCAATGCCCAGCCTAGGGACTTCTCTTCAGGGATTTTGCCTTGCTCCAAGGCCACCTGCAGCTTGGTAAAACCCCAGCCCTTGTGGAGCGTCTCAGAAAATGTCCTGAATCTTGTTGACAATCCTGAGATGGTAAAGCTGGTCTGGTCCAGAGGCCAACTGCTTTCTGAAGCCCCAAGATGCCTGCTGTGTCCCTCACTGCCAATTTACATTGCTCCTTGGAGTCCAACTGTTCGGTCCTCATGTACTCTGTGCGAGAGGTGGGCCAGCTGCACCCACACCCAGGTCCTCCAGGGCACAGGCAGTACCATGGTGGCACTATCTCAGGGGCTGCTTGAGCTCAAAGAGGCCTGTCCCACCCTTGACGACTTTCCCAACCACTAGGCAGGCGGAAGGGGACCGCAGCTCATCGTGGGATCCTGGGAGAGACATGAAGCATTTGTTAGGTCACAGAGGGAGAAGTTGGGGCTGAAGGAAGTGGACTGGGAGCTTGTCACGGAGGTCATGTGGCTGGGGTACCTCACAGGCTCAGATGGCCATGAGGAGCAGCCCCAAGTCTCTGAGGGGCAGGGAGGCTATACGAGTCAGCAGTGCTTCTGAGTTCAAAAGACAGTTAATAGCCTTTGTTACTCCAAAAACAGCTCCCTGTCTGCTGCCCACCCCTTCCCCAGCTGCCCTGTTATCAAGCTACCAAGATCTTATGGGAAAGGCATCATGGTGAGGACCCTGACATCCTGTGGAGGAGTGAAGGGCAGAAGTACTGACCCATCATGGTGGCTTGCTTCAGAAACTGGAAGCTGGTTTCAAATGTCATCTGCTGCAGAGGAGAGGAGTTGGACCGGATCCCAAAGCGGTTCAGTGGCTTGTAAACGCCCTCAAAGCACATATAATCAGCAACGAGGGAGAGATGGCGAGGATCAACTGCAATGCCTGTCACATGGGCGGTAACATCAGGAAGGATTACAGCGAGGAGGGGGACAGTGGGGAAAGCATCACCTGACCCAGGCTACCCTGCCTTCCAGAAGGAGCTGAGGTCAGATGTCAGCTTCCAGCTAGGGTTCCACTCCAGTTCCGCCACCTACTCACTGTGTCATTTGACCCCTAAGCCTCATCTGGGGAGTTACTCCATTACCCTTGGTTGCTATGATGACATCCTGCTTTCCGCTCACAGTGAGCAGCAGAGGGAACAGAGAGTCCATCCTTGCAGGACACAGGATTTTAACTGCATTGCTTTCACTTGGAAACTGAAACATTGAAGGAAGGAAGGAAGCAACATCAAACTGGAACTTCCTCAAAGACACCAGTAGCTCAGAAACAAGGAGGCCTGGGACACGGGTGACCTACAGAACGCACAAAAGCCTCCATGTCTTCATGCTCACTCACTCAATGCACCCACTTCTCAGTTCATACCATGGATCTGGTTGGACATGGATCCTGACCCCTTGCCTTAGCTGTCTGGTCCTCTAACTAGCATTGTGACCTGCTGAGTCTCATGTGAGGACTGTAGAACCCTGCTAGCTCCTCAGCAAGTCCTCTTACCGTACACAGCAAACACGTCCTTGATCTCCTTCTCAATCACCCGCAGTGCGGCCTCAATGCCGTATGTGTTGGCCATTGCATGGATGTCATTGGAATAGAGGCGGCGCAGGTCCAGAACCTGGGGAAGAAAGGAGGAACTATGTACTCAGAGGGCCTGGCCTTCTGCTTTCTTCTGCCTGGGTATAAAACTCTGGCCACTCTCTCCCTCTCCCTGTCTCTGGCAGCTAAGGACAGCTGATGACAAAGTGGTCAATAGGTGGCCCAAGATTAGTGAAAGGAAATAGGCAGAGCTGCTGATGGAATGCTGGCTGGGCCCCCAAGACCTGTCTTGTTTTCATTAGCAGATTCAACAGCAGACTTGGCATACAGTTTAGATTCAACAGGAACAAAGGTCTTTTTTTGTTTTATTTATTTATTTTTAAAAAAATAAAACAGAGAACTATTTCTTTGGGAGACATGGAAGTGCCCCTGCCAGAGACACTTTATACATGACACGCATGGAACAGGGATGGGTCAGCTCCACAGAGTATTTCAGGCCCCACCAGGGCCTAAAGTTCCAACTTAACTGTCTTGGAGTGGCCTGCTGTGGCTCTGTGCTATGGCTGGTGGGAGACGAGCCCCAATGATAATAATAGTCTACAGGAGACAAGTGAGACCCTGGCGACCTCCCTGGCCCTGTTTAAACAAACCATATGAGTACATGAAGCATGTACTCATGCCGGTACTGGTGGCCGACTCTCAGGAGGGAGAAGCTCTCTCTTGCGCTGTCCATTGGGGAAGTGTTTGGTAAAGGGCTCCAGGAAGAAGGCTTAGAGGGGAAGCTACTGGTGGGGGAAGACATGCACCAGGCAGGGAGAGCTTTGCGACCTTTGCTCAGACTCGGCTAGAGTAGGCTACAGGGGTTCCACGTTTAGTACTCTATGGGGACACTTGTGCTGAGTGGCTGAGAGACTTTCTGAAGACTCATGGAGACTCAGAGAGCTGGGAACACTAGAAGAGACAGCCCAGAGGAAAGATGAGACATGCTGGTGGAGAGGGTGGGCAAAGACCACACAGGCCTTTGCCTGGGGCTGGGCTGCCCCTGCAGAGCCTCCTTTACCTGTGCAAAGCGAGCTGCTCCTACGACCTGACTCAGCAAAGGAATGTGCAAACAGTTTTCTAAATTATTTTTTTAAAGTTTACTTTTCAAAAAAAACCCAAACTCACTGCTGTCGAGTCAGATCCAACTCATAGTGGACTCCTCCTTGGGTTTCCGAGGCGGTATCTCTATGGAAGTAGATTGCTGAATCTTTCTTCCTAGGAGTGGCTGCTGGGTTTGAATCACCAGCCTCCTGGTTAGCAGTCAAATGCCTTAGGCATTATACCACCAGACCAAAAAAAAAAACCAAGCTCACGGCCATCGAGTCAGATCCAACTCATAGCAACCTCTCCTTGGGTTTCCAAGGCAGTATCACTACGGAAGTGGATTGCCCAACCTTTTTTCCTAGGAGTGGCTGATGGGTTTGAACCAGCCTTCTGGTTAGTAGTCAAATGCCTTAGGTACTATGCCACCAGAGCTCCTAAAGTTTACTTTGGTAAGTTTTAATTTCAAGGGAGCAAAAAAAAAAAAAAGTGCTCAAATTAGTTTGGAAAACTATAGGTTAGATGGATTTAAGCAAGTTTCTTTATTGCAAAGCCTTTTACAGGTCAATGTGCATGTAAGTCCCCAGGAGGAGAGGTAGGACATGCAAACTTGTCTAGGGAAATACTGGCCTAGAAGCAAGAAGGGCAAAGGAAGGCCCAGAGTAAACATCCCCACCTTTGAGAGGCCTGATCCTGAGACAATGAACATGAAGGCTCACAGCTGCTTCTTGGTCCCCTGGCCGGCAGATCACCCAGAGCAGGAGACACCTACCTCAGCATATTTGAACAGCTCAGGGAGGTTGATTCCTTCTGTGTTTAAGACAAGCTCCTTCTCATTCATCTTGTTGGTTGTTTCATTCAGGAGGCAGCGGGTGATGCCCTTGGTAGCGTAGACGACAGAGCCATGGGCCAAAGACACTACCAGGGAGCTCATGTCAAAGTTGATCTTCATCAGAGGGAGCTTCACCGTTACCTGGGAGAGGCGGGAGAGCTGGGCACGGGCAAGATGGCTGCTCCCACCCCACCCCACCCTGTGCAGAGGGCCCCACTGCCTGGGTGCCCTGGGGGAGCACCATCAAGGCTCTCAGTAAACAGTTGGGCTGAGGCAGGTGGGTCTGCACAGGTGAATACTGGATGACCCAAAGGAGCAGCCATTTCCAGTCAGCAGATCAAAGGTAAAGACGGTGGAGCTGTTATTGTACACATAATGTCACTCTTAATAACTTTCAATTAACCAGAGTCTGATGCACATTTGTCTGGTGGGTGTCATCCTCGTCAGTGGTCACTATGATTTGGGAACCACTGAATTGGATCAAAGGAAAGGACAGAGTAAGTCTGTTTGTAAATGTCTAGGCATTCAAGAAGTCCTGATGGCTCAGCTGCTAACTGTAAGATTGGTGACTCACACCTACCTCTGAGGGAAAAACACCTGGCGATCTGATCCTGTAAAGATTACAACCTAGAAAACCCTATGGGGCAGTTCCAGTCTATCATGTGGAGTGTCTATGAGTAGAAAACCATCTCGAAGGCACTCAACAATAGTAACAGGCATCCAAGCCAGTCTTTGAGGTAATTATTAAACTTCCAAGTGAAGGACCAGAGGCTGAGGATGAGGCTGTGCTTGTGGGTTGCTGCTGTTGTTAGCTGCCAAGGAGTTGATTTCTGACTCATGGTACCCCCAGGTGTGTGGACCAGAACTGCTCCATAGGGTTTCCAAGTCTGTGACTATTCCGAGGCAGATCACCAGGCCTGTCTTCAAAGGCACCTCTGAGTGGGTTCAAACTACCAACCTTTTGGCTAGCAGACAAATGCTTTTGCACCACTGGCAAGAATGAAGATCCAGGACAGCTGTGATGTATGTCAACATCTCTTAAATTGAGAATGAAATGAGGGGATATATTTGAAAGTACCTAGCAACAAGTACCTGGCAGATCAGACCCACATTTATACTATTCTTAAAAAATTAGAGAGAATTGGTCCACGAGGGATTTAAAAGAAAATGTACATGGTCATGCTCTGAGCAGAGGGTCTATAGCTGTCTCCAGATCCTTAAAGGGACCTGGGACTAGAACAGATTCAGAGTCGCTGTTTTAGAGGCAATGATGCAACAGGCTGTCACAGCCCTCCCCACACCCTGAGGGTCTGAACCTGCTGGGAAGGGAGGCAGTGGTGAGCTGTGCCCACTGGCCTACACAGCACACTAACCTCGCACCACAGGCTCTCCTCTGTGTCGTATTTGTAGTCCTCTATGAACGTGTGGGACTCGCACACGGCCTGGATACGGCGCTCTGCGGCCTCGGCTCCCTGGCCACGGGTGGCTTTCGGGGGCTGGGTCAGGGCCGTGTCCTGCTCTGGGCTGGAGCCGACCTCTTCTTCCTGCTCTTGGGTGCCTTCACCAGAGACACTCTCTTCCTCTTGCATGTCTTCCTCCTCATTCTCCTCCCCATCCTTCTCCCCTTCTTCCTCACTCTCATAATCAACCTAGTAGGAAACAGAGCCAGGCTGGATCATTCAGGGTGCTTGGTCCTTCCCTTGGGAATACCACCCCCTCAATGCCAGTGCCCCCTGCCTCAGAGGTAGAGTCTGCCCCTCCACAAAGCATTCCCTGGTTCACCCACTTGACCTTAAGCTTTCTCTTAACCCTTCTGTGACCCATGGGACATATATTTCCCATCAACATTTTCAGCCTCTGAGGTTCCTTGGGAAACTGCTATGCCAGTGTAGAATGTGCTACTGCCTGGCAGGGGCCTGTGTAACTACATGAATCTGAAGAAACGGGCCTCAGTCCACCAATCTTACCAGCACAGTTCACTTGGGACATATGTATCCTACATAATCATATCAAAATCCGTATTACCTGGAAATTTTCTTCCCCCTTGATTTCAACATGGCTTCCATTGCTAAAAACACATGGTATCAACAAAAAATCCAAACCAAAAAATAATTTGGTCACAAAAGGGTTAATTTTGGATGCCCTCAGCCCCTCTAAACTGCAATTTGTCCTCACAGCCATTATGATAGTAGGGAGGGGCTTATTGGGCAGGGGAAAGGAAACATTATGTTCAACTTCTCCTTGCCAAAGAGAGGCCTTTGGGTGCTTGAGTCTGATTCAAATCCAGAGAGATCCAGACCCAAAGGGCAACCCAGCCATGTATGTTCCCTGATAGATTCCTATCCTACCAACACTATCCTCTCAATTAAGAGGTGTGCTGGATAGGTCAGGTTCAAGGTTCCTAAATGGCTCCCAGCAGGATACAAGAGCTGTAGACTTGTGCATGAGAGGATCATGCCTCTGTCAGATGGAGGAGGGGTATGACCACAGCCCCTTCACCACCAGCTGCAGAGTTCCCGCACCTCCTCTTCTTGCTTCTCCTTGCGTTTGGCATCAGAGGCATCAGCGTCCCCTTCTTCAGCTTCAGCATCCACAATGTGCCCCTCCTCTTCCTCATTGTCTTCCTGCTCCTGTGGTGTGGGGATAAGTAGGAAAGAATAGGTCCAGTATCCAGTGCTCAGTATATCTATCCATTTACCCATAATTGATCAGGCAGGACATGGATGGGGTCCACCCATCCATCCATCCATCTACCTGCCTACCTACCTACCCATCCATCCATCATTATATCCACCTACCACCCTCCCAATTCTCCATCTTCCTACCCACGCATCCCACTACCCCTCAACCAAACCGACCATCTATTCATCATCTACTCTGTGCCTGCTCTGGATTACATACCTCCTTCCCTGATGTCTTCATCTCTACATGCACCATTTGCAAAATCTTTCATTTTCAAAAAAGAAAAAAGTACCAGGGCTTTCCAAGCCACTGAAAGAACAGGGTACACCCTTCAAAATATTGTGCCAAATATTTTTGATCAAACCAGTTGCAGAGGAGGATAAAGAAGGGTAGTTTTAGTGGACTAGTGAGTATTTCAAAAGCCAAACATCTACATCTTTCTGCTAACTTCAGCTCCTAGTTTCTTATGGTCTCCTACTGCAAAAGGACAGAATTAAGATCTTGTGCAATCTCTCAGACAGTCCAAACCCATTAGTGCTTGGTTAGTTATCACACAGGGCAGGAGCACTCTAGCATTGTCTCTGGTCTCAAATGGCCTCTCATTTCAGAGGTGAGGAAGTGATAAAGCTTAGACTGCACAGCTGGGCAGGGGCTGTCCCCATCTACACTGTGCCCCACACTCAGAGAACTGCTCACCCACAGTCTATTGCTGCACAGCATTACAAATGGCTGGCTTAGATGACACTTAGGTCTTATTCCTCAGAGTATGCCTCAGGTCTGGCCATCCCCTGGGTCTCCTGGCAGATGTGGTATCATTCTTAGACTCTTTTGGCTACAATGGCTTTTTCTTGTCTCCTTCCCTTTTCTTCACTGCAGCTCCCTGCTTCAAAATGCCTCTTCTAGTCCCTGCCAGTCCCCTAGCAGGCCTCAGTTCATCTGGACTGGGAAAGTCAGGCAGAGCAAAATGACACACAGGAACTTTCAGAAATCCAGCATGACTCTCAGTTCCATGACTCTGAGCCAACCCTCAGGATAAAAACCACTCACAGAGGGGTCGTTGACAGCAGACAGACAGAGGACCCAGAGCCCTCATCTTGGGCAGACTAGCCCATGCTGTCTGGCAGCCTCCCCTGCCTGGCCATCACATCCAAGAAGTAAATGTTACTTTTTGGCTCTATCACAACTGTGGGTAAATGCTAAGGTGAGTACAGATAACACCCAGACCTGAAGAGTATTAAGAAAAATGTCACAGAGCCTTTGTAGGAGGAGAATGAGTGAGTTGCCTACCCTCACCCCCCAGCCTCAGGGGGCCTTCCTGGTGTACTTACTCACCTGATTCCTCCCAGACTCTCCAGCATTGTCTAGATCCCGCTGGGTGGCTCTTCGAGTGTTTACGCTTCTGAAAGCTGAAGCTTTATTATTCTTCTTTCTGATAGACTCCATCAGAAGTTTAAAAAATCTAAAATGAGAAGAAGCAATACAACCTGTTCAGTATCAGCCTCTCCATCCTTTCTCACTGCAGAAGTAGGCTGTTCTGTTCAAGGATCACACACCTTCTCAGGTGAGGTTGAGGAATTCTTTAGAGCATTTATAAATGAGATGGATGCTCAGCCTCTCCTTTCTGCCCACTTTTTCTCCTCTCACCGTTTCTGAATGGCATACATTTGGCATGTCAGAAAGAAGACAGGCTCCAGAGACAGATGGACCTGCCACTGTTGAGGCATGTGACTTTGAGCTAACAGATGGCCTCTCAGAGCTTTAATTCCATCACCTACAAAATGTGGGTGAATCAGACGTCACATTGCTCTGGGCAAAACTGCAGCAAAAGACCTCTTTAAAATGTTAAAAAGCAAAGGTCACTTTGAAGACTAAGGTGTGCCTAACCCAAGCCATGGTCTTTTCAATTGTTTCATATGCATGTGAGAGCTGGACAATGAATAAGGAAGACCAAAGAAGAGTTGCTGCTTTTGAATTGTGGTGTTGGCAAAGAATACTGAAAGTACCATGGACTGTCAAAAGAACTAACAAATCTGTCCTGGAAGACATGCAGCCAGAATGCTCCTTGGAAGCGAGAATGGCCAGGACTTCGTCTCATGTACTTTAGTCATGTTGTCAGAAGGGACCAGTCCCTGGAGAACGATGTCATGTTTAGTAAAGTAAAGGGTCAGTGAAAAAGGGGAGCACCCTCAATGAGAGAGACTGACACAGTGGCTACAACGATGGACTTTAGCATTAACGAGGATTGTGAGGATGGCACAGGACGGGGCAGTGTTTCATTCTGTTGTACACAGGGTCACTATGAGTCACAGCCAACTTGATGGCACCTAACAAGAACAATGTGTCTTTTAGGAAGAAAGGCCTCAAGATCTACTTCTGAAAATCACCTGATGAAAACCTTATGGAGCACAACGGTTCCACTATACATGGGGTTGCCATGAGAAAGGGTCGACTTGACTGCAGCCAACAATAACAACAATGTGTATCTTACAATCATCTTCGAAGGGTGAGAAATCACCCTGTTAGGACAGTGAGAATGGGTGCTCAATATACTACAGGCAAGGTGCAGCTCTGGCTGTTATCTACACAAGGATGGCCTCAGGACTCAGCCCGCCCTCCTGACATCCACAGCATTTCCAGAAAGGACCAGTTCAGGCCAGATAACACCTGTCTTCTTGGTGTGGGATGAACTGACAAGTGATCAAAGAACTAAGGCTGCAGAAAGGTTCATCAGAATTTCAAAGGCAGTGATAACTGTGACAATAAATCTTGCCAAGAGCTTAGAATAAAACCAGTTTAAAAGAACCAACCTGTTGCCAAAGAACCTGGGGAGCATATCCTGGCCCCTCACTCCCTCCTCAGAATTATCCTGTTTCATGCTCCCTTATTGACTCCCTGCTTCCATTCTTATTTCTTTCCTCATGCAATCTCTTGCCTGTCTTCTTCATCAGGTCATAACAGTATTCCAAAATGGATTGTTTACCATGTAAAGCGTCAGGTCCCCAATTCACCCTTCCATCTTCAAGTCCATTTTGGAATACTAGTAGCATTTTGCTGAACATCTATACCTATAATAAAACTCACTCACTATCGTTGAGTCAGATCCAACTCATAGTGACCCTTCCTTGGGTTTCTGAGGCAATATCACTACAGAAGTAGATTGCCCAACCTTCCTTAAAGGGGGGGTGG
>NW_006922018.1:228209-259553 GCF_000298275.1 Orycteropus afer afer
AGATGAAAAGATGGGCTCCTGTCCCTCAAGGAGCTTAGAGTCTTAATTTGGAAAGCAGGCAAGTCAAGTGTTTAGTGTTTGCTCATTAAAAACCAAAGAATGCCACTTCCTTCTCATTTTAAGTTTTTATTTTTAACCTATACATGGTTTTCCTGAGGTTTCTGCCCTTGGCAGAAGAAAGGTTCCTTATCCACTAATACAGTAAAGAGTTTGTTCCCTAAATGCTGGGGACAGAGGATGGGGCCACATGAGGGTAAGAAGGGCTTGACTTTCCCAATAAAATAGCTGGGAAAAAGGTGCTGGAAGAGACGTTTCTGAAAGGACAGACTCAGGTTCAAGTCCCAGGTCTGCTACAGGCCAAGGAGGGTCTTGATCTCATCTGCAAAGTGGGGCTCTTCCCACCTCTCACACAAGGTTGCTACACAGAGTAAAGGGAATGAGATGAGATGGAATGAGTGTGTGGAAATAGGGGCCTGCTGCACACCCAGGAAGAACTACTCAGTAATCCTGCCTCCCACTGCTATGGGATAACTGCTTCGGTTCAGAGGGCACCCTTGGGCCATATCACTTAGTGACCAGTCCTACCTCTGGGGCTCTTCCGCCTAGCATTTCAAGTCCTCCTGCCAAACACCCATCTGCCCCCACCCCTCTGTGGTCTTCAGGCTTTTGCTTAAGCCATTCATTCTAAAATGTCTCCAGTCCCTATCTACCTGCTGGAGCTGTGCCCATCCTTCAAGGCTGGGTTTGAGTGTAGATGCAATTCCACAAGAAGCCTTCTCTGAGTCCTCTAGTTGGCACTACCTTGTCTGTCTCTTTTGGGTAGAGAACACAATATAAAGTGAAAGAGTAAAAAACCACCCAACTGCTAAGTGGTGTAACTGTTACGAGGTTACAGGAGTTTTTCTGGATGTGCAAACAACTTGCCATTCTGGGATTCTACCAATAGCAAGGGAACTGAAAGCCTACAGAGGCTACTCTCTGAAGGTTTTGCTATTTGTCAGAATGTGGCAACTTCAAGGGAATAGGAAGGGGAGCCTGCAGACACCGCCCATCCCACATACATAATTACAAACAGGGAATGTGACCCTTGGCTGGATCTGAATGTGCCTGGCCCACAGCTCCACCACCTGCTGTTTGGAAAGTTAGAAGCACAGCAGCTGTAACTGCAGAGGCCACCAACTCGGTGATTTCATGGCTGGGGTCAGAACTCACACCCCCGACTCCTCAGCCTATGCTCTTTCCACTTCCCTACTCCCAGCCCACCTTCCAGATAATTTACACAAATAATCAAAGTGATGGTGCCAGTTTAGGTATTTGTTGTTGTTGCTGTTGTTGTTGTTATGTGCCGTCGAGTCAAACCCGACTCATAGCGACCCTTCCTTGGGTTCCCGAAGCAGTATCACTACGGAAGTAGTATTGCCCAACCTTCCTTCCAAGGAGTGGCTGGTGGGTTTGAACCGCCAGCCTTCTGGTTAGCAGGCAAGTGTCTTAGCCACTATGCTACCAGAGCTCCCAGTTTAGGTATTTAGGGACCCTCAATACTTATACTTTTCCACTTAGGGAAGTGCCCCTCTCTTTTTTTCCCCAAAACCTATGTCAAAAGGACCTCATGATCTCATAGTTAGTAGGGAAGGAAAGAAAGGGAAGGCAGGGGAGTAAAAGCAAGGGAAAAGGGAGGTAGAGAGGAAAAAAGATAGGGGAGGAAGGAGAAAAAGCTGCCTGGGGTTTCTCTCTGCCCAGGGCTTTTGAAAACTCTCTGACATTTCGTGGTCTGTAGGAAGCCTTAACGTGGCTGCTTCACTGCCTAGGTGCCATTAAAGGAGTCCAAACCATATCCCAATTTGTACACTGCTTCTTCGTTTATCTGTGGCTGAGACCTAAAGTCTGTTCTGGTGAAATCACAAGAGTAATAATTGCATCAAAGCACTTAGGTTTGTTTATCACATCTTTTCAAGTGCACAAGCAAAATACAACTAGGAGTTGAAAAGGCACTTCACTGCTGGAAAGAAGCCAGGGCTGTCACTCATCAGGAAGAAATAAAAAGACCCGTGATTTACTATTTGCAATCCCACAAGATAATGTAAGTAAAAAGAGCTTACAGCACAGGCTAGCACTCGCCCCACGCCAACTTATGGGCTCAGCAAGCCTGAGCCTTGGGTGAATAGAAATGGGGGAAAACACCAAACTCCATCTGCTCTTGACAGCTGCCAAGAGGCCATGTGATGCTAATTTCCATTTCTCACAAAAGGGCTGATTGGCCAGCACCAGCACCTGAGGCGTTTGGTAGTTATAATCCTCACCGTTAATTCAGGAGCTGGCAGGAGGGTGGGTGCACTGGTCTCCTGTGATGCTGCCCAGTGTAAAGGACAGCACCAGGGCCTGAATGGTCAAACGTTCTCTGAGTCCAGGTAGACATCAACACAGGTGTTTCAGGGCTCCTGTCCCAGGGGCAGGATCTGCCTAATCAATGAGCCCCAGGTTCACACACAAGCTCATCTACCACAAGTCCCACTCCAACCCTAAACTCCACCTGCTTAGAGAGCTAGACCTAGTAGGCCATTCGCCATCTTCAGGGGAGAGGGAAGAAGACAGTCAATGGCAGAGCAGTCACACTCTTGGCCACACCTGCCCTGATGACTCAGCCATGAAAGGGCATCACTCAAGAAATGTCTAGGGGATGAATGAGTGTAGTGGAGCTTCTGCTTCTGCTCTGCCAGGTTCTCGATTACCTGAGCAGCTCCGGAAAGACCTGAGGCTGGTCTACATTAGAGGTGGTGGATAGCCACCCATGGGCCATATCCTGCCAATAGATGGAGACTATTTAGGCCTTACCAGGTTTTTAAAAACATATGAAATAACTGCTAATGTTTAAAAACTAGGTGACATTTATAAAAGCAACCAACCAAACCACCAAAAACAAAAGGGCACTTTTCTTTTGAACTGCCCTAGCATGGTGATAGCAACCCGGAGACAGGGCCTGCACTTACTAGTCTGCTGGGAAACCCCCGAACTACTTTGCTTGCTTCTGTTGCCTGCCTGCCCCTGCAGCCATTTTGAGGGTGTAAGCCACGGTCCAGTGTCAGCTGGCAAGTCAAAGTGTTTTGTTAGCTCTTCCCTGGCTTCCCAGTCTCACCAGAGCCAGCCCCCTCCACTTTCCAAATTTGCAATAGTAACTTGTTCATTCTCCCAACCAGAGGGAAACCAGAAAGCAGCTGTAAGAAGCTGTAGGTAAACCCAGTGCTACAACTGGGTGTTCAGAGCAGCATGCCATTGGTGTACTGTTCATTATGAATAGAATATATCAGCAACCACATTATGCTGCCTGGACTGACATCGTATCAAAAAATAAACACCACGCTGGTCTGACATCACTGATGGGCTCCACTCTCTTTACTACACACATATTATCACATCTTAAATGACTTCAAATCAGAGAAGAAATGAATTTTTACTCATCAACTGACAATAGAGAAAGGGTTCCAGGAGCGATGTATGGCTAGTGTAATCACACCCACAAGCCAGAATCAGGAGTGAGGTTTACAGATTCAGAGCTAGGCTTTCGGGCTGCAAGTTCTGATGTGTTTTAAACTCCCTTCCCTTGATGGGCTCATTTAAGCAAATGCATGCAATCTCAGGGAGTCCTATGTCAGAAGTGCATTCTGTGCCAAGGTCAATGACAAACACAACCTAACACCTGACCTTGTCTCCATGAAGTGCAGAATGTCCTTGGGTCTCAGGCACTTCTCCTGCTGGTAATAAGCATGTGGCAGGAACTGAAATCGCAGCTGATACACCCGGCATTTCTCTTGCTTTGCTTCCATACGGAAGGATTCCTGGACATCTATTTTGTGCAACACCTAGAACCAGATAAACAGAGAAGCCGACTTAGCCAGGTCCCAGGGAACCGTACATTGCAAGTGGGTTATGGGGAACCAAAGGGTCTAGGGAGATAGCAGCTAAAGGCCAAAGCCCAAAGAAACACTAGTGAGCTCTGTCAGCAGATTCCACAGGTGGGCCCACAGTATGCAGGTCACCTCCAGTGACTGCACCCAGGCTCTCTGGAGAGAACTTTAGCGGCGCTGGTGAGCTAACCCATGAAGTATTTTTATTTTTAAGGCCCAGGAGGAAGCTGCTGAACTAATGATTATTTTAAAAGCATCTTGATCCATCCCTGCTCAGCACCTGGCATATAAAGCAGATCTGTCACTGGCAGCAATATGGCTCTGAACAGTCAGCAGTCTATCTTCAAGGATGGAGAGGAAACAGGAAAATGCCTACACCCGTGCTATAGCCCGGGTACGAGAGAGTAGTTACCTCCGCTAAGCACACTCTGGTGAGCTGCTTCTTCAGGCTTTTCACTCTCTTCATTGCTTTCTTGGTGTTGAACACGGGCACGCTCATCATGGGTGTCTTGATGTTGGCACTGGCCACCATGAGAATCTCTCTTAATCTGTCACAAAACAAGGAGGTATTGCCACATGGCATACCTGGTAAGAGATAACCAGATCCCCTGTTTGTGTGAAGCCACTCTTCTAAGGAAGTCAATATTCTTTTGGGATCTGAGGCCTTGGGATCTTGCAGGCAAATAGGCTAAATCAGGGAATCCCAATTCTGGTTCTCTGTGTGACAGTAAGCAATTCTGTCAGTTTCTCCCACTGGAACAAGGGCTCCTGAAAGGCAGGACGGTGTTATCTGACCCCACGCTCTTTCCTCCAACCTAGCGGTTGTCGTATTACAGTGTGTGTAAATCTACCTGAAGGGCCAGGTTTACATTATATGTGAATGGTGCCCTGGATCTGGGCAACAGTGTGGCCCTGTGTCGTGCTTGTTAACACTGTCCATTCCTGAGTCCTCTCCCCAGAGTCTAAAGGGCTGCCTAAGAACGTGCAGTTTCATTAAGTGTCTGGGTAACTCTGACGCAGGCCTTAACAGAAGGGTAAATGGTAGTCCCAAGAGGCCTGAGCAACGATCCAGAGACCAGCTGGGTTCTGGGAATTCTAACCTTGATCTTCCACTTTGATGAATCTGTCTCTCTCTCCTTCTACTTCATTAAATGATTTAGCACACAGCTCCCTTTTTCTGAGAGAAGTTTAAGACAGAACCCACCCTGCCCACCCTAGTGGGGACTCTTGCACCTTGGAATGCCCAGGGTGACGTTCATCTCGCCTCTGCCAGCAAAGTGGAAAGTATTCAGGGTCATCTGTGTGGAGGGCTCCCCGATGCTCTGGGCAGCCAGCAGGCCCACAGCCTCACCTGGGTCACAGAGTGAACGCTGCCACTTCAACTGCAGCAGAGTCCTCAACCTGGAGATGGAGCAGGGGACAGCAAGGGTTAGGGACTCAGACTCCACAGGCTGTGAAGCCACTTGAAACTTCCACTTCTTTCAGTGCTTGTTACCCTATCCAAATGGTCCTAATTTTAAAATCCCTGTTAGTGGCCTGGATGCCCTAAATTATGTAGTACAGGTCCCAGCTGGCTGGCTGGCTGATGCTGGTCTGTCCATGCTCAGACAGTTCAGACTCACCCTGAGGATGCCATGAGGATGTAGTTCCTGGGCCAGGAACTACAAGTCCCCTGGGTTGTGATCACTTCTGGGTTTACTATTCACATTTTCTTTTGTTCATTCTTTCACTAATTGTGACAGTTCTAAAGGGTCTAAGACTTTGCTATACAAGTAAGAAAGAGGTTTGTCAAGTGATGACGGCGTGGAAGGGAAGAGGGGGTGTTTATTTTCTTGATTAGTGCAAATGGCACGTCACATCAGAAATATCTACACTATCTAATTCTGTAATTCACGAAGCATCCTTCCTGTGAAAGCTGGGCCTTTACAAATAGCTACTGAGAGGCACTGCATACCCTAGTACCTAGAACAAGGAAGGGGGCTCAACAAATGCTAACAATGTATGTGTGACTATATGGGGCTGGGGACAGATAGTTCCACAGTAGATGAGAGTAATAAAACTGCATTTCTAGGCAAGTCATTTTTAAAGTCAGGGGTTTTGCTATGTTGTCAGGTTGAGTACAAATCAATATTCCTAACAAGAAAAAATCTTCAGACACAACCAGAACTTTATCAATCCAGAGCTTGGTGTGTGCCTTCCAACAAAGTCACTGGCTGCTTGCTGAGCCAGAGAGCTAAGGGAGCCCCTGCGAGAATTGCTGAGACAGAACTGCTTCTCTCTCTCTTGGCCTTCTGAAGCCAAGTGATGTTCACCAGGGTTAACCTCTTCTCATTCCTGGAGACAGCAGAGCTGGAGAGATGACTTCTCCTTAAGGGAAAGCCCTGGTGACAGCTCTGTGACAGTCTGGCATGATTTCTTTAATCTGCAACTCTCCAAGGCCTTGCTGGAGAAACCACTTGAAGGGATAAAACAAGAAACATCTTCCTGTCCCTGCTCCCCCAGTTCCTCCTCAAAAGTTTTGTCTTTGCTCATCTGCCTTTGCTGATTCCTATTTCCCTGCTGTCAATTCCACTCCTGGCTCCTGCCAACCTCTTTGTGCTCCTTGACAAGTTCTGCTGGGTATAGGACAAGGGCCTAGGAGAGGGAAGAGGACCTCAGCAGTCCTTGTTGTTCTGTAGGCCAGGCTTGGTAAGCTGGACAGGAGGGATTCCCTGACAACTGCTCTAAGTCCAAATCCTGTGCAGTCATCCCTTCCTGGCACTTTTGATGTCTTGCTTAGACCATAGGACTTTTCCCTTATTTTTGTCAATTTTTCTTTTTTTTTTTTTCCATAATCTGGAGCCTTCACCAAATTGCTCTGAAACAGGTTCAAGCTGAGGTCTCCACATGGTCCTTTCTCCTCAGACCCCGAAACCCAAAGCTCAAACTATCAGTGGGGTAATCAGATCTAAGCCCTCGTGGAAGCCTGAGGACACGGTATCCCAGAGTGGTGGATGATGTGCCCAGGTCACAGAGGTGGGAGCAGCTGAACTGCAATCAGATTCGCTGGCTCTCAATCAGCCACATCGACCATACCCAATTCAAGAAAGCCATTTCTGTAAGCCTCTGTCCAAGCAGAGCATTCCTGGGCCATGGCCTAGGTGGCGCATTCCAGTCTATCTTGAGTCTTTGAGGCTTTTAAGGTATCCCTTGCTAAGTGCCTTTTGTTGTCTCACTTCTTCTCTCCCTCCTGCTGAAGCTTCAAATCTAGAAGGTTGCCCTCTTTGTCTGCAGTGGGTAGGAGAGGATCTAAAAGGTTCTCTCCCTGCTTGTGCTGGGCAACGAATCATGTCATACCTCTCGAGAGAAAGCTCGGATTTCTCATAACTCTTCTCTACTTGAGATGCCCACTCGCAAATGTAGTCATCAACTTTTTTTTCAAATGTTTCCGACACCGATGCAAAGTAGATATCTGGGCGCCACACAGACAGACTGGGGTCAGGACAGGGGGCTGCCTTCTTCTGGTATTTCCTTCGGCTCTGCTCCCCTAACTCATACCACATCTTCAGCATCTGAAAAGGAGGGTGATCACAGTTAAATCAGAGGACACCAGGAATGGGCTTCTCCTCCTGGAACAGCCAGTGGGACCAAAGGCAATGGCTTCAAATGAGGGCAGGGAAGGAGGGTAGGACAGAAACCCAACTACAACAAGAAAGCCACCTAACATTTAAAAAGGGAGGAACTGAATCTATCCCAGGGTAAACCAGTTGACTTTGACTCTATCAGCTCTTCATCCTGGCCCTGAGGACAGGGAGGGTGGCGGTATAATTTACTGTGGTATAATTTCTTCTGGAGCTAACATGGCACTATTAATTATGCAAGGACAAGAAGCAAACATCGTCTTTCCTAGGCAACCAAGACACACAGTCCCCATGACCCAGTAGCTCCGCTGGATCCTATCATGTGCTCTAGATACACGTACTGCCACATAGCTCTGTCCCCCAAGGCTGTCCCACAGTGACTGCTTCAAAGCACACCCTTGCCTCTGGGCTCCCAGTTGTTTGACCAGTGGGAGCACTGGCAGGAGAAGGAAGGTGGGAAGACAGTGGCACCATTTTCCCTACCAGACCTGTGAGCAGGCTACACCCCTCTACTGACATTCCTGCCCAGTGGCCTCCTCCCCCAGACACTCTCCATTTCTTATCATTGCTCTTTCCCTGACCGTTCATACCCAGGGTGGTGAGGAACCCCAAAGTTACCGGCCCCAGCTATTTCCTCAAACTCTGCCCTCAGCTTTGTAGAGCACCTTCATTGGGTGCCATCTGCTTCCTGCCAGGATTCTGACTGATGGTGAGTGGTCCCAGATTTCACTGACACCGTCTGTCAGGAAAATACACCCCAGACCGCAATCACAGATACAGTCCCCCTACATCACCTCATGAGTCTCAGGGCTGCGGCCGTTCTGGTTGGCCCCGTTGAGGTTCAGGCCCTTCACAGCAGCCTGTATTTTCTGTGAGTAACTCAAGAAGGCACCATTTCTCAGTAGGGTGTTGGGATGCTTGCTTTGCCATTTTTTGATAGCTCTGAAGTGACGGAGAGCTTTTTGGGGATCTGCTCTGGATAAAACTTCATGGAGATGTTTTGACTTCATTATCACCTAAACAAACCAAAAAAAACCCACACACAAGACTAAAGAGATGAGCGTGTGACACAAGGGCCACGTCACATAACCTCACAGGACTGAGATGGTCCATGCAGGGCCCCATGAATGGCTGAGCACCCCTTGCTAGTTCAGGCCTCACTTTTGTGCAAACCAGACTTGGGACTGTGGTGTCCAAGGAGCTGTGGGCCTGGAGGGGTGAGAGGTCACTTGCAGCTCTTTCAGGGAGTTTCTGGGAAGAAAGGTGGAAGAAGAAAAGGAGGAAAGGAAGGGTGATGGCCAGAGCTCTGGGGCACCACCAGCAGAGAAGAAGCAAGGCTGGAATTTGACCCTGCATTCTGCCACCAGCCAGCTGGGTGACCTTGCACAGGTCACACTGGTCTGTTTCCAATTCTGCAAAATGGGATGTCTGCTCCATCAACAGTGGTGGCCATCACTGAGGCAGTAGATATGGTATGGAAATCATAAGGCTGAGTGTCAGACGGGCCCAGGTTCAAATTCTGGCTCTGTCAGCCACTCACTAGCTACTTATTTAAGCGCTGACACACAGTTGCCTCAACAGTAAAATGGGCATAGTAATACTTCCTCTCAGAGTTGCAGTGAAGATTAGGGCCCAGCACACAGCAAACCAAAAACACCAAACCTACTTCCATCTACTCAGATTCGACTCACAGTGACCCCTCCTTGGGTTTCTGAGGCAGTATCACTATGTAAATAGATTGCCCAACCTTCCTTCCGAGGAGTGGCTGGTGGGTTTGAACCACCATCCTTCTAGTTAGCAATCAAATGCTTTAGGCACCACGCTACCACACCCCCAAAAGGTACCTGTTGTTGTGGTGAAGCTCTTGCCTACTTCCCATCTCACTGAGAAATGATGCCAAACGAGCAAATGAACACCCACAGAGGGACTTTGAAAATGGAAAGAGCTATGAAAATGTCAGGAGTGTTCTTCAATGACCACACAGTCCCCTGGTCCCCTCATTCCCAGCCACAGTGGGCCTGGCACACTACCTCATGGTTACTGACAAGGAAGGGGAACTGCTTGGGCTGCAGGAACTGTGTCTTGGGGATGTCCAGGCCATCCTCCCCGTAGAGGAACTGCACCACGCTGCCGTCGCTGTCACGGACTGTCAAGTCATACTGGACCACCAGCCCCTCCAGGTGCTTGATGATGCACCTGTAAGGAGACCATCTAGCTCAGAGCCCTCCCGCTCACACCTCCCAGGGCAGCCAGGGACAGTGCAGGGGAAGGTGGAAAGGGGCACCGGCTGCTCAAGTCAAGGAGGGATCCAGGGCCCCAGACTGAGTACAGCGTCTCCCAGCCAGGGCTGCAATTGCTGAGGGCTTTCCTGGGAGGCGGCAGCTATAGCTACATGACTGAAAAGGGGTGCTACTGCCAAAGCCTAGCTCCCAGCTGCTGGAACTACTCCCCACCCATCTCTCCTGCAATGGCGACCCTCCAGGGACCAGTGTCCTTAGATCCACAAGACAGCCAAAGCAGGGCAACTGCCTACCTATATAATAATTCTCAAACTTTGTCAGTCCACAACTTGACAAGGATATTAAAGGAATATTATGAACTAAATGCTAATATGCTGTCCCAAACCTTTCCCCTGAGTCCTCTCAGTGGTCAGATGCTTCCCTCAACCCCTACCACTCTGCCTCTGCTTCTCCTTCTGCCAATTTAAGAAGAGAGTTTCCCAGGAGCCACTGTTCCCCACGAACCCTGCTCCACTGACAGTGCTCAGTATTAGCATTGTTTTCCTGAAGCCCAGCCAGGGCTGGTGCTGAACATCCACTTCCTTCTGCTGAAACAGCAAGTGGTCAGTCCTCAGCCATCTGTTCGCCTGTCCCTTAGACTCTCATCTCACAGGGCTCCAGTCTCACCACCAGCAGCTGCCTCTTGAAGCTTCATCTCTAGGCCTTTCCCTAAGCTTCAGGCCCTATCTCTAAGGGTCCATTAGGCAATCCCGCCCACATTTCCTCTCCCCTCTGCAGCGTCCTTTCTGTTGACAGTGCCGCTGCACTGCCATTCACCTACAACCTCAGTTGTGTTTGACGCCTCCCTACCACTTACTCCTGCATCTCAGCTGCTCTGTGCCTTCTCCACATCTGCTCCTTCTTTTCTAAAGCCAACCTCGGGAGGCTGCCTTCCAACCTCCAACCAGTTCATCCCGTAGCTCAGGTGAAGCACTCAGCTGCTAACTGAAAGGCTGGAAGTTCAAGTCCTCCCAGGGGTACCTGGCGATCTACCTCTGAAAATTCAGCCACTGACAACCCTATGGAGCACGGCTCTACTCTGACATACAGGGATCACCATGAGTTGGAATCCATGGCAATTGGCTTGTTTTCTGCTAAAAGGACTGCTGATCTTCTGTTCTGGTCAGGATTCCCAACAGCCTCTTTCTTGCCCTGCATTTCAATGGACTTCAGGAACTTTCACAACCACACATAATGGGCCACTTGTTTTCTAGTCTTTTTTCCTACACACACTTGTATTCTTAAATAATTTAAGGGCACTGGATGTGGGATGCATGGAAGGGGGCCAACTAGCTTGAGTGACCCATGTACCCAGGAACTGTCGAATGCAATGAGTACCCACTCCCCACCCAACAAGCCAACTCTTGAGATGAATTCCCCTCAACAGGCCTCGCTGGGTGTCTCTGACCCAAGCCCTGCCCTTCCTAAAGCATCTGGAGCTCAGAAACCGGAGAAAGGAGAGCACTGTGAAGGACAAAACGCTGAGGAGGAAAGGAAGGAGCTCTACCCCACTGCCAGTAGTCCTTGAGACTGTAACTTAAAACAGGGACTGAGAGCTATGGGTCTTTATTTTCAGGTCTCCTCCATTTTCTACTAACATTTCTATCAGCATTGATTCTCTGGGGTCAGGAAGAACTACTGAAAAAAAAAAATCCTCAAAGCAGATCCTTCCATGCTGTACTCCATGGGGGTGAGGGAAGGAGGCTGGAGTGTCTCTCCACTGCCAGAAGAGGCCAGATAAGTTGGATACTTATTCCCCTCACTCCTAGAGAGAAGAGAATAAGCAGGTCCGGGCTGAGGAGTCCCACTGTGACATCTGCATCAGGAGGGATATTAGCACTAATCACAGACTCCTTCAGCCAGAATCTTCTCTGTACTGTCCCTGCCAGCCAAAGTCCTTGTAGCGTGGACAACTATGTATCACTGCCCATATCCTTCCTTGTACCTACAACTCCCTCCCAGGAAAGAGGACACCCTCAAAATGCAGAGACACTTGTATGAAACCTATGAGCTCCTGGAGGGAAGAACATCTGCTATTTTCCATGTCTCAGTTATTTACAGAAAATTTTTTCAAAAGTTTTTTAAACCCAAGGAATCTTAAACAATGAAAAAAAAAAAAAAAAAAGAAAGAAAGATGACAGTAGTGAATGGCCTTGGAGGCAGAGTAGGTGCTATTACCTTTGGAGGTAGCCAGAGCGGCTGGTTTTCACAGCAGTGTCGACCAGACCTTCTCGTCCTGCCATGCAGTGAAAGAAGAACTCCTATGGGAGAAGCAGTTTGAATACTTCTGGTGACATTTACCCTTCACCATTGGTGATGAGAAAGTTATGCTTCATGAAGCCTTTCCTGAACAAATAGGGTTACTCCCTTCTTTGACCCCTAACTTTTGACTTTGAGGGCTCTAATGGCCCCTAGTGACCTCTGCCCTCCTCTACAGTTATGTTTATCTTGCTCTGTCCAAGTGAAGAGACAAGTGAGTCAGAAGTAACAGGTACCACTTACAGGGAGCTAGATGCTGTATCTACATTCATGCTTTCCATCCTCTCAGCCACCATTAGTGGCTTGTTAGTGTTTAGTTCAATCCACACATCTGAATTCTGCTCCAAACAGTGTTAACATATGTGCACAGTGTTTTCCAAACTTTCTGACAGTAACCCACAGTAAGAAATACATTTATAATAGTATCAGCAAACAATCACACATACATATATACACACATGCATATAAAGATATGTAACTCACACTGTCTCCTTTGCCATGAGACCAGAAGAACTGGATGATGCCCAGCTACAAGTACTGAACATTTTGATCAAAGATTCCATAGAGGAATCCTGATCAAATGGGGGGGGGGGAGGGAAATACAGAACATATTTCCAAATTTGCACGGTCTCTAGACTTCCTGAGCCATGAAGGACAGACGAATCCCTGAAACTATTGCCCTGAGATAATCTTTAAACCTTAAACCAAAAATATCCCCTCAAGTCTTCTTAAAACCAAACAACAGTTGAGCTTAACTAGTAGACAACATCTGCCTTGAGAATTTTTTGTGTTATTTTAAGATCTATCTACACGGGATCAAAGTGACAACAGTAACTTGAAGATTAGATAAGAACCTTCGAGGGCAGTGAGTTTATATCAAGGAGGGGAGGAACAACTCAGAAAAGGAGGGTGACTGTACAACTTGAAGAATGCAATCAATGTCACTGAATTCTGCATGTAGAACCTGTTGAATTGGTCTATTTTTGTTGTGTATATTCTCAACAACAATAACCAAAAAAATAATAAAAAGACACATTAACTCAAAAGAAAACTTTATGAAACTATGAGATAAACTGATATTCTCTTTACCACTCTATTCTGTTCATTACATAAATTCTGGTTATTATCTACTATAATGGGAGCTCTGGTAGGGTAGTGCCTAAGGCACTTGACTGCTAACTAGAAGGCTGGCAGTTCAAACCCACCAGCCACTCCTCGAAAGGAAGGCTAGGCAATCTACTTCCATAGTGATACTGCCTCGGAAACCCAAGGAGGGGTCGCTATGAGTCAGGGCCAACTCGACAGCATATAACAACAACAACAACATCTGCTATAATGATTGCATGATCTGCCAATGGGTTGCAACCAGTGTGAATACTTCTGGTGACATTGACCCTTCACCATCTCTGGCCAGAGACCATGGGTGACCACTGGAGAGCTCCATGTGGGGTGTTGGAGGAATCTTCGTAGTAGTCTATGGCCTTGAAACAAATGGTCCTGTTATAATCTGGATGTTTTAAAAAGTTATTTCCAACAAGAGTAAAGAAAACCTCTTCTCTTAGGGGAGAATTCAGTTGTTGCCCAAGCAAAAACCAGACATTCGCTATCGCTTGTCAACTTTCCTGTTGTGAAGGTGAAGCCATGGAGAGTTATGCTTAGGGGCTCCATGAAATATCTATCTCTGTGAGGCTCCTTCTGGCAATGAGGAGCATCCTGGTAAGTGATATCCCTCCTCCAGCTGCTTTCAAATGCAGATAAGAAAACTGGTTTAGAGGGTCGCACAGCAGGAAACATGGAACTGGATTTTATCTCGTTCATCTTTGCCTGTATCAGCAATCATTTACTGAGCACCTACTCTGTCCCAGGCACTGTGCTAGGTTCTGGCAGCACTGAACATGACCTGGTCATGTCCTCATGGGACTAATATCTATGGATGAAGCAATAAATAGCTTATCACTTGATCATTCTTGCTTAAAGTTGTTGCTGGGAGTCACAGGTCACCTGCCTACCACTCAATCTAGAAATGAGAAAAATCAAAACACATACAGGAGGCCTGATGCCAGTGAGGAACCTGCCAGTGACGAAGCCACCAGCCCTGGGAGTGAATTCATACGGTTCAAAGCAGGGCAGTGACTTCCCAGATGCCATCAGCGGGGGTCTCCGACCTTCCAATTCAATCTGGCCCAGCAAGCAGGAGATCTGGAGGAGGAAACCCAGAGGCACTCAAGATCCACACATGTGTTAACAACACTTTGTTCTAGCATCTAAGGGAAAGCTTGCTGTTCCTGAAAAGTTGCATAGAAACCAAACTCTTGAAAGCCAATCTCACTTTTCAAATGCAACAGAGAAGTTTGCTTCTCAAGTAAAAAATTACACCCTTCTTTTGTTGACAAACCTGGATGTGATTTCACACTTGGGGTGAGCTGAAAATGGGTGATGTTTGTAAGAAAAGCCATGTCTTGGAATCATCAAATGTTATACTTGGAAGGGACTTAAGAATTCAAATGGGGAAACTGAGGCCCATGGAGAAAAGGAATTTATTGAAATCCTTAACTTCGAGAGCAAAAAGAGAACTCAAGAAGCTGCTCTGCCTATTAATATTCTCGGGGAAAAGAACAGCATGTCTGGAGTTCACTTCAATGTATGTACAGGTAGTTTCCCTGATGACTTTCAGTCTTTTCAACTCATTGTCCAGTCTTATTTCTCTAAGGCCCATTTTAGTGGAAAATATTTGTGTTTTTCTTCTCTGACAGGTTTCTGCCTTACACAGATTCTGGCTTTCACAGATTTCACTGTATAACTATTAGAATATAATATCTATATATTTGTATCTGTCTATGACATTGACATATTAACAGTGATTCATACATGTGTTTTCTTATTTTTCAGGACATGCCACATTTCATAAGGACCTCAACCTTTCGAAATCTGAAACAAACTTGAGGGCAGCTTGCAGGGATCCCCCGCCCCTCTGGCACATCCGCCAGCTGCCTTTCCTCACACCTGCATTGTATTCACAGTTGAGCCTTTGGCTCCAGACTGCACCATCATCTGCAAGTTGTTCTCAGGGAATTGTCTGTGCAGGCCAAATGGCATGCATGCCTGTGGATTAAAGAAATACATCAGTCAGTGACTTCATGCTCTTTGGGAATCCTAGGTTCAGAAGTTAAACCCAAGGTGTAGCAGCAAGACTCAGACTTCAGAGAGAAGCTACAAATCTCACCCAAGGTGAGGAAGTCTCCTTCTGCACCAATCCTTTCACCATAACCAGACACTCTAGCAATGGCTCTGTGTGCTGCGCTCCCTCATCCTCTACCAAGGACCCTGAGGCTCCACTCACGGGCCAAATGGCAGCAAAAAGGGAGAAGGAAAAGAAGAAGGAGAGAAGTGGAGAGCTAGTATATTCCGCCTGTGTATCTAAAAAAGAGCTGGTTAACATCTAGGTGCAATGATGGGTCTTTCCTCATCCAGAGCAAAGAAGAATGAAGAAAACCAAAGATTCATGGAAACAATTAGTGCCAGCGACTGGTACACCATGCGATCTGCAGCCTATATGACTATGAGACCAGAAAAACTAGATGGTGCCCAGCTACCACTGTCAACCACCCCGAGGGGGATCTATGTAGGAGATCCTGGATAGGGAGGGAGAACAATGTGGAAAAAAACTTAAAATCATCTGGAAAAAAAAAGGGGGGGGAGACCAGGTTTGCTGGTCTGATAGAGACTGGTGGAACCACTGAGACTATGACCCTTAGCCGACCTTCCGGTCTGGAATTGAACCCATTCCTATGGCTTCCAGCCAAACAAAAGACAGGCATATGAGTTGAACATTTACCTGAGGTAGATACACTCCTTGGAGAGAAAAATCATGGGAGAAAGAAGGGCTGTTTATGCACAGGGAGATAGCTCAGGGGGCAGGAGTGCATGGAGGGATGGACACAGGGAAGAGGTAACTATGGGGAGAAGTGGGAGGGGAGCTGTTGCATTGGGGTAAATTGTAGTCAATGTCATGAGACAAAGTATATGTGAACTGCTGTATGGAAAGTGAATTTCCTCTGTAAACTTTCATTCAAATCACAATTAAAAAAAAAGAAAGAAAAAATAAATAAGAGCTGGTTAACAATAAAAATTAAAGCACCATCCTTGCAAATTCACCCAGCAGAGCATGGCCTTGGTCCCCACATTCCCTATAATCATCACCAATGTTTGCAGCAAGTGTGCATTTACCAGCCAACCACCCGAGCCACGAACAGAATGCCCTGCCTTAGCTCCAGGGCCAGAAAAGGGAGTGAAGCCTCCAGGAGGACCTTAGGGGATTATCAGAGGGAGAAGGCACGCAATGCCTGGAGTTGCAGATAGTCAGCCCAACATAGAGGACAGGAGAGCCCTGAACAGAAGAGATGGCAGGGAGAGGGGAGCTAGAGAGACAGGAAGCAATTCTAAGATTCTTTTGAAGACAACTCCCCTACTCCCTAGGACTCCTGTCAGCCACAGAAGCTGAGCCTCCTGGTTCTCTAGGTGGTGCCGGAAAGGCTCTTCTGAACAAAATTTCTCAAAGAATAAACTTGTACTAATGATAGGTTTGTCTTCTTGGCAGCCCAAAGGGTGCTGAAAGGCAGTCAGAGACACCATGGACAAACTTTGACTTTTGTGGAGTTGGCTTGGCCTCTTCCTTTCTCCCAAAGGTTGAGCCTCAAGGCCTAGGAGGCAGGCTGAGAGCCAGGCTAGCTCTTTCAAGCTGAGGACTGGGAGCCCTAGCTCTGGGGCAGGAAGGCAGAGAGAATGAGGCTGTGTGGTCTCAGAGTATGCAGGGATTCTTGCTTGCATCTCAACTGACAGAGATTCACCTGCTGGAAAAGCTAGGGTTTTGGAGAACTTTCACAGCATTCACTCTGTGCCAAGACCATTAAGTACATTGGCTTCTTCATTTTTGCAGCAGGAGCTCCTGGGTGGCTACGAACCACAAGTTGGTGATTCAAACCACCCAGAGGAGCCTCAGAAAAGCCTGCAATCTGCTTCAAAAAGGTCACACCATGAAAACCTTACGGAACACAGTGCTACCCTGTAATACATGAGGTTGTTTCTTTTTATATCCTGTCAGCAGCCCTATGAAATAGGTGGTACTCACATTCTTAATTATGGGTGAGGAAACTGAGGCACTGACTAGTTAAATCACTTGCTTGAGTTCATACATCAAGCAAGCACACAGCAAAGCCGGGATCTGAACCCAGGGAGCCTGGTCTTCAGCCTTGGGCTCCGCTGCTATAAGCAGCAGTGGTGGTTCTGTTTCGTCATTCTGCTTGTTCCCCTTGCAATGGCCCTAAGGAATGATTTTCTTTCTTCAGCCTCTTTTGTGCTGTCACCCCAAATAATAATAAAAATAAATGCTAAAAGAAACACAGATTGAAGCATTCTCTCTCAGTATTATTAATTGAAGACCTTCCCAGAGTGGGTGTGGGGAACAAAGCTCTAGGTACTTCCCCACAAAATGATGGATTCTACCCGTCCCACTTCACATCTAACCCAGACAGCTGTTAATCACCCACACAAATTGCTCCAAAGGGCCCTGGGTGAGAATCAAATGTAATTTTTTTAAAAACCAGTGTTCAAAATGGTGGTAATGAACACAGGCATTGCTGGGCTAACCTTGTTAATCTCATTGCTGTAATGGTTCACTTCCTCCTTGAACTTCAGATCAATCATGTTAAAATCCCTCTGGTCTTTGCCTAGATGGGCATCCTGCCATTTTTCTCGGATTTCATCACATGATGCAGCTTCTGGCAGGTTTAATGCAGCCTTGACAGCCTAGAGTGAGAAAAGAAACAGATCAGAGGCTGCAGCCAAGTGGTGAGGGTATGTGTTCTATTCCTTAAGAGATACAACCTCTCTACAGCAGGCCAGAGCATCCGCGGTCCTCCTTACCCGAGGCCCACAGTAGGTAGACTCCTGGATGATCCTGTGTCTCTTGACATCCGCCTTTGGCTTAACCAAAATGTCTTCTACGTCTGTGACATGAAACAGACAAGCTCAGATTGGACAAGACCTGGGACTTCCAGTAAGATGGCAGAATAGACAGACAAGCTACCTGTACAGACCCTCTTCAGCAAAGAGAAACCAACTGACACTGATACAGAAGATAATCCTGGAGCCCTGAGCTTTGAAAGGAAGGATACAGAGTGGATTAAATACCAATTACTAGAAGAACCTGAATGAAAACAGTGAACAAGGAGACAAACGGAAGTGTGGACTGTCAGCTATTGTGACAGTGTGGCCAGTTTAAATTTACAAGCAGTGTTAGGACCTGGGCCAGTAACCTAAAAACTGGCCCTATTCAACAAGGGCTGCATGGACAATTGCACTGGTGGCTGACACTAAAATGGGAAACAGCAAAGAGGGAGACAAACTGAGCTGTGGACTTTTGGCTATCCAGAGAGTGCAGCCATTTTGAATATTTACAAGTGGTGGTAGTCATTTTGGATATTTACAGTGGCAGCATTTGCATCCCAGCAACCAAAGAATAGGCTTCACTTCTCAAGGACAGTACAGGCAGCCACACTGGAGGCTAACAACTGAAAAGGTGCGATATCCCCCTTGTTACTCTTATACCCTAACACCCTCTTTGTGAACAGAGATGCAGCCATTCCTCACCTCCACCCACCTTCTGGACTAGCAGGAATTCCATCCCAGTCTGTGTGCTCTGATGGAGCCTGGGTGCCTTGTCCCCCTCCCACACATCCCTGATCTTTGCTTTTCTTTTTTTTCCTTCCTTTTTATTTTTATTCTTTCTTTCTTCCTTCCCAGATTCTAGTTTTGGGTTTTTTTCCTCTTCCCTTTTCTTGGTTCCCATTTTTTTTCTTTCTTCTGGCTTTTCCCAACCCTTGTTTTTCCTATTGCATTTGTGCTCTGGTGGCATAGTATCTATGGCACTTGACTGCTAACCAAAAGGCTGGTGGTTCAAACCCACCAGCCACACCTCAGAAGGAAGACTGGGCAATCTACTCCTGTATAGATATTGCCTCAGAAACCCAAGGAGGGGTCGCTATGAGTAGGAACTGACTTGATGGCAGTGTTTTTTTTAAAAAATTATTTTTACTCTAGCTCTTTTCTCTTATTCCCTCCTCCCCAGATATTGTTATTATTATTTTTTTTTTCATCTTTTCCTATTTATATTTTTTTTGCTTTTTAAAAGCATTTCTTTAAATATTTCTTTTCACTCATTGCCTTTCCTTTTTCTTTTTGGCAATTGTTCCTACGGTGTGTGTTTTTGCCCTCGTTTTTATTTTTTTGGTTTTTTTTTTTTTTTTTTTACAGTTGTTTTTGTCTAACTGAGTGGGAGACAGCAACAACCCAACCATACCTGCACCTCCTGCAGCCCCACCTACTAAGTGAGGACCATCACTTGCTTCTGCACCAACTGGCCAACAATTGACAAAAGCCAATATAAGCCTGACTCACCCTTAACTGCTCTTAACAAACAGCTAACAGAGATCTGTGCACCCACGCTTATTCTCTATCACACACACCAATGTGTAAGTGCTACCAACTAGTGAATAGAGGAGCACAGTAACCTGCTTACTCAGATATATCAAAACAAAACAAAGAAAAAAAATCGTGGGCAAATCACATCAACATACAATCACCAATTAAATATGACAATGTCACAATGTCTCAGAGACAACAGACCATCACAGCCCACACAAAGAAGCAAGATAAAGTAGTAGAAACAAGGGACAGGATACAGACCCAGAAAACATCCTTGAGGAAGCAATAGCATTAGAACCCGCTGGTAAGGAATTCAAAAGATTTTTATTTAGGTACTTTCCATGTATTGAGACAGATCAAGGAAAACACTGACAAAATTGAGGAAAACACAGACAAAACCCTAGGACAATCTGGGAAGACAATACAAGAACAAAATGGCAAAATAAATGAAAAATTAGAAATGATACAAAATTTACAGACAGAAATCCAGAAGATTAATACTAAATTTTCAGAAATAGATAACACATTGAATGGGCAGAGGAACAGAATCAAATCAATGGAAGACAGAATTAATGAGATTGAAGATAAATACCTCAATACTAATTTGGTAAGACAAAAAAGCTAAAGAAAATGAAGAAAGCCTAAAACTCATGTAGGATACCATCAAGAGGAAAAACCTATGTGTAATTGGAATTTCAAAACAGGAAGAGACAAATAAAACTACAGAGAAAATTGCCCAAGATTTGTTGAAAGAGAATTTCCCTGATATGATGAAAGATAAGAACATACCATTGAAGAAGTCCAACAAACCAAAAACAGGACAGACTGCAAAAGAAAATCACCAAGACATATCACAATCAAATTCATCAAAACCAAAGACAAAGAAAAATTCTTGAAAGAAGCATGGGAAAAACAAAAAGTTACCTACAAAGGACAACCAAAAAGACTATGCTCTGATTTCTCAGCAGAAACCGTGCAGGCAAGAAGGCAATGGGATGGTATATATAAAACCCCAAGAGAAAAAAACTTCCAACCCAGAATTATATACTCAGCAAAATTGTCCCTCAAATATGTTTGTCAGACAAACCTCACAAGAGATGCTAAAGGGAGTCCTTTGGACAGACAACCAACAGTGGCAAACAACTACTGACCATTAACACACATGATGACATAACCCAGAAACCAACCTACTAAGAGAAATATCCAAAGTGAAATAAGCTTACAAGATTGAAAACAGGGAACCAGAAACAGCAATAGGCAAATGAGGACAACCATGAAACACAAAGAGAGAAAAAACAGTGTAGTTACAGAACTTCTAAATGGAGAGTAAGTCAAGAGAATTGCAAGACAGAATGGACTGTTCCAAACTCGGGGAGAAAATTATTAATCACAGGACAACCTCAAAGAACAATGATAAATCTTCACATCACAATAAAAAAGAGGACACACACAAATATTTAACAAATACTAAAACAATAGCAACAAAGGAAGTGATAACACAATTCATAAACAAAATGAGCTCAGCATGGAAAACTATATGGAACAAAGAAATCAACAACACCACAAAAAAATACATAACAAAATGACAGCAACAAATTCATACTTGTTGATAACTACAGGGAATATAAATGCATTAAATGCACCACTCGAGAGATGGAGAGTTGCAGATTGTTTAAGAAAATAACCCATCAATATGCTGTCTACAAGAGACACACCTGACCGACAAAGAGAAAAACAGACTAAAAATCAAAGGTTGGAAAAAATGTATCAAGCAAACGCGAATCAAAAAAGAGCAGGAGTGGCAATATTAATTTCTGATAAAATTGACTTTAAGACAACAACCACCGCAAGAGACAAGGAAAGACATTACGTGATTAAAGGATCAATTGAATAAAGACATAACTATAATTAATATCTACACACCCAATTAAAGAGTCCCAAAATACATAAATCAGCTTTTAACAGAATTGAAAAGACAAACAGATGACTCCACAGTAATAGCAGGAGACTTTAATACACTACTTTTAATCAAAGATAGAACAACTGGAAAAAAATTCAACAAAAACGCAGAACTAAACAATACAATCCACTGACTTGACCATATAGACATCTACAGAGCATTTCACCCAACAACAGAACAATATACAGTCTTTTCAGATGGGGCCAGGCCTGACATCTCACCAGGCTGTAAATAAACTCAGTGAGGCCAGAGATATAGAGTGGTGGGTCGCACACATAGGAAGTACCTGAACACTAACGATGATGTTAACATTATTAATTGCCACCATCTTTTGTGGGAGCTCTGGTGGCATAGTGCCTAAGGCATGTGACTGCTAACCAGAAGGCTGGCGGTTCAAACCCACCAGCCAATCCTTAGAAGGAAGATTGGGCAATCTACTTCTGTAGAGATAGCACCTCAGAAACCCATGGAGGGGTCTCTATGAGTCGAACTGACTATATAGCAGTGATTTTTTTTTTTTTTTTAACCATCTTTTGTGCCATCATCTCTTAAGTACTCACTAGAGGCCAAGCATTATAATTTCCATTTTACAAACAACAAAACTAAGGCTTAAAATGGCGTTACTTGTTCAAAGCCATATATGTGGTAAGTAAGCTCAAGGTCTGAGTCCCAAACTTGTGTTCTTCCCCCTCAGTTATAATACTTCTATCCTGGAGGTGAAGAAGAAGCTTTTGATGAAAAGCTGTGTTTAGGGGAAGAGGCAGAGACAACATCCTGATTTTGGTTCCCAGACGTCACTTGCCACAAGGACCACAGTCACACCCCAGTGGTTGTGACAGGGACCAACACAGTAAGCTCCTCTGCAACTCCTCATAAGAATAAAAGTCTTGGTCACTTGAGTTAATTCTGACCTCTGGATCCAAAGGTCTGGAGAATTCCTCAACTTCAGCAGTAAGTCTTTCCACTTCAACTTTTAAGTAACTGTTCTCTGCCTGTATCTGAGTGCTCCCTCTACTCACTGTCGTTGAGTTGGATCCGACTCATAGTGACCCTTCCTTGGGTTTCCAAGGCAGTATCACTACAAAAGTAGATGGCCCAATCTTCCTTCCGAGGAGTGGCTGGTGAGTCTGAACCTCTAGCCTTCTGGTTAGCAGTCACATGGTTTAGGCACTATGCCACCAGAGCTCCTTGGACTCAAAAATCCCTCAGCCACGATCTGAGCAGAAGGAAAACAAAGGCTGCACTGTTCAAAGTCTGGGGCTAAAATAGCTGGAATTCCCAATGCAATGTTCTAGAAGTTGGGCTTCTAAAGAAATACTTCTTCTGTGAGGAAGCCATAACCATTAATCTGGGCCTTCAATGGGGTCAGATCTAGGCCATCTTGATTGTCCCCTCATTGACCCTCCCTGGACTGAAGGACTGCAGTGAAGGGAACACGTCTGGCTGGCCTGTCCCTTTGAGCCTGTGCCCAGACTGGCCTTGCTTCCCCCCTCTAGAGCCCAGTTCTTTAGCATCTGGAGTCTTTGTGCTCAGGTGTCCCAGTTCTCCTTATACCATGTGCTAAGCCCAGCTGCCATCATAGCTTGTTTATTGAGTCTGTTCCTCATTACGATTTGGGGGGAGGCAGGGGAAGGAGAGTTCCTTTTCTTTTTGTTTGTAAAACTCTTCAAACTTTTTCTAGTATCAGAAATGCTTGTGCTTATTCTTAATGACCTTCTGAATTGTTTTACATTTTATTAAGTGTGATCTTCTTAATCAACAGTCATCACGTATCACTTTTTTCAGTTACTCTGAGAAGGCCCCTAGTCTAATTTCCAACTTGATCCTGGACACAGATGCCTCCATCAGCAGTTCAGGCCAGTTACCAGAACCAGAATAAGCAAAGGTTAGTTTCACCCCCCAAATAGACTGTTGTTGTTGTTGTTGTTATGTGCCGTCAAGTCGGCCCCGACCCATAGCGACCCCTCCTTGGGTTTCCGAGGCAGTATCACTACGGAAGTAGGATTGCCCAACCTTCCTTCCGAGGAGTGGCTGGTGGGTTTGAACCGCCAGCCATCTGGTTAGCAGGCAAGTGTCTTAGCCACTATGCTACCAGAGCTCCCCCAAATAGACTACTAATTGGTAATTCTTTCCTGGTAAAACCAATTCAAGCCAAAATACTGTTCCAAGGTGTCCATCCCAGCAATAAAGGTAAAACCTGGAGACAATCTAAATATTTAACAACAGGAACTGGTTAAATATAGTATCTCCACACAATTGGAATAATCTGTAGCCACTAGACACGAGGATATAAATATATATAAACTGACTCAAAAGGACACTTGTGAATATATCTGGAAATGGGGGGAAAAGCAGATTACAAATCTATATAGCGCAGGATATTTTTTGTTAAATGGTGAAGTTCAGAAAGACGTACATCAATTCGATACTAGGTTATCTCTTGCAGTTGGATGCTGAGTGATTTTAACTTTTCTTCATGTCTGTATTTATTTTGATTTTGCTATAATTAACATATATTATACAATTAAAAAACTGAACAGAATGTACCAGCAGCCTCCAGTGCAGGCTAATGAACAAATTCTAATTGTGGCATGCCCCCAGGTCCCACAGTGGAATTCCCAGCAGCTCTGCATGCAAATGAAGTCCCACGAAGCACAAAGAGGCTCAGTTCCACCATTAACAGTATCATCTACAGCACAATTTCTACATGCACTGTGATATGTGGTCAACATACAGCATTTCACTTACTCCTCACAGAGACCTGTAAAAGAAGTGCTCAGACCCCTGAGCACATGTGGAAATCTAAATAAGCTCAGCCAGAGGCCAAGTGCTTCGGCAGATCTAATCTCAGTTCTACTCAGCGTACAGAGCTTTACAAAACCCAATTTCTTAAAACAGTGTGCTCTCATTTCCAGGAAGGAAACCAGGTAGTTTGTTCCTCTTCCTCTCTTAGGTTCACCCCAACAGTGTTTCCAAAAGCACTGATGTTCCTGTTGCTTTGAGAAGGTATGGGTAGTTCTGACAAGAGAGAAGACTTTCGTGGAGAGGCAGGGCTCAGAGAATTCTGGAAGGGCACTTGTAGGAGAGAATGTGGAGGTATGTGTGAGTAAGGGAAATCAGTCTCAGGGACAGAAAACTATAAAGATGTGGGGCCAAGAAAAGAACAGAATAGGGATAGGACGGACAGGTTACTGTGCTGCTGAAGGTGAAGAAATGCTGGCTGTGGGATGAGAGAGGGTAGAAAGCATGGAGGGTGGAGAGGCTATGAGACGTCACTGGTGGCCAAGTAAGGATGGCCTTGATAGAAGAAGACTGGCTATTACTCTGGAGGCTGCTAGCAGAGCTAGAGAGAGAGCCTGGTGGCCAGCTTCCCAGGCACTTACCCAAGGTGAAGCCTCTGTAGAGCTGCAAGTAGGTGGTGAAGAGGCGGGCCAGGCAGGTGAGAACCTTGCCACTGGTCTCACCCCCATACATCTCATAGCAGCAGTGGACCAGGCCATAGGCGGAGCTCCCATAGTGCGCCTTGTCCAGCACTCCACAGAGCAGCTCCCCTGCCCTGATGATCACCTGCAAAGGGAAGGGCCACCAAAGCTGGAATGGAGGCGATGTCTCTTACAGGTGCCACCCCTTCTCTTCTACTCAGGGTCTTATTAATCTTGCTGTGTGTGTCCCTTCACTATAATCTCAAATCCTTGATAGAAAGGAGCAGGTTAAAAGGAAACTTTTAAAATAAATACATAAATTAAGGAGTGAGTGTATACAGACCAATGGTTTTTAATCTTTTCTTCAGGGACTCAACACACACACACACACACACACACACACACACACTTTGGTCTATCCATATATCCCCTAATTCCCTCTTTCCCATATATTGTCTCTAAGTCAAGAAGCCTTGGCAAAGACCTTGTCACTGGAAATGAGAAGATCTAGAGTCTAAACTTCATAACCATGTCCTTGGCCTCAGTCCTCCCTTGCACTCTGGGATTAAGAATAACAGAACTTTTCTAATACCCTCTGAGGCCTGAATTTGTACTTCCACAAAGTCAGGCTAAAGCATTATAAGTTAATTAAAATGGAAAGGTTTCCATCTGTATAATGCAGCACGCATTAAGCTTAAGATCTATAAAGGGAAAGAAAAATGGAAGCACCAGTTCTGAACAGACTATCCATTAAGACTCTGTTACAGAGCATGTTATGAGCTAAGGACTGAGGGATACTGTGGGTCGAGCCTAGTCTCCCGCCAAGAATAGCCAAAGGCCTTGGAAATCTTTACTGCCACAGCCTTGCTCTCCTGGTTCAGCGTTGTGCACAGGATTTATTGCTCCAGGATGTCTACTTGAGGCCTCATTCCTAAGGCATGGAGCTGAGGGGGTAGGGAAGCTCACAGCAGTTTGATTATTTTGAGTCACTCAAGGGTTTTTGAGGAGAAACATAAGCTCTGCAGTTCTATGCTTTGCAGAATTCAGTTCAGAGGCCTTTAGCTAGACAGGTCTTCTCAAACAGGTTGTGATTTTTGTACCAACAGTCAATGCTAGAGACTAACTCTGACCCCTTCCAAAAGCAACAGCCAACATCAACTCAGATACAACTTCTTCTCTTCTCAGGCATGACTCCTGCTTTGGTGGGTATACTTCCATTTCTCTGTCTCTGTTTCAAATCAGTGTGTCTAAACCAAAGACTGGATGCCTCAAACCCATAAAACCTGGTGGCCATACCTGGGATTCACACATGGAGTCAGGGTTAAAGCCTGGAACAGGTCGAGGACATTCCTTCACCCAGGCTTTCGCACTGATTTTTGCCTTTCCTGATAAGTTCAGTGGGATGTGGTCTTTTGGGATTATGTTTATTAGCAGTGTAGACACAACCTGGGAAAAAAAATGAGGAGAAAGCTGATGGCAGGAAGAAGTTGAGAAGTTCCCTCTTCTGACTCCTGTCCATTTTATCCTAAAAAGCCACAAAAAAACTCCATTTCTGAAGATCTGAGGTAGAGCAAGGAAAATCTGTAAGTCAAGTTGGAGTTGGTATCATTTTTTGCTTTTCCATTAAAATGATTGAGAAGAAAGTTTAGAAGTGGAAATGAAAACAAATCCATATGACCTTCACTGAGATTTTTATTCCCTTAAAAAAGTTATTCTTAAAATGAAAAATCCTCTAGACCACAATTACGTTCATGAACAGGCCAAAGGAAGGAAAAGGGGAAACTACACTGCTGTGAGGTCATAGTAAAGGAAGATCTAAGCCTGTGGTAAAAACAAAACAAAACAAAACAGCAGAATTAAGAAAGATGGCAGGGCTCACAACATTGCCACCTGCTAGGTGAAGTTCAACCCAACATGGACACTGGCCCCAGGACAGAGTCAGAAGGTAGGATGCTCCTCAGAGGCACCTTCTGCCATCTTTAGGCCACACCAGACCAGATGATAACTATTACATACACTCAACAGCTTCCTCCCTACACAACAGTTTTGACTTTCTGGTGGGCTCCAAGGACAGAAAGGATGTAGAGACTTAGAACGGAAAGCTCCCATTTGGAGAAGCTTCCCACAGGAGGCTTGAGGTGTCCTACAACAACAGTTATTTGCAGAGGGAGTTTCTGGGACAAGGAAGTGTTCCAATGTCTGCTCCATCCTTGTTTGACTAGTTGTGTACTGTGGGGCAAATCATGATTTCTTAGCCTTTGCATTACCCATTTGTAGAATATACATAATGTTCATTCGTTCAGCAAATATATACTGCATGATAATTATGAGTCAGGAACTGAGAATCGAGTCATGAACAAAACAATCTCTGCCATCATGGATCCTTCTTTCCAGAGGGGAAAACAAAGGAGGGAAGAAGGGCCAAGAGTATAGAGTGCGCGTGTATGTGTCTGTATGGGGGTGTATGTGTGGAGGTTATTTGTGATTTAAATAAGGTGGTCAAGGAAGCCTCACTGTAAAGGAACTATTTACAACAAGACATGACAGTGGTGGGGAGGGAGCCATGCAGAGACTGGATCATGCATTTCAGACAGAGGGGCAACAAGGGTGAAGCCTTTCAGTCTGAGTGGAAAGGAAAACAATTTGGTAGGTGTTGTTCACATGAGTGATATGCTCTGATTTAATTTTTAGCAAGATTATTTGTTCAAAATACATTCCAGGTCTAGACTCTTGAGGTTAAATAAATTCATTAGGGAATAAGCCTCCTATAATGACACTGACAAGAGGGACCAATATGTTAGAAGTGGTTATTAAAATGACCTGGGCGGGGAGCACAGTGTGACAGACCTTCTGTTGTGAGGAATTACAGGACGTATTGTTTATGGGACTACAGGTATGCACTGCCTAATGTCTGTTCGGGCAACATCTGA
The DNA here is from genome assembly GCF_000298275.1 of Orycteropus afer afer. NCBI lineage: Eukaryota > Metazoa > Chordata > Mammalia > Tubulidentata > Orycteropodidae > Orycteropus > Orycteropus afer. Next base: position 256,064 of record NW_006922018.1, read on the forward strand.
CTATATATATGTCCATAAAGATTCACCGCCTCAGAAACCCAGTGGGGGTTGCTATTAGTTGGAATCGACTCGGTGGCAGTGAGTTTGGTTTTTATTTTTATTTATTTATAAAAAAGGGAAAATTAACTCTCTTTTGTTTACTATTTCCCTCTAATAGTTTTAAAGTCCTCAAATGCAGACTGTTGCAGCACTGATGCATCAGTGGGATACAGCCAGCTGAGGCAGAGCACATGGCTTTGAGCATGGGCTCTCAGGCTTTGTCTGGCAGGTAGGAGAATAGCAGCAGCGGCAGCTGCAGGACCCAGCCTGCTCCTGGTGCTCAGGCAGGCAGAACAATAGGCAGGAGGGGATGCAATTTGCTTCCTCCTCGCCTACTATCTCTCATTCTGCTGTCATCGTAACTCTCAGCCACCACTGCTGCCATCGCCCATTCTTCCACCTCTGCCAGCAGCTCCAGCAACAGTGGTGATAAGGACAACAAGAAGCGTGCTCTTATAAGGTTTTAATATGGTATTTGCACAATATCCAAATATCGTAACATCCTATTTCACAGAATGTATTGTGGATGTTAAACAACACATACCTTTACTTGGTAACCTGGTGGCTCCCACACAATTGTCTTATACAGAACTGAACACTAGAAATAAATTTATTTGACTGGAATTAATTATGGCTACAAAAAGGCCAGGGAGTCCTTCCCATCTGAGTGATTATCCAGCCAGCAAGCAGCTGCTAATAGGAGGCCTGGGAAGTGATTTCTCAAAAAGCTCCTCTACTGAAAATCCAAGCAGAGGCAACTGTAACTGGAAAGAATTGTGAGGCAGCTTCAGAGGAGCCAAATGTGCACATTACCAAAGATGCAGCAGGCAGTGGGTGACAAGCCAGCCTGACAATCCCTGAGGCTGGGAGATGTCAGCTGGTTCTTTGTCTCTTTGTCTGCTGTGCCAGGCCCCACAAAATAGTGTCTTTATACGTGCACAATGAGGTCAGAGCAGTTAGGAGAGCAGCTGTCTTTCAAGCATGTGTACCAGGAGAATTGGCATTTTCAAAGAAAACAGACAATGCTCTTGTTGTCTTAGAAGACACTAGAGAGTTCATGACCTACACTTTCCATATCTCAGTTCTACAGAAGGCTGGCACCGCAGGCAAGTGGGGCCAGAGTGAAGGCAGGAGAAAGAGACTTCCTTGGGATACCAACCACAAGCTGTACCCCAACCAAAGCACCGCAGGTACAATGGAACTGCCAGGCTGATAAGAGTCAGAGCAGGAAGTCTGTGTGAAAGGTAACAGAGAGAAACACACATACCTAGTACCTGTAGCTGCTCATACATATAAGGACAGGGAAAATATGACTTGCTACCTCATGCATAAAGTTATCGGGGACAGAAAAATCATTTGACAAACTAACATTCTTTTATGAAAAAAATTTCTCAACCTAATAAAGGGTAGGAATCTATGAAAACCAATCAGCTAACATACTCAAAGGTAAAAGACTGAATGCCATCTGCCTAAGATCAGGAACAAGACCAGAATGTCTACTTTTACCATTTCTATTCAGTATTATACTACAGGTCCTAGCCAGAGCAATTATGCAAGGAAAGAAATAAAAGCATCCAGGTTAAAAAGTTGGAAACAGAAGTATCATTTAATCCAGCAATTCCATTACTAGGTATATATCCTAAAGAAGTGAGAGCCAGGACACAAACAGATATATGCATACCCATGTTCATCACACCACTATTCATGCCGCCAAAGACGTGGAAACAACCTAAGTGCCCATCAACAGAGGAATGGATGATCAAACCGTGTTACATACGTACAAGGGAATACAACACTAAATGCAGAATCTGTAAAACACCTCATAATGTGGATGAACTTGGAGGACATTCTGCCGAGTGAAATAAGTCAATCACAGAAGGACAAATGTATTAGTCTACTATTGTAAAAAGTCAAGGAAACATTCTTTGTTGGTTACCAGTGATGGTGGGGGGAGAGAAATTTCCTACTTTAAATAAAATAAAATAAAATAAAAATATATAGATACATATATAGTAGAGCTAACAAGGGACAAGGTTGTAGTCACTTCTTGGCCAGAGCCAGCTACCCAGATGGAGTGAGTAGTCGGATCTGTGGGCTCGGGACCATAGTCGCAGGGGACATCAAGTTCAACTGGCATAACTTATTACACAAAATATTGTTCCACGTCCTACTTTGGCAAGTAGCAACAGGGATCTTAAAAGCTTGCAAGCAGCCATCCAGATGCGATAATGGATCTCTCCTCATACAGAGCAAAGAATGAAGAAAACCAAATATTCATGGAAACAATTAGTCCAAGCGACTGGTATACCATGTGATCCTCAGCCTATATGACTATGAGACCCGAAGAACTAGATGATGCCTGGCTACCACTGTCAACCACTCAGAGGGGAGTCTATGTAGGAGGATCCTGCATAGAGTGGGAGAGCAACGTGGAACAAAACTCAAAATCATTTGGGAAAAAAAAAAGGGACCCGGTTTGCTGGTCTGAAAGAGTCTGATGGAACCACTGAGACTATGGCCCCTGGCTGCTCTTCAGGTCTGGAACTGAACCATTCCTATGGCTTCCAGACAAACAAAAGACAGGCATATGAGGTGAACATTTACACTAGGTAAGTAAATGTTCTCTCCTTGGAGAGAACAACCATGGGAGAAAAGAAGGGCTGTGTATGCATAGGGAGACAGCTCAGGGGGCAGAAGTGCATGGAAGAAAGAGGTAACTATGGTGAGGAAGTGGGAGGGGAGCTGTTGCATTGTGGTAAACTGTAGTTAATGTCATGAGACAAAGTGTATGTGAACTGTTGTATGGAAAGTGAATTTGCTCTGTAAACGTTCACCCAAATCACAATTAAAAAAATTCACACACACACATATACACTAAAGGTTATTAGCAGTTATTAGGAGTAAGAAAGAAGGGGAAAGGGAAAGCTTTTGTTTGCAGGGCACTGAGCTTATGCTAGGCAGTGGAATATTTTGGAAAAGGATAGCAATAATGGTGGGACAATATGAAAAATGTCATCAATGTCCCTGAGCTGTAAATGTAGAAGTTGTTATGTTGGTGAATGTCTTAGTGTATGTTTTCATCACAATAAAAGTAAAAAAAAAAAAGAAAAGTATATATATGTGTGTGTCTGTGTATATATATATGTATTTATGTGTGTGTTATATGTATATATTTATATATATTTCTTGGAAGAAAGGTTGGGCAATCTACTTCTGTAGTGATACTGCCTCAGAAACCCAAGGAGGGGTCGCTATGAGTCAGGTCTGACTCAAGGGCAAATAACAACAACAACATATATTCATATATATATAAATATATAGGAGCTCTGGTAGCATAGTGCCTAAGGCACTTGACTGCTACCCAGAAGGCTGGTGGTTCAAACCCACCAGCCACTCCTCAGAAGGAAGGTTGGGCAATCTACTTCTGTAGTGATACTGGCTTGGAAACCCA
>NW_006922018.1:259653-270271 GCF_000298275.1 Orycteropus afer afer
CACACACACACACATATATATACATACACACACACACTCATATGTATATGAATATATATATATATATATATATATATATATAAATAATTTCAGTGTTCAACCATTTCAAGAGAAAGCATATAATCAAGAACTGATGGTGCTGAAGGAAGAAGTCCAAGCTGCACTGAAGGCACTGGCAAAAAGCAAGGCTCCAGGAACTGACAGAATACAAATTGAAATGTTTTCAACAAATCGGATGTAACACTGTTGTTGTTATGTGCCATCGAGTTGGACCCGACTCATAGAGACCCCTCCTTGGGTTTCCGAGGCAGTATCACTACAGAAGTAGATTGCTCTATCTTCCTTCCGGGGAGTGGCTGGTGGGTTTGAACCGCCAGCCTTCTGGTTAGCAGTCAAGTGCCTTAGGTACTACACTACCAGAGCTCCTGGATGTAACACTGGAAGTTCTCAATTGTTTACACCAAGAAATGTGCAAGACAGTTATCTTGCCAACTGACTGCAAGAGATCCATATTTGTGCCCATTCCAAAGAAAGGCAATCCAACAGAATGTGAACATCACTGAATAATATCATTAATATTACAAGCAAGTAAAACTTTGCTGCCAATAATTCAAAAACGGTTGCAGCGGTACATCAACAAGGAACTGCTGAAATTTCAAGCCAGATTCAGAAAAGGATGTGGAATGAGGGATATATTACTGATGATGTCAGATTGATCTTGGCTGAAGGCAGAGAATACCAAAAAGATGTTTACCTGTTTCATTGACTGTTATGCAATGGATTCAACGATGTGGATCATAACAAACTATGGGTAACATTGTGAAGAATGACAATTCTGGAACACTTAACTGTGCTCATGAGGAACCTACACATAGACCAAGATGCAGTCACTGAAACAGAACAAGGGGATACTGTTATATTGGTGAATGGTTTAAAATCAGGGGAGGTGTGTGTAAGGGTTGTATCATTTCACCGTATTTAGTCAATCTTTATGTTGAGCAAAGCTAGACTGTATGAAGAATGCAGCATCAGGACTGAAGGAAACTCATTAATAACCTGTGACATGCAGATGACACAACCTTGATTGCTGAAAAGTGAAGAGGACTGGAAGCACTTACTGATGAAGATCAAAGATTATAGCCTTCCATATGGATTACACCTCAACATAAAGAAAACAAAAATCCTCTTAATTGGACCAATAAGCAACATCATGATAAATAGAGAAAACATCGAAGTGGTCAAGAATTTCATTTTATTAGGATTGACAATCATCATCCATGGAAGCAGCAGTCAAGAAATCAAATGATGTCGTGTACTGGGTAAATCTGCCAAAAATCTCTTTAAAGTGTAAAAATAAAAAATGTCACCCTGAGGACTAAGGTACACCTGACCCTAGCCATGGTATTTTCAACTACCTTATATAATCCAGTAAAAGCTGGACAATCAATAAGGAAGTTTGAAAAAGAACTGATGCATTTGAATTATGGTGTTAGGGAAGAATAGTGGATGTACCATGGACTGCCAGAAGAACAGACAAATCTGTCTTGGGAGAAGTAGAGCCAGAATGCTCCTCAGAAGGGAGGATAGTGAGACTTCGTCTGAAGAACAGGGGACATATTATGAGGAGGAACCATTCCTTAGAGAAGGATTGGTCCCTTCTGACAACATGATCAAAGTACAAGAGACCAAGTCTGGCCATTCTCGCCTTTAAGGTGCATTCCAGCTGTACTTCTTCCAGGACAGATTTGTTCATTCTTCTTGCAGTCCAATGTACATTCAATATTCTTTGCCAACACCACAACTCAAATGCATCAATTTTTCTGTGGTCTTCTTTACTCACCGTCCAGCTCTCCCACTCATATGAAGTTATTAAAAATACCATGGCTTAGGCCACTCTTCAAAGTGACCTCTTTGCTCTTTAAAACCTTTAAGAGGTCTTTTGCAGTAAATTTGCCCAAGGAAATACATCATTTGATTTCTTGACTACAGCTTCCATCAGTGTTGACTATGGATCCAAGTAAAATAACATCCTTAGCAACTTCAATCTTTTCTCCATTTATTGTGATTTTGCTTACTGGTCCAGTTGTAAGGATTTTTGTTTACTTTATGTTGAGGTGTAATTCATACTGAAGGCTTAGTCTCTGATCATCATCAGTAAGTGCTTCAAGTTTTCTCTTTAAGCAAGCAAGGCTGCATCATCCACATATCGTGGTTTTTAATGAGCCTGCATTCAATTCTAATGCCGCATTCTTTTTCATACAGTCCAGCTTCTTTGATTATTTGCTCAGCACACAGATTGAAAAGTATGGTAAAAGGATACAACCCTGACACAGACCTCTCTTGATTTTAAACTATGCAGTATCTCCTTGTTTTGTCTGAATGCCTGCCTCTTGGTCTATGTCCAAGTTCCTCATTAACTGTTCTGGAATTGTCATTCTTCACAATGTTATCCACAATTTGTTATGATCCACACAGCTGGATGCCTTTGCGTAGTCAATAAAGCACAAGTAAACATCTTTCTGGTATACTTAGTTTTCCTCCAAGATCCATGTGACCTAGCAATAATATTCCTCATTTCATGCTCTCTTCTGGATCCAGCTTGAATTTCCAACAGTTCCCTGCCAATATACTGCTGCAAAAATTTTGAATTATCTTCAGCCAACATTTATTTGCGTGTGATATTAACAATACTGTCCAATAATTTCCACACTCTGTTGGATCACCTTTCTTTAGAATGGGTACAAATATGGATCTCTTACAGTCAGTTGGCCAGTTATCCGTCTTCAAAATTTCTTGGCATAAACAAGTGAGCATCTCCTTTGAGGAGGGGTAAAAACTGAGAGGGGACACAAAGGCCTTTCTGGGTGGTGATGATATTTTACTTCCTGATTTGGGAAATAGTTACACAGGTGTATTCCCTTTGTGGACACTCATTGAGCTGTATACTCAAGATTTACGATGATAGACAAATCCTTTATACATGTTCAGTAATTATAAATGAAGAGACCTCTGATTCTTAAGGGGACAGAAATGCACTCAGTTTGATGGTGTAGGTGCCACCGACACAGCTTTGAATCAGAACAGAATAGAAGGGAAAATGTAACAAAAGGAAGGAAATGCTGCCCAGCCCTGTGCCATCCTCACAATCACTGAAATGTCTCAGAAAAATAGCCTAAGTCTTCCTTTTCTGAACCAAAACAAACCAAACCTACTGCCACGGAGTTGATTCTGACTCATAGTGACCCTACAGGACAGAGCAGAACTGCCTCACAAGGTTTCCAAGGAAGCAGTAGAAATAAACTTCCCAAGTTTAGTTCCTTATCTCCTGATTCTAAATGATTTCTCTCTGTTGAAGCAGAGTAAGCCATTAACAAATTCTTGTGAAATGCAGTCACTCTTCCTTTTTCCACATATTTGCAAAAAAGTAACAGCCTGTTCCAACCTTTCAAAAAACAATGAAAAATCTCAACTATGACAGAAATTCCTAATTTTATTCAATCGTAGTAACATATCCAGAAATACTAAAAAAATGAGAAAGAAATCATCACTAACATGAAAGTAATTATTCTATTGATCTTTTTAATGCCAATTTTGTTTCACATACCTTTTCAACAACTGTTGCAACTGTCACTGCAATTCTATGTTACTAAAAATTTCTTTTAACATTATGTCAGAGGCCCAGATGGCTTTACTTTCCTTTACATTTCAGGAATATGATAACAATACTATACAAACCCTTATAGAAAACTGAAGAGGGAGCACCTCCCAACTCATTCTACTAGTCTAGCATTACCTTCATACCCAAACCAGCAAAAGACATTACAAAAAAAAAAAAAAAAAAAAAAACCTACAGACCGATATTCCTTATGAAAATAAATGTAACACAGTCTACACAAAATTTTAGCAAACTGAATTCAGTAATGCAGAAAAAGGATAATAATTCATGATCAAGTAAGGCTGATTAAATCTCAGGAATGCAAGGTTGGTTTAACAACTAAAAATCAATTAAGTCCCAGGTCCACAGACTTAAAGAATTGTAGAGCTGGAAAAGACCTCAGAAATCATCAATCTGAACCCTTCTGTTTTATAGATGAGGAACTGAGGCCCACAGAACCAGGATTATACAGCTAATTAGTAGTTGAGGCTTAAGGCTGAAACCTGAGGCCCAGTCAATAGTAGAAGCACATATTTTACTGTATTTCATTATCTGACCACAATTATACTATTATTTGTTACTTTGAAAGGATGTACAGTGCATTGCCTTAAGATTTAGAAATCTTGGATTTGGATCCCAACTCTGTCTCCTATAGCCTTGGGCATGTAATTTAACTTCCCTCAGCCTCATCATTCCCTTCTGCTAAATAGAAGTAACAGTACTGGCATTGCAGACTGGTTGTGAGGATTAAGACATCATCTCCACAACACTCAGCAAAGTGCTTAGCACTTCCCAACAAATATTCTTCTACTACCACCACCAATGCCTTACTGCACCAGATTTATAACTATGAGGACACCAAGTTTAAGTCAGAGGCAAAGTACAGAAACTATGCACCTTACTTTCAGTGGACACTCCCTTGAAACTATTCAGACCTAGAAACCCTGAATAAAGGCAAAGTCAGGCTATCGCTTAATTAGACATTTCTCTTCTTGGCCTGGACTTTCAAGGACATTAAACCTTTTATATGAATTGCTTGTTTCCTTTTTTATATACACTGGCTGTTTTCTCCAATTACCTGCTTTCCTGTCCATAATGGAAAGGGCTTCAGGATGGCAGGAGGAAAGATCTTTACACGCCCCACTTTATCTGTGAGACCTCGGTACACCAGCTCCATATATTGCTCACGGGTGAAGAAGCAACCCCGAATGGTCATGCTTGCACCTGAAACCATATGATCCTGGATCAGGCCTGCCAACGGCTGGCCATCCTATAAACCAAAACAGACAAAAGAAGAACAAAGATAAATATTAAGTCAAATCCTAATCCCTAATCATCTGCCTGGAAGCTGCCTTCTAGCTAGTGACCCTCCCTTATATCTGCAAGTTGTCTTACCCCATATCATCACGAAGCACTAGCCTGAGCCTCTCATCTTGAGAGTAAACTGCTTCCCAAAGCACATGACCAGTGCTTTACCACCAGCTTCCACATTTGCCATTTGCCCACTGTGCCTCTATATTAAAATGGTCTCAAATGTATCCAGTTCCTCAAGCTCTCTGCACAACCTCATCTGGTTCTAGTTACTCTAGCTTATTTTTGGCATTTATGCATAAATTTGGTCTGGCTGCTGTTAGCTGAGTTCTTGTTTTTATACTTTGGTTTTATGCTTTAAAATTTTTCACACATTTCTGGCCTGGTCGCCCTCTCAATCAGTCATCCATTCAATAAATATTTATTGAGAGCCTACTGTATATGCCTAGACACTGGGCAAGACCTCTAGTCAACTCCAGTGGACCAAACAGACAAGGTCCTTTATGACAGGGAAGAACTAGACAGTCAACAACTGTTGGGATAAACATATCATCACAAAGTGCTTTAAATGCCATGGAATGAAATAAGAGGTAGCACCATAATGTAAATTTGGGGAGGGCGGTGGTGATCAGGAAGGGTCTCTCTGAGGAGCAAAATCACAGCTGAAGCCTGAGGAGTGACTTGGAATCAGGCAGTGCAGGGAGGGATGAGTTCAGGTACAGGCTCTTGAGAGGGTCTTGATATATATATGACATCAGAAGGAAAAAATGTCTATTAGACATTTCATGTCTAACAAAGATATAGTAATCTATTCACAATGCAGCACATGGTCCTGGTGGGCCCTTAATAAAGATTGCTATGTAGCAGATTCCAAAAACAAGGGCCTATATAGAAGCTCCAGAATTGGTGGGTTCACTCATTTCATTTGACACTTTCAGAGTCTTTCTGATTCCCAGTCTCTTGAACTTATCTGTTGGGTCTGTGTTCATGGCAACATAAAGCACACTAAAGTAAAAATAGCTTGTATTCACGAACATTCTTTAAAAAGTAGTTTTTGTAAACTTTTCAACGTTTACAAGAACTTGAGAAAAATATGTGCCTTGGATCTAGAGATTGTTATCATTTGATTATCTGTTAAATACTAGCCAATGCTATGGCCATGCTTCCTAACAAAGACTAAAGGAACTCACAAATCAGCCATGGAGAAGCACCAGGAATTAACCACATGTACTAATTCAAAGGCTAAAAAGGATGCTTGTCAAATGGTCTAAATACTATCGCAATGGGCTCTATGTAAACTCAAAGATACTTATTACAGATGAGCTGACAAGGTGCCACAGATGCAAGGCAAGATCACACACTTACAGCTTTTCTTATGATGGCTTTGAGTTATTAACGTAAATAAAAGATTATACTCTGTATTTTGTGCCAAAGACAGGGTCTAATTTTGCTTGGGGAAATATCTAAACCAGTATTATGCATTTGACTCATTCCAGAGTCTTTGGTGGCAGATATTTTCCTTTTGTTTTCTTCCTTAAGAGAACATAATTGCAAGTTATGCGATATATTCAGTGCCTTCTCCTCTCTCAGTCCAGATTTGTCCATGAATAGAAAATTACTTAATAGCTAAACTGCTTTCAGTGCAATAATCATAAATTCTAGGTAGGAATGCTGGTCAAGGCAATTACTAAGGGTCTACTTACAAGTCTAAATTTCCTAAATCCTGCTTAGGATCAAAAAGACTTATCTCTGAATCAAAAACCCAGAAAATTGTCAGCTATCTTATTCCTCTTAGTATCACAGAAAAATGACATTATAAATGAATGTCTTTGGCCAAGATCCTTAGAGAATATTCTGTGACTAGAATTTTCTAGTAAAGCAGAAATCAGGAAAATTGTGTCTCAAACCTCATTTAAAAATGTTTTCACAAAGCACCGACCCTTGATAAATACAACAAACGGGGGAAAAATTAATACACAAAGAAACACATAAATGAAAAATTTAACTATTTATTTGGAAAGGAAATAGCTAATGCTCAATTTGCCTAATGATTTAATTAAGAAGAAAACACAAAACTCTACTGAAAATACAAAACCAACAAATAATAGTACAGTTAATTAGTAAAAGAACTTGGAAAAAGAGAAGAAATGTACAACAAAGAGAAATGAAAAAAAGGGAAATAAACATATACTAAGAACAGACAATGGCTTTTCCTACTTCAACAAAACCAGTGACCAAAGTACTTGAAGACACGCTCCATTTTTATAAGCATAAGAAAAAATAGTGATTCTATCTCTTGACATTTACATGAAAGACTAAATGAAATTGGTCAAGGATCAAAAGCTCTTCACCCCTGACAAAGGAAACTGACCGAAAGTGAGGTGAGCTGTTAGGCCATCACCCAGAAGTTTTTACTTTTTAAGAAATTAATTTACTGATACAGCTTATTTACTGCCGGTCTTTCTTAAGCGTAAGTGAACCTAAAATTCATAGGCACACAAGCACATGGCAGGGTGCACATGTCTGACACATGTGGAAGTGATATAACTTGCCCAAAGACACACAGCTGAGCAGCAGGAGGAAGGAAAATGGATTCTAATGCTTGTCAGAGACTAGTAAGTTGTAGAATCCAAACATACATCTGGAAGACAAAACCTATTATGCTACTAAACTTGGCTTTTTGGGATGGCCATCATATTTCTCCTGATTTACATTTTACTAGGCAGCAAGAGAGAGAACTTCTGCTGCCTTTAAGCAACTTTAGGGTTGAAAACCTTACCTGGGAGAAGCCAGGATCCCCGAGTTCCACATCTTCCTGCCCTGGAGCCACTCAGTGGCCTCAGGTGCAGTGAGGGCCCAGATCTAACATGTCCTATCATATAGGTGATGACTGGGTCAAGACCTACCTTGGGAACCAGGTACTGCTGATCAGTGCAAGCCAGGACGTAGGCCTCGGCCCGGCCCAGCTCACTCTGGGGAAAGTGAGCATTCATCTCGTCTCCGTCAAAGTCAGCGTTATAGGCCTTGCAGTTGGCATAGTGGAGCCGTAGGACTTTCTCTTCGGGAAGGATCCGGGCATGATGGGCCTGGATGGAAGGTCTGTGCAGGGTGGGCTGGCGGTTCAGTAGGAGAATGTCTCCATTCTTCACGTGCCGGCACACCTGGGAGCAGAGTAGAGAACAGGCTGGGGGATTAGCAGGATTGTCAGGATCATGACTACTACTTCTAAGGGCTCACCTCACCTTGGCCTGACCATGGCTTCTATTTCATGTTCTAGTCAATGAAATAAATAGGAAATTTTTTAGTCTGAGGAAAAACCCTACAAATCTCTGAACCCTGAAACACAGCTACTAGGCTCCTCCGTCTTGGTCCTGCATAGCCCTGTTCCTTCTCTGAGCTCAGAAATACAAACAAAAGATGAGGCTACAGGTCCCCGTCCTGTACTCTGTCTTTTTCAGAGATATACAGCCTCTCTGAGGTCTGGATTCCTTGGGGAATTAATTTGAAGGAATGGATACCCCTTCTGAAGACTGGGTATGTGCATATAACGATAAACCTCCTGGGTTTGAAAGGAGTTGGGAAAACTCTTGAATTCCTTCCACTCTCCCCAAGTAGGGGAGTAACCAAGTATACGAAGTATACATGGCTGTCGTTAGGTGCTGTCGAGTTGTCTCTGACTCATAGCGACCCTATGCACAGCAGAATGAAACACCGCCCACTCCTGAGCCAGCTCCATAATTCTTGCTATACTTGAAACCATCGCCACTGCCACCATGTCAATCCACCTCGTTGAGGGCCTTCCCCTTTTTTGTCAACCCTCCACCTTACCAAGCATGACATCCTTCTCCAGGGAATGGTCCCTTCTGATAACAGGACCAAAGCAGGTGAGACAATGTCTGGCCATTCTCACGTCCAAGGAGCATTCTGGCTGCACTTCCTGCAGGACAGACCTTTTAGTTCTGTTAGCAGTCCACGGTATTTTCAGCATTCTTTGCCAACACCACAGTTCAAAAGCATCAATTCTTCAGTCTTCCTTATTCACTGTCCAGCTCTCACATGCATATATGTTGCTGTTGTTGTTATGTGCTGTCGAGTCGGACCCAACTCATAGCGACCCCTCCTTGGGTTTCCGAGGCGGTATCACTATGGAAGTAGATTGCCCCATCTTCCTTCCGAGGAGTGGCTGGTGGGTTTGAACCGCCAGACTTCTGGTTAGCAGTCAAGTGACTTAGGCATGATGCTACCAGAGCTCCCCACACGCATATAAGGTGACTGAAAATACCATGGCTTGTGTCAGGCACACCTTAGTCCTCAAGGAGACATCTGTGCTCTTCAGCACTTGAAAGAGGTCCTTTGTAGCCGATCTGCCCAGTGCTATATGTCATCTGATGTTCTGAATGCTGCTTCCATTGGCATCGATGATAGAACCAAACTACGTGAAGTCTTTGACAATTTCAATCTTTACTCCATTCATCGTGATGCTGCTTATAGGTCCAGTAGTGAGGATTTTTGACTTCTTTATATTGAGATTAATCCATACTGCAGACTGCATCCTTCAATCTTCATAAGTAAGTGCTTCAAGTCATCTTCACTTTCAGCAAGCAAAGTTGCATCATCAGTGTATCGCAGGTTAATGATTCTTCCTCCAATCCTGATGCCACATTCTTCTTCATATAGTCCTGCTTCTTGGGTTATTTGCTCAGCGTACAGACTGAGTAAGTATGGTGAAAGGATACAACCCTGACCCACTCCCTTCTTGATTTCAAACCATGCAGTGTTCCTTTTTTCTGTTCAAACGACAACCTCCTGGTCTACGTACAGGTTCCTCATGAGTACAATTAAGTGTTCTGGAATTTCCATTCTTCTCAATGTTATCCACAATTTGTTATGATCCACACAATCAAATGCTTTTGCATAGTCAATAAAACACAAGTAAACATCTTTCTGGTATTCTTTGCTTTCAGCCAAGATCCAGCTGACATCAGAAATGATATCCCTCATTCCACATCCTCTTCTGAATCCAGCCTGCACCTCTGGAAGTTCTCTGTCAATATATTGCTACAACCATGTTTGAATTATCTTCAGAAAGATTTTATTTACATGCGGTATTAATGATATTGTTCGATAATTTCCACATTCTGTGGGATCACCTTTCTTTGGAATGGGTACAAATATGGATCTCTCCCAGTCAGTTGGCCAGGTAGCTAGCTGTCTTTCAAATCTCTTGGCATAATTGAGTGAGTGCCTGCGGTGGGGCATCCATTTGTTGAAACATCTCTGTCAATTGCTGGAGCCTTGTTCTTTGTCTATTCCTTCAGTGAAGCTTTGACTACTTCCCTCAATACCATTGGTTCTTGAACATATGCCATCTCCTGAAATGGATGAAGATTGACCAGTTCTTTTTGGTATAGTGACTCTTGTGTTTTCCTTCCATCTTTTGATGCTTCCTGCATCATTCAATATTTTGCCCACAGACTCTTTCAATAGTGCAACTCAAGGCTTAATTTTTTTCCTCAGTTCTTTCAGCTTAAGAAGTGCTGAGCATGTTCATCCCTTCTGGTTTTCTAACTCCAGGTCTTTGCACATTTCATTATAGTAATTGGGTTTGTCTGCTCAAGCTGCTCTTTGAAATCTTCTGTTCAGCTCTTTTAT
>NW_006922018.1:270976-292496 GCF_000298275.1 Orycteropus afer afer
AAACATCCTTTGTGATGATGAATGCCATGCCATTCCTCTTCATTTTGTCATTCCCAGCATAGTAGATCATATGGTTGTCTGATTCAAAATGCCCCAAACTCATCCATTTCAGCTCACTAATGCCTAGGATATCAATCTTAATGCATTCCATTTCATTTTTGACAACTTCCAATTTTCCTAGATTCATACTTCATACATTCCATGTTCCGATTATTAATGGATGTTTGCAGATGTTTCTCAATTTGAGCTGTGCCACGTCAGCACATGGAGGTCCTGAAAGATTTACTTTATCCGTATCATTAAGGGTGGTTCTACTCTCATCAGTCAGTTCTTTCCCAGTCCTATTTTGAGTGCCTTCCGACACAAGGGGCTCGTCTTCCTGCACTGTGTTGGACAGTGTTTCCAAAAATTTGCCCAGTAATGTGTCAGACAGTGTTTCTCTGCTATTCATAAGGTTTTCCCTGGCCAATTTTTGAGAAGTGGATGGCCTCCTCCTTCTTCCTAGTCTGTCTTAGTCTGTAAGTTGCGTTGAAACCATGTGCAACTCTGCTGGTGTCTGAAACACCAGTGACACAGCCTATGCTCACAGCAAGGTACAAACCCCACAAGATGACAAACTGACAGACAAGTCAGTCTCCCTTAGCTGTTGGAAACCTCTGCACCGTCCCCTTACCTGGAACCTGCCACTTTGTGGTCCCTGGCCACTCCATCCCTTTCCTAGCTCTAGGGGGCTTGGGGCCTAGCCTTGTCTCCTACCCCTTTACCTGGATATCCTGCCGCTCCTGAGGTCCCCAGCCAATATACATGGGGTACTATATTATAAATATGAATTCCAGATTTTAGAAATAATGAACTCAATCTCATACAGCAGAGACAAGACAAAATACATGGTTCTTGATTCCTAGTTCAATATCTTCTGAAAACACTTCCTTGCACTAAAAAAATTGGTAAGAAGTATAAATTGCCATAGTCTTTTAGGAAGCAATCTGACAACTGCCATTAGAACACTGAAAACACATTTCCTCTTAGTCTTTCAGAAGAAAAAAGTACCGCTCTCAGCTTATATGAATATGTATGTTATGTATCAATGTTTACATATACATCAATGTTTATAGAGGTAACAACCAGAAATAACTTGACTGCCCCAAATGGGGGCATGGATGAATAAATTACAGTCTATTATATTATGGAAAAAGAAGCTCTGGTGGTGTAGTGCCTAAGGCATTTGACTGCTAACCAGAAGGTTGGTGGTTCAAACCACCAACCACTCCACGGAAGGAAGACTGGGCAATCTACTTCCGTAAAGATTTACCGCCTCGGAAACACAAGGGCTTCGCTATGAGTTGGAATTGATTCGATGGCAGTGAGTTTGGTTTGATTTGGTATACTATGGAATTTTACACAAAAATGAAAAAGGTTCAGTTAATCTATATTAGTCCTGAAGTAATGGCAATAATGTATTACAATTTAAAAACAAAAAAACCATCTCTAGGTATCATAGATGGTGGCAGAACAAGAACATTAAAAAAAACCAACCTAGCTCAGTGTGCTTATACACAAGGGAAAAGCTTTGCCTGACTCCTCACCCAGCTGCTAATATGGCCTTAGGGGCATGGGAGGAACATGAACAGGGCTAATAAGGCTCAGATTATTGCTTTTACCTTCATATATTATTCACATCACAATGGGCATGGGTTATTTTTTAAAATTTTTTTTCAAAGATCTTCAACTATTTTTAAAGTAAATTGTACAAGTTATCTGCTCATTGTTAGAAAAAAACAGAAAATACAGACAAGCTTAAAGAAAATAAAAATCTTAAGTAATTTCATCCCTAAGCTAACTACTGTTCACATTTTGTTTCCTTAAAACATGCAGTTCCATGCCCTTCTGACAGAACACCTCTTCTCACAAAGCTGACTTTAGTATAAGGCTCACCAGCTGATGTTACGTTACAGTAAGTACTAGGATTCTTAAATCATGAACATAAATAATACTTCAAAAACAACCACATGAAGGTAAAGGCCACCCTAGTCATTTTGAAGTAGCCTAGAGGAATTATGGACACTTAGTGATGTTTCTCTAAATCATAGCATGTAAAAGTTTGGGAAAAATACCAAAGCACTCCAAATCTACTTTCTTATGCTGCCCGTTATTTATGAAAGTGCATCAGAAAGTTGGTTGCGGATATACACTAGACAGTAAGAGATGCTACCACTCTCTCCCTAATTCTGTTTGGCTAGGCTAAGAGAAGTGGGGGGCAAAAGGCGTCTGCATTCAACCAAACTGTCATGTTTTTAACCTCAAAACTAAAAGGCAGCCCTTAAAGCACCTAGCACAGAGGCAGTTTTTTGCTCTCCAAGGAAATGAAACCTTCCCTTCCCTGCCCCTAAATCCCATGTTTCCAAGGAGACTCGACCTCTGAGGGTTCCCATGAGCATCTGCCCAGGCTGCTGGCTGCTGTACGTCATTCAGCTAAAGGTGACCTTCAAGGTCTTATTTCTTCAGTCTCTCAAGGGAGAAACTGCCCAGACCTGTGGCCCAAGCCCAAAAATCCAAGCTGGTCTCTTGCAAATTCAAGACATCCTCCAGTGTAACCAAATTCCCTACTGCTGGGAGGGCATGCAGGCCAGTCTGGTGGGCACCAGCCAATCCAAACAGAAGCCCTGGAGCACAGAGCGTTCCCCTCGCCAACCTAAATCCGAGGCCCTTCCTTCTCTTGTCTCTAAACAAATACTGCAGTGAAAATCAGCATGCCCCAGTGCCCGGGTCAGAGTTTTCAGAGGCAACCCAGAGTCAAAGGCCTGCTGCTGGCAGACTGCTGGGCAGGAAAACTAGACTCTGCTACCTTGGTCACTCCCTCCTCTACTTAGGAAGCCCAGAGAAGAGGTGGAGGTTTCACACCTTTCATTCATTCTTTCCCCTACTCACCTAACCTGCTGATGATCCTCACTTAGCCCTCAGTCTCTCTTCCCCTCCCCTCTTACTCCACCCAACCATAGCCCAGTCCTGATCTACAGTCAACATATTAACCAAAGTCTTCAAAATTACAAATATATTAAAAGCACATATATATTTTATTATATGCATAAATAAATCTGTCAGTTTGTAGCACTATGGTGACTTCTGTGTTACTATGATGCTGGAAGCTATGCTATCAGCATTTTAAATACCAGCAGGGTTATCCATGGTGGCAGGTTTCAGTGGAGCTCCCAGACTAACGCAGACTAGGAAGAAATGCCTGGCAATCTACTTCTGAACATTAGTGAATCAAAGCAAATGGATCTGATTGTGAAGATGGCACAAGACTGGCCAATGGTTTATTCTATTATACATGGAATCACCATGTGTTGGAGCCAACTCAGTGGCAATTAACAGCAATTATAACATAAATAAGTAGTGCATATAACATTATTGGTATTTTGGAAAATAAAGATAGAAATAACCATCCTTAGTCTCCAGGTCCTGATGTAAGAACCACAGTCTTATCTTGTCTTTGCCCTTGGGCCAGGTCATTAGCTCCAGCCTTCCCCTGACATATCAGAGACTCCTGTATCTCAATTTTATGCTCAAGGTGTTCTGCCAGGCCCTCAACTTGGAGCCATTCACTCCCCAAGGGTTATAAAAGGGCCTCTTATAATCCAGGTAGCTTCTGGGTGCTGGGGAAGGAGTGGTGAGTAGAACAGCACATTGCCAGATGATTTAGAAACTCAAGCGCAGACTCAAAAACTAAGCCAAACCCACTGCCATAGAGTCGATTCCGACTCATAGCGACCCTCATTGGGTTTCCAAAGCAATAAATCTTTACCGAAGTAGATTGCCCAGTCTTGCTTCCACGGGGTGGCTCATGGGTTTGAACCAGCCTTCTGGTTAGCAGTCAGATGCCTTAGGCACTGTGCTACCAGAGCTCCTTCAAGGGCAGACAGATGAGTGCATATACACTGACAATACACACAATGAGAGTTACAATGGACAGGGGTGGGGTTGGGACTGAAGGAAGGCATAGGAGTGACCCAATACAGGCTTTGGGAGGAACATCCTAGAGCAGGAGTTGGCAAACTACATCCGGCAGGCTGGCTACCTGCTTTAGTGAATAAAGTTTTATTGAAACAGTAAAATCTATTCATTTATGGCTGGTTTGGCATCACAACGGCAGAGGCAGTAGTTGCAACAGAGACTGTATGTCCTGCAAAGCCTAAAATATGTACTACCTGGCCCTTTACAGAAAGGCTGACAATCCATGTCCTAGAAGAATGAAAGCTTTGTTGAGACCTGAAGGAAGAGCAAAGGTTTAATCAGGGATCTGTGGGAGGGAAAGTGTTTCATACACAAGGAACAGCATGTACAAAGGCTGGAAGGCTAAAGAGCATTGACAAGGACTGGCTGAACAGAGTTGGAAGAAGGCTGAGGGAGAAGTAAGGCTGGAGGACAAAGCAAGGACAATGTGAAGAGATTATGTGAAGACTTGTGAAACTGACAAGAATGTGAAGTTGGGAGACAAGGGGACCAACCTCATTAAATCTTACCACTCCTCAGGACTCAATTTACTTCCCAGGAACTTACTAGTATGGTGCAGGCTAACCTTCTCTCACCTTACATTCTTGGTCCTCCTCACCTCCAAGCCTCAGCTATGCGACCCTGTGAAAGAAGCTCCTTTGTGCACTTGTCTCATCTTCACATCCAAATAATGTCAGAAACCCCCATATCCTTCTAATTTTTCTAATAAGTGCCCCTGGGAGATACGAAGACATGCAGGGGCTACTCTTGACCCTGAAAAACTCCACAAACACATGTGGAAAGTAGATGTAGACACAGAAGGAGGAGTCTGGCCTGTACCTCTCTTCTCCCTCAGCTTCCTGAGGCCAGGCTACCTGGGTGTCCCTCTACTGTTATGGATTGAATTGTGTACCCAAAAAATGTATGTCAACTCGGCTAGGCCATGATTCTCAGAATTATGTAATTATCCTCCATTTTGTGATCTGTGTTGTAAATCCTCACCTCTATGTTGTTAATGAAGGAGTTCTGGTACAGCAGTTAAGGCATTTGGCTGTTAACCAAAAGGTCAGTGGTTCAAACTCACCAGCCACTCTGTGGAAGAAAGATGGGGCAGTCTGCTTCTCAAAAGATTTACAGCCTTGGAAACCCAGTGGAGGTTGCTATGAGTCACAATTGAATCAATGGCGGTGAGTTTGGTTTTGTTTTTTGATGATGTTAATGAGGCAGGATAAGGTTGTATCTTGAGTCAATCTCTTCTGAGATATAAAAGGAATTCAGAAATGAGCAGAAACCAGATCACCACCAGGAAAGAAGAGTCAGCAGCACAATGAATCCCTTGGACTCAGGGTCTATGTGTTGCACATCTTCTAGACCCAGAGGAAGACTGATACCAAGATACATACACATCTCCAAGGAATGCTGAGCCCACAGAAGTTGAGGGAGACAAGGTCCCCTAAAACTAACAGAAAGAGAAAGCCTTTCCCTAGAGTTGGTGCCCTGAATTTGGACTTCTAGCTTCCTAAATTGTGAGAGAATAAATTTCTGTTAAAGCCACCCACTTGTAATATTTCTTTTATAACAGCATTAAAGAACTAAGACACCTACCTTCCCTCCTACTCCCATGTTTCAGCCTCCCATATGCTCAACATGTTCTCCTCTTCATTGCACTTTGTGCTCAAAGATTTCAACATAATGATAATATCATTTCTTAACTCCCAAGTCCCATATTTCCACCTTTGCAAGAGATGATTCCTTAGATTCTCTGCTATCACCTCAAATTCACAAGGACCTAGACTCATCTGCTTCCATGGCACTACCATTTTCTGGTGTAAACAATGTTTTTGTTTCATTTCTTCTCTGTTCCACAGAAGACACTCAATCTGCTAAGTTTGCTTGGCTGTTCCTTTGAAAGGTTCCTGCCATCACCCTTGGCTGCCACTGCAGCCCTCAAGGTGGGGCCTCATTGCCTGGCTGACAACTGCCTCCTGTTGACTCCAAACTCTCCTTGCTGCTCACCTACACATTCCTCTCCAACTCATTTCTTCTAGAGTACCTCATGCATACAGTCATGCTCCCCCTTTGATGTTCCCTATTGTGTCCACCACCTCACTCAGCAGTGGGTAAAGTATTTATATGCTTATTATCAGCAATCGCCCCCACCACACTGCAAACTCCAGGAGAGGAGCTTGGAGTCAGTCAGTGACTGACAGAACACTAGCATGTAGCAGGCACTCAGTACTATCTGACCTCACATTCCTCTCCCCTCTCTCCATTCACATCTCATCATTTTCCACTGTGCTAACATACAGGCTGCTTCACATCTTTGCAATCAGTTAATATGAAGATTATTTCACATCTGGCTATACACCGTGATTTCTCTTGCATCTGTCACATAGCTCCTAGCAAAATACTCGGCACTTAAATGAAGAGCAATCCTGTGAGTCTGAATACAGATTCAATGCACTAGGAAGGAAGCAAGCAGGTGAATTATCTGTCTGTGGGTACTCCCTGCCACTCTGTTACTGCTCTCCCTCAGGAGAGCGCCGGAGATGAGAGGAAAGCAAAACAACAGGCTGATGGCATTGTTACCCTCAATGAAGAATGATGAGAAAAAATGCTCATCCTTGCAACAACCATTCTTTGTTTTCTTCTCTGTTCCTCTCTAGTTCATGCAAGCTGATGAAAACTTTGCAGCGCTTGCACTAATAACTAAAGAAGACCTAGTTAGTCATCAGATATAGATGTGTCAGAGGACAAGGAGAGGTCTAACAACGTGTAGATGGGCTAGGGAAACCCAGTTAACTCCCTCCTGATTCTCACTGGCACTCCAAGTTACCCCCAAATTGAATCCACTCCAGTAACTCTCATCAGTGTTGCCTGGTTAGGTTTCATTTGGTACTCCACTCCCAGCAGGAATGGCTAATATTTGATACAGACACAAATACTGTTACTCTACACTGCTACTCAATCACAACACTCTTTTTGGTTGAGCCCAGAAAGCATTTCAGGATCTCTTAACACAGCCACTAACATCATCTGAAATTGAAGCATTAGGTGAAAACTATCAGTCATCAGTTATCACTGATACAGAGAGCATTTCCTTTCTTTTCATTCTTCTCTAACTTTAGCATGCACAAGAACCCCTTGGAGAGCTTGGAGAGCTTATTCCTGGGCCTACTCAGAGACGGAAGAGGGGTAACCTACATTTCTCACCAGCTCCAGGGCTCCTGCTGACAATGACCTGAGGGCCACCCTTGAGCAGCTCTGGTCAAGTGCCCAGCACTGTGCTGCATGGTGTAGGGCTACCAAATGAAGCATTCTTCAAGGTCTCTATTCCCTGGAGCTCGGGATCCAGCTGGGAGACAAGGTAAGCACAACAAGGCAGCTAAAGAACACCCTTGGGTGTGGGAAGATTCGCCATGGGGACGAAGAACAGCTCACACTGTACTCCTGTGCCCGGACTCATGGGAACAGCCAGTGGCCAGCAGTCACAGGGGAGCCAGAGGCAAGCTGCCTGAGTCCCTGAACAAACTTGCCCTCTACTCACAATTTTTGTCCCTTGGGGTTTTGGTGCCCCTGTGGCGGGTGTCAGGAGCTGTTTGGCCACAGCTTCTCGCTGGGTGAGGTCCGAGGCACTCAGGGCTGTGCGACTCCCATCCTCATTGATGACCATGGAGGCTCCCGGGTGCACGTTGGGGCCGTTGATAACTGCTTGTCTCAATTCCTGAACATTCCAGGGGGTAACTGGCTGAGGGTAAGTCAGTTTTGTGGCAAATACCTGGATATAAAGAACGCATGTGAAAATTCAAGGTGGGCAAAAAACAAAAACACTATAGACCCAAAATCTGAACTCCACAGGCTGGATGAATTTTTCCTCTTATGTTGAGGAGCTGATGTAACCAAGAAGGTCCATCAGTAACCAAGAAGATCCATCAGTGAGTAAAGCAGTATCCTGCCTGTCTATTCCTCAGAGCCTTTTTCCCAGACTGACTTCCTTAAGGGAACAGAGGTTGAGTTTCCTCTCCTAAATGAGTCACTCTGAAGAGTGTCATTTATGTGCTATGGTTCACACATTGGATTTTTTTAACCCATTCTAAAATTTCATTATTTTTTCATCTGCTAATAAATTCAGAGTCCTCAAAGAAAGAGATACAATATGGGACATCAGCTTGCCCTTAAACACCTCCATGCCCCTCCTGCACCTCAGCAGACATCATTAATCGATAGCAGCACTTTCCTGGCACCTAGACATGGAATCAGAATATCTTTACTCAACAGTTTAGGTAACCACTATGATCAAAGTGGCACTTAAGATGAAACCAATTTGCTCTCCTGATTCGTGAGAAAATGCAATGTGCTATATTCAACAGTAGACCAGAGTTCTCTGGTTAAATGGGTCCTGAACTACTAAATATTATAAACCCCTTGATGACTCAAAACACACATCAGACTTTGAGAACTGCTACATAACATTTCTCAAGTCTCTGCTCAAATTACACTTTATGAGAGGCCTTCCCTGGCCACCCCTGCTCTGTGCTCCTCATCCCTTAGCTCTACTTTTCACTGAACCCCTTTCCACCATCAGACAAATATTATGTGCTTGGACATGTTTACTTGGTTACACTGGAACTTAAACATAGGAGGGGACACTAGTCTCTGGTTCACTAATTATTTTTCTCACTTCCTTGAACTCTTTTGCTTCTGGAACACTTATCAACTGGGTTGTATGGGAAGGGCCTGCTAAGGGGGACACCAAGAGGAAATGTGTTCTTCCCAGGCAACGACAGCCCTGAGACTTGAGGCAGGTTGGAGGCAGGCAGAGGTGTAATTAGAGTGCTTCCTCAGAGGATAAGTCATTATTTAATGAACCCAGATCTAAGAAAGAGAAACCTATCACTCCTTAAAAATAGAAAGAGGTGGCAGTAATAAAGGTCTGGGGACCACATTAAAGCAAAAAACCAAACACACTGCTGTGGAGTCAGATCCAGCTCACAGTGACCTCTCCTTGGGTTTCTGAGGTGGTATCACTACAGAAGTAGATTGCCCAACCTTTCTTCCGAGGAGTGGCTGGTGGGTTTGAACTGCCAGCCTTCTTGTTAGCAGTCAAGTGCCTTAGGCACTACGCTACCTGAGCTCTCATTAGGCACCATCAAAAGTCAAAGTCAAAGTCAAAATCAACAGGGGCAGCTCCTGTCCCCCTGTTTAGAGAAAGTACCATACAGGCCCTGGACCTCTCCTCCCAGAGCCTCAGAAAGAAAAGCTCAGACTCAGTAAGTTACCTTGCTACATGACAGAGCTTTCTGATGCAAAGACCTCACAGTTCCTAGGAGGCAGCAGACACAGGCCTAAGCACTGAATCTTGTCCCCTGATGCGTCCACACCCTGGCCCAGAAAGCCCAAGCATGCCCAGGAGAGGCGAGCAGTGGGCACACAGGCGGTAACCAGAATACTTCAGTTGTGCTCATTATAGCACTCCCCTGAGGGAAGAGACTCTCCACAGAGGGAATTAAACCATCTGCACATTACCGACCTCCAAGCCCATTAAGGAAGAAACCGATTAAAGGGCTGCTGCTAAGGAGCACCACCACTTGAACACCACCACTTGAACGGTGGGAAGTAAACAAAGGAAGCTGCCCCCTGCAGAAGTACTAATGGGTGGATAGGGCAAACCACTTATCCCCAGGGCATGGGGTGACAAATGACAAGCTCACGACTCTATGGGGGCTCACCCCTCCCTCTCCCTGGCGACCCAGGGTACATATTCCTGATGTCACCAAGTGCATGGGCTGAAATATCACTTTCTCTGTTCCTCTCCTGTCATGTATTCAATTTAACTAAAAAGGTTTAAAGACTAGGCAAAAATAGGCAAGAGGGAAATACACAGGCATGAATCTGGAATGCCTTTTAATCCACTCTCATGTGCCAAGATGTGGGTCTTCTTTCATGGATAGATGTTCGGCAGGTCACAGCCTGACAAGGTGAGCAGTGCCACAACATGGCCCCAAACTCCATCCATATGGCTTGTCCAGGAGAGGCAGATACTGTCTACCTCCCAAGCCATGACAATCTGCTGCCAATCTCCCTCCCCACACGGGTACCTCTCCACATACCATGGGGATTCCAATCTCGTTGGTGTTAATGTACATGTCTGGGCAGATGACCGAGCGAGCTGCGTAGTCTACTCGTTTTCCCATCATGTGCTTTCGGAACAGGCCATCCTTCTTCTCCAGGATCTTTATGGGGGCAAAAGTCCACATAAAGGATTAGAAAAAAGAAAAAAAAAAGAGTTCCAGTATGCTTAACATTTTCTCTTTTCACCCCCTTCAAATGGGAACTGGAAACCAACGTAGTGTTCACCTGTCTAATGCCAGGGTATTTTTCCATCATTAATTTGTCCATTTCACTATCAAACACAATATTGACGTGGCTCTGAAGACGAATCCACATGTTGTAAAGTTTGTCTGTGAGGGACTGGCCCGGAAGAGTACTTAAAAAGGAGCGGTCCATAACAATTGAAGCATCTCTTTCCTGGGAAGATACAACACAGAAGACAGGCACAATGGAAAAACACTCAGAAAAGCCACATTGGGTTTTATTTTCTTTCTCACGCTAGCTCTGGCAAGCGATGAACTCTAGAGTTTACCTCTGCAAAACTGGTGAGAAAACAATCTTGAAATTAAGCGTCAATAAATTTTCAGCCCCAACTCAGGCTGCCCAGCCTGACCTTTTCTGGTAATAAAATTAACTCAAATTTATAAGCAGGTTCTTTTTTAAGGCTGTTGCCAAAGTCCCTTGATATCTAGTTCTTAAAGCAACCCTATAAGTCCTTCCTACATTACACACTTTTGTTACAAAACTTCATTATCCTGCCAGATAACCAATTCTCCTAAGGAATTTCAGCTTTATTTATGGTTTTACAAAAACCTGACCAAAAGCACTGATAACAGTGCAGATGGAACAATTTCTTAAAAGGAAAATAATTTGTCATATGATATTTTATGTCATAATTAAGATGTGGATCCCCAATTGGGCTGCCAAGTTGCTGGCTTGATCTTCAAGCCTCCCTGGAGAATTTAACCAATGCTCTTTAATATTTCTGTCCCTGGCTCTGTCTCCCCTTCCTTGCCCAGGAGACAGAAACAGTCATTAAGCTTCCTTATAGCACCACCTACTGACTGTGGGCCCCAAAGGCCAATATGACACAGATAGATAGAAAGATGGTCCCATGTCCTCTGGGTGGGTCAGATGAGAGAAGAGAGCTATGTGTTGGATGGGGATTGGGTGAAATGGCTGGAGATCCAGTAAATGAGAATGTTGTAAGAGCCCTAAGTGATGACATTAGCTTGACTTTAATCCTGAGGAACAGAGGGGTATTCTTTAGTTACAGGGAAAACAGAATGATTTCTGCAGGTAAAGTTCAGGAACCCCCTCTGCTGAAGGAGCCTCACAGGGAGAGATAATCACCTGCATGATGGCAGGGACTCTGTAGCCTGAGTCAACACTCATGGTGTTACCTGGCTCACAGCCACGTGATTATTGGTGAAGTAAGCTCACCGGCGGGACCTTGTCTCCCTGGACCCCAGTGCCCAGGCTCACTCCAGGTTCCTGATGAATGTGAGGGCTGCCATGGGAACGAAATGTGGGGAGAGAAATAAGAATGTATCCTCTTAATCAGATGGAAAGAGAGCATTATGACTTCTGGTAGGAAGGACCTTTGGAAGCAGAAAGGATACTTTGTAGTAGAAGCTATGCTTTTCTTGAGGAAAGACTGTCCTATTTTCAAAGGATATCAAGATAAAATTCTCAATCTTGGTCAATAAACTTAGCTATGCTAAAGTTGCCCCCTGAACCTCCCCAAATTGGACCAAGAACGGCAGATGGCAGATTTCTCTTATACTGAGAGATCAGCATACTGATTTTATACTGGCAGATCAGAACATTTCAGCAAAACCAAAGAAGTTCTAAGGAGAAAGGCTGGGTAACCCAGAGCACAAGTATCCTGGAGACAAAGTGGTGCCATCTTGTGATGGTCTGGTTCACAGGTGAACTGTCCAAACAACTGGCAATTTGAGAGCCCCATCTACCAAATGCAGGGGGCAGTTCTTTCCTATTTGCACCTAAAGAGAATTTAGACCTTGGCAATCTCAGCAAACTTTCTGAGTACATGACTCATTTCTATACCTAGCAGAGCTTAACACCCTGGGACTCAGGACATGTCTGTTAAAAGGGCAAAGTGAATTCTGCTCCACCATTTTACAATGGAGAAAGCTGAGGCCCCAAACTTGACATTCCTATTCTGAGAAATTCCCACACTATAACACTACCATCCTGACTCCCATGTCAGAGAACTTAACAAGCCAAAATCAGAACTGGGCCACAGGTGCTACTAAGGAGGGTCAGTCTTAGAGCCTGAGTACATAGTTCTTTCTAGAGCTGCCAACAACTGCCAGTGAGGCCAGGTGGCCCAGAACAGTCTGTGTAAAATCTTGCCATAAACTGCACACATTACAGGCTAATCCAAGAAATTAAAATGATTCCACCAAGGTCACTCAGCATGGTCTTTAGGGGCAGAACCTAGAACTGTTTATGCTCAGTCCCATGCCTTCTCCCAACACATTAACTTATTATTGTTAGATAACATCGAGTCAGCCCTGACTCATGGCAACCCCATGCACAGTGGGATCAAACCTCTGTGATTAGGGGTTTCATTGGCTGATTTTCAGAAGTAGATAGCCAGGCCATTCTTCCTAGTCTGTCTTAGTCTAGATGTGCCTGAAACCTATCCAACATCACAGGAATACACAAGCCTGTCCATTGACAGTTGCGTTGTGGTTGTGCTTGAGATACACTGGCCAGGAATCAAATCTTGGTCTTCCACATAGGCCCCCCTATACCCACTGCTCATACTATGGGGTGCTGCCAGCTATACAGAACATTCCAATGAGCATCTCTTGGCACAGAGTGTTCTGTACACCACACTGCATGGAAGCAGAACTAAATGAGCATGCTTATGACATTAGCACCAAGGCAGCCATAACCTCATCTGTGGCAAGCGTTCCCACTTCATATGGCAGCTTCTGCTCTTGGGCCATCAATGCCAGAAGCTTTCGGATCAGAACTATGTCCTTCATGACAGCCTGCAAGTTCACCGTCTGGCCATTGGTAAACATCTGGTCTCCAAGGCGATTAACAGGGCGATACCTGCAGATAAATGCATGTAATTAATCAAACATTTAAAGTGAGGGAAGTGTCATGTTCTTCACCCTCTCACTCGTTACTATGACAAGCAACTCGCACGCCACCATGCTCAAAAAACAGCCAACATTCCTATCACATTCCGAACAAATGGGAGAGGAAAGAATATCCCCACTCCCTGTAACCTAGGAGAGGAACTGCTGCTTGATTTCTCAATGCCCTTGGCCCTTCCATCCCCATAAGTTCATTATCCAATTACTCAATAAATGTTTTCAGGTGAAGTAAATTCATTAAAGGACATTACCTTGAGGGTGGCACAACCAAGAAATCTAGGAAGAACATACTGGGATTGAATCTGGACTCCATGTCATTACCTTCCATTCCCAAAAAAAGGTAATTCAAAAAGAATCCTGTGTTCAAAATAAATAAATCAAAAAGATTGCTTAGATCTATATATAAGGATAGGGAAGGATGACCCCAAAAATACTAAATTGGAAAAAGCAGACAAACGATACAGGATAATATAAAGAGTAAGATCACATTTTTCTTTACAAAAAATAATGAACAAAAATTAGTCTTCATGCAAGTAAGAAGATGGCTTATAAAAAATAGGCACTAAATAAGGGAGCAGAGTTGTCATCCCAGATGGTGTGGAAGGCCCAGAGCTGAGATACCTCCACCTAGAATCCAGAGATTGTGGCCATACCCAGAGCTTGGAAGGCAGGGCCATTCCCCAGGTGGTCTCAGAGAAATGAGGATTATTTTCAAGTCTTGAGAGCTAATATAATTTGTTCTGCTGGGTTTTGGACTTGCTTGATGTCTATGACCCCTTCTTTCCCTTCAAATTTTCCTATTTATAATGGAACTGTCTGGTAGCATAGTGCCTAAGGCACTTGACTGCTAACCAGAAGGCTGGCGGTTCAAACCCACCAGCCACTCCTCGGAAGGAAGATGGGGCAATCTACTTCCGTAGTGATACTGCCTCGGAAACCCAAGGAGGGGTCGCTATGAGTTGGGTCCGACTTGACGGCACATAACAACAACAACAACCTCGTGCTTATTCCACCACTTTGGAACTTTGGAAACAGAGAAGTCGTATTCTAGGATCACAGGTTCACAAACGAAGAGGAATTTTGACCCGTCTTTGGCCCATGTTTGACTCAGAGGATTCAGAAGATGAGAATTTGGACTTCGAGGTGATTTGAGACTTTGGGGATGATGTGATGGGTGAATGTGTTTTGCATGTGGTAAAGACATGAATTTTGGGGAGCCAAAGGGTGGAATGTTATAGATTGAACTGTCCTCCAAAAATATGTGTTTTGAATTCTAACCTCTGTATCTGTGGTTGTAATTCCATTTGGGAATGGGTTGTCTTTGTTATGTTAGTGAGGCAGGATTAGTGTAGGGTGTGCCTCGAGTCAATCTCTTATAAGGTATAAAATATAAAATGAGCAGATAAAGCAAGCAAAGATGGAAGAAAATTGATCCAAGACACATGGAGATCTCCAAAGAAGAAAAAGGAAGCAGGAACTGAAGAGATGAGAACTTCTCTGCAGAGCCAACAGAAAGAGAAAACCTTCCTCTCAAGTCAATTCTCTGACTTCCAGCCATCTAAATTGAGAAAATAAATTTTGAGTTGCTAACATCAGAAAAAGAAAAAGGGAAAAAAAAACAAAAAACAAAACAGGCACTACAGGGATGACAGTGCTTATCCACGGTCTGAGATTGGCAAAGATGGAAAAGAAACTTTCACTTGTTTCTTATTACCATCCTGCACTTAAACAAACAAACAAAATTTCAACCTTCTTAAAAAAAATAATCCTTCATAAAGGTACTGCCCAAGATGTTTTAAGTTTCTAGTAAAACAACACCAGAGAGATAATGTATAAAATATACTCAGGCCTGCCACAGAAACCATCACACCAATTTGAGTGCTTTTTTTCCTGACATCACTCACCCGTTTATCAACAATCTCAGTTCTAAGTGCTTGTCATTAGCGATTAGATTCAGTGTCCCAGAACACACTCTCAGAGGGTAGGCAACGGGAGGGCTTGAATTCTGCCTAAGTTTTATCATACCCTCAAAATGGAATGGTGGATTTCCTTTTGAAATGCATCATTTCCTTTTTTTAGGTAAATGAAATATGTAAAAATCCTAATTTCTATTTTTTTTAAAAAAGGACAAAGCAGTATTCATTCTCTGATTCACAAAAGAATTCACTGTAATAACCTATAAAAATGCTATTATTTAAGGGTATTTAAAATAAGGCAAGTTACACTGAGCCTTCTAGAAATATATCAAATTGTATTATGCAAAGAACACCTACAGCTGTCATTTAATGACCAGGCTCAGTTACAATCATCAGCATGTCCACAGTGCCGGGTATAAAGCCCCACCCGTTATGCCTCAATGACAATGTACCCCAAAGACTTTCAGGGGAAATGTACAATAATCACAAGTTTAAGAGAATTAAAATTATAAGGCAGGGTAAATGAGCCCAGGAAAGTAGAGCCAAGGGAAGACAAAGAGCTATTTCTTTAGACAGGTACAGCACCTTCATTCTCCCAAAGGGCAATGAGGTGTTCTCGGGCACTGGTGGGTGTCAAGTACCCTCGTTTTCCCAGCTGAGCTTCCTCAATTCCTGGACCTGAAGAAGGGAATCAAAGTACAATACAGTCAATAACAGGCATGCCTTCTGTAATGGGATTTATCAGTTCTTTGTCCTCACCCTGCCAAGCCTGCAATTTGACCACAAAAATCAATCTCTAAGATAGTATATTCCCAGCTCTAGATTTTCCTCCCTTAATCTAACTTCTATAGTAACGAAAGTATTATAACTATTGTATAAAATCTAAAAAATAGGGTCAAAGAAAAAACTCACCTATCATTACAGTAACTTAACTATTATCACTTTTATTACATATTCTTTTCCAGTCCCTTGTTTATATGAGTACATTTTACATCATTTATAACTTAAGTGTCTATTTATTCTACTCCTTTGCTCCTCATTTAGCATTATCTTGTGAACATTTCTACATGTTACTATAGAGCTTTTTGCCTGACCATCATTTTAATGGTTGCATAACATTCAACTGAGGGGATGTTTCCTAATTTATTTAGCCACACTTACACAGTTGGGCATTTGGGTTAACCATAATTTTTTGTTATTGTCAGACTATGAGAAGCATCTTTATGCACATGACTTTTTCCACAAAAGGCTCAGATACATAATTACAGATAAATGAGTAAGAACATTTTCATGGGTAAATGTATATTCTATTTTTTTTTTTTTTTTAAACAAAGATTATGCAACTTACACCCAAAGTGAATCAGAAAATCAGATCTGGGGCTCCTAATGCAGGAGGTGGGGCTCTAGGCATTTAGATGACTGAAGAAGATAATTAGGCAGTATAAGTCTCTAGGTTCAAAACTATCAAACTTTTCTGGGATGCACTCACTAAAATTAAGAATTGCTAAACTTCCCCTTTTTATGTATTTACAGATCTATACCTTTTTCTGTGTTCATAGTACCTAACAGTGTCCAGCACACAACAGATATTAAATAAATGTTCACTAGCTCAAATATGGATATTCACAATATTCTAAAGTAATTTTTACTTAAAAAGACCTTTTTTTTGTCTTTTTCTACACTTTCAAAATAAAGCTTCCATTCATCTTCAATTCTCTAATTAGTTTCTATACAATCTGCAAAGGATATGTCATCACAAGTTTTTAGAGAAATCTGTAACTTGGATAGTCATAGACAGAGCAAAATTCATTTAACTAGTACCAGAAGACTGAAGAAGAACTGATGCATATGAATTAGGGTGTTGGCAAAGAATACTGAATATTGTAACATGGATAGTGAGGAGAATGAACAAATTTGTCTTGGAAGTACAGCTAGAATGTTCCTTGTAAGTGAGGATGGTGAGACTTTGTCTCACTTACTTTGGACATGTTATCAGGAAGGGCTACTCCCTGGAGAAGGACATCATGCATGGTAAAGTAGAGGGTCAGAAAAAGAGGAAGCCTCTCAACCAGATGGATTGACACAGTGGCTACAACAATGGACTCAAACATGATTGTTGAAGACTGGACAGGACTGGGGAGTGTTCACTCTGTTGTACAAAGGGTCATGTGAGTTGTAAATGACTCGACAGCACCTAACAACAAGTACCAGTATCAGTTGCCATTGAGTCAACCTCAACTCATACAACCCCATGTGTGCTCCACAGGGTTTTCAATGGCTGATTTTCAGATCACCAGGCTTCTCTTCCCGGGTGCCTCTGGGAGGACTTGAACTTCCAACCTTTCAGACGGCAGCCAAGTGTGTTAACCTTTTGTACCACCAAGGGACTCCATTTATTTAACTACTCTCTAGTAATAGACATTTAAGTCTGATTTTAAACTACCTAAACACTACTGCATATAACAACAACAACAACAAACAATACTGCAGGTATTTAAACAATTCCTTAGAATAAATTCCTAGAAGTGGAAATGCCAGGTCAAGGAGTAATTCTTAATCTTCAATTTTGATTCCTATAAAAGCAAAGCATTTTATTAAGTTAATACAACTGAAGAAAGCCTGGATATAAAATGAAGAGTGGCTCTGACCTTAAAGGTTGACCACATTAGAAAGTTATGTACATTCAGTGGGAAAAAACAGACCCCATTATGCTAAAGAACAATTTTGTGGGCATTTCTGGAAATGAGTATCTGAACTTTCTCTCTTAATAAACAGGTCAAAAGAGATGAGGAAGATTGGTTGAATCTGGCAGTGCTCACCAGTATCTGCCAGTAAGTGACATGCTCCCACTGTAGTTTAATCAGAGAAGACAGACTAGGGTTGTTCAATTATAGAATTTTTGAGTCAGGGGAGAACTTAGAGATGCAACCTCCTCACATAGCTAACAATCGTGAAAGTGAAATCTTCTTAGAATGGTGTGGTAGTTACAGTTGTGTGTCAACTTGGCTGGGCCTGGTATTGAGTGGCTGGACAGCTGGATGTAGTTATTCCCCGTGATGACACTGGTCATCAACTTCATGGTGGAATCAGCTTAGTAGCTGCCTTAGTGATGTAGTCTGCTTCCTGTACATAAGAAGCAGCTTTAAGAAAGGTTTCTAGCTTTTTGGCACATCTGGATCCTACATTTTGCCAAGGCTTCATCTCAGTGGCCTGCCATGTCGTTTGCCGATCTTGAGACTGTTTCTGGACTTGAACTAGTGGCCTACCACTGCTTGGTAATTTTGGGACTGTGCCATTTTATTTATCAACCTTGGGTTTGTCAGCAGCCCAGCAGCTGTTTGAGTTAAGAGAAGCCTCCAGTTTCAGTGGACTGTGAGCAAGAGGCAGAGCTGAAGCCCAAGTTTGAGGTGCTTTCACTCAGTCCCTAGAGCTGGCACTCTGAAACTGGATTTCTAGCCTCCTCGACTCTAAGAGAATAAATCCCTGTTTGTTAAAACCATCCACTTGTGGTATTTTCTGTTAGAGGAGCACTAGAGAACCAAGACAGATGGGATTCCAGAGCATCTCTAATGTTTCATTCAGCTGTTAATAGGTACCATTTGAAAAAACAGTTTGGGAATTAAATAACTTGGGGAAGATTGGTTCACAACGGGTATGTCGTGGCTAAAAGGATTCTTGTAGCCCATGAAAATGCTGTAATGTACACAGTGGTCTCCAAGAGCACTGTGGGGTGTATGTGGCATTTCACATGTGCACAGCATTCCTCACAGAATCACTAATCCATGAAGACCATTTAGGCACAGGCCTCACTTTTGGCTCCCTTTGGTATCAGGAACAGGGCCACACTAATGGTCAGAATGCTCACCTGCCTCCACCTCACCTGCTCCCTGGAGTTACTGATCTGTGTCACCTATAGCCTCCTAAGAGCAGAGGCCACATGGTTTGGGTTCCATCTTGGCACTGTGGTCAGCCTCATGCATGGTCCTTGGCATGAAGTGAGTGCCCAACAAATTAACGTTTGGGTGAATACTTAAAACTCAATACTGGAACCCTTTAAGACCTCATTCTTCTATTACTCCTCATTCTTGCCTTGTTTGTGTACTTTTTGATAACACACAGACCTCTGGTTGACACCATGATACTCTCACACCTAGAGTGAAAGATTACTTAAGAAGAATAGGTTTGGCAAAGACATTGAAAGACTACTCAATTGCTAGACATTTAGCCCAAAGAAAGTTATTTTCTAAAATTGGTCATCTTTGTTCTCAATCTGTAAACATATTCTTAAGCATCCTAGGGGCTAGAGCAGCAATTACCAAACTGGCATTAAGGGGAAACTGCTTTACAGGCTTTTATAGGGGAGTCTAGGAAAATGCAGGTCCTTGGGTGGTACAGATGGTTTGCACTAAACTACTGACCTAAAGCCAAGGTTGGCAGTTTCAGCTGATCCAGTGGTGCCCAGGAAGAAAGGCTGGCAATCAGCTCTGTGAAGGACTACAGCTAAGGACACCCTACGGAGCAGTTATACTCTGCAGACATGAGGTTGCTATGAGTCACAATTGATTCAATGGCAACAGGTTCAGGTTTTTGGTAGGAAAATCCACCCTTTCACAATTAAGCATGATATAAAATTAAACAAGTTTTCTAAATGCAACATGGAATCCTGGAATAGATTAGAGCATAAAAAAGATACTACCAGGCAAACTGGTGAAATTCAAATAAAGTCTGTAGTTACAAGAATTGTATCAACATTAATTTCTTGGATTAGATTAGAGCATAAAAAAGATACCACTGGGCAAACTGGTGAAATTCAAATAAAGTCTGTAGAATCGTATCAACGTTAATTTCTTGGTTTTGACAAATGCACTATGGGAATGTAAGACGTTACATTAGAGCAAACTGAGCAGAGAATATGGAAATGCTCTGTACTATCTTTCCAACTGTAAAACTATTCCACAATGAGAGGTCTATTTAAAAAGTAATAATAAACAGTCTTCTTTACTACAGGCCTTCCCAGAGTCTCCAGGAAGGAAATGATTTGCCTTCCTATATTCCTAAACTCTGGAATAAGGTTTGGTAACATTATGCTATAGGCTTTCACACATGTAAATTTCCTCAATTCTGGACATAGATTCTGTTACTCCCACTCAATAGATTTGGAAGCCAAATCTTAAAGAAGTGACCTTATCTAAAACCACTCGGAATAAGCAGCAGAGCCAGGTGTCAACCAAAAGTTGTGTTTTTCTATCCTGGTACACTGACTACATATAAAAAATGAACAGTTAACATCTACGGAGCACATTAATACATAGCAGGCACTGGTCTTAGCACTTCACACAGAATTATTTTATTCAATACTCACCATATCAAAGTTAAAAAAAAAAAAAAAAAACTTTAAACACACACACCACTACAAAAAAAGGAGTATTGTGTCAGTTCTCTGAATATGTTCTCAACTATCAGTAGGGCAGAGCAGAGCTGGAAAGAGGACACTTTGCTCCCAGGGATGTGGATGGAAAGCTGGGAGCAACCTGCAGGACGTTCCAAGGTTCTCTGAATTCTTGCCATTTTTCTGAAAAATTCACCTACCTTTTACTCTAAATTACTGTGTTTTACAACAAAAACGTTTCTAAATATTTGTGAGGTGATGAATGTCTTATCTTTTTCCTCAAACATCTTTCAGAAAAGCTACCTACTTGAGGAAAGAGGCAACTGGCAATGGGTCCTCCTATGGGTAAGGCCTGGGCTGGGCACGTACCAGCATCCCTTCTAGGCCTGTGCAGCTCCAAATGCATGGCTAAGAACGTGTCATGGAGACCAGTATTCCCAAAGTTTGGGACACATTCAGTGGCCGAGCAGCCCCTTCCCCAGCCTGGCCTGCTTACCCAGAGTGTCCGTGTCCTTCTGGTCACTTTTCTTGTGCACTAGGGCTGGATATGTGATTGTCAGTTTGCTGTTGTGCTCCTTTCGGACAACTGATCGCCCAGTCCTACACACAAGCACAGCAGTGAGCGAAGAGAAAAAACAAAAACCCAACTATGAGTGACTCTGGCCAGAGACTTCTCACCTGGGGAAAGGGAAAGGCAAGAGCCCCAGTACTCACTTGCAGTGGGGACATCTCTTAGCATTCATGTGTGCCTTCCAGAAGTAAGCAATGAGCTTGCTTCTGCTCTCACAGACATTTTTCACCTGTTAAAAAAAAGTCAAAGAACTTTGGAGTGCCGTTTTGAAGTGAATCCACTTTGTTTTTACCATTTTTTTTAAATTGAAAATTTTATTATTTTAAATTTTTTTAATGCATTTTATTGAAATATAATTTATGCACAGTGAAACACACAAAACTAAAGTGACATGGGTCAATGC
>NW_006922018.1:292596-301533 GCF_000298275.1 Orycteropus afer afer
GACCCTCCACAACAACAAACTAATACTATATTTGTCCTTCTATGATTGACTTATTTCACTCAGCATAATGTCCTCCAAGTACATCCATATTATGCAGTGTTTTGCAGACTCTACATTATTCTTTAGTGCTGTATAGCATTCCAGTATGTGTATGTACCATAATTTGGTCATCCACTCTTCCACTGATGGGCACGTAGGTTGTTTCCATCTTTTTGCTAATGTAAATAGTGCTGTGATGAACATGGGTGTGCATGTATCTTTTCCTGTCCTGGCTCTAACCTCTCTAGGATATATACTTAGTAATGGGATTGCTGGGTCAAATGGTATCTCCAATTCCAGTTTTCTAAGGAATCGCCATATTGCTTTCCACAGTGGTTGTATCACTTCACAGTCCCACCAGCAGTTTCTGAGAATCCCAATCTCTCCACATCCCCGCCAGCATTTGTTATTTTCTATCTCGTTGAACCTTGCCATCAGTGCTGGGGTGAGACGGTAATTCGTTGCTGTTTTGACGTGCATCTCTCTGATGGCCAATGATCATGAGCATCTCTTCATGTATTAGCTGGTCTCATGAATATCAGCCTTAGTGAAGTGTCTATTCATGTCTTCTGCCCATTTTTCAATTGGATTGTTAATTCCTTTGATATTGAGGCATTGGAGTTTTCTATAAATCTTAGAGATAAGTCCCTTGCCAGACAAGTAACTGTCGGCAAATATGAATTTGTTGCTTTTATTTTTGTCATATGCTTTTTCATGGTGTCGATTTCTTTGTTCTATCATATAATTTTCTATGCTGAGCTAATTCTGTTTATGAACCATGTTATCATTTCCTTTGTTGCTGTTGCTTTAGTATTTGCTAAATATTTGCTCTGGTCCTCTTTTTTATTTTGATGTAAAGGTTTATCATTTTCTTTGAGGTTACCCTGTGATTTATAGTTTTCTTCCCAAGTTCAGAACAGTCCATTCATTCTATCTTATAGTTGTCTTGACTTCCCCACCATCTAGAAGTTCTGTAACGACACAGTTTTTTCCCTCTTTTTGGTTTGTAGTTGTCCTCATTTGTCAATTGATGTCTTTGGTTCCCTGTTTACAATCTTGTAGGCTTATTTACTTTGGATACTTCCATAGCTGGGTTGGTTTCTAGGTTATATCATCATTTGTGTTAATGGTGAGCTGTTGTTGGCTGCTGTTGCTTCTCTGTCCAAGGACTCCCTTTACCATCTCTTGTAATGTAAGAGTCAGTCAGGTTGGTCTGGTTTTAACAAATTCCCTTAATTTCTGCTTATCTGGAAATGTCCTAATTTCACCATCAGATATGAGGGACAGTTTTGCTAGATACATAATTCTTGGTTGGAAATTTTTCTCTTTCAGGGTTTTATATATACTATCCCACTCTTCTGCCTGCATGGTTTCTGCAGAGAAATCGAGCTTAGTCATATTGGTTGCCCCTTGTAGGTAACTTTTCATTTTTCCCATGCTGCTCTCCTGATTCTTTCTTTGTTTCTGGTTTCAGTGAGTTTGATGATGATGTGTCTTGGTGATTTTCTTTTGGAGTCTATCCTGTTTGGGGTTCATTGGACCTCCTGAATGGATATATTCTCATCTTTCATCTTACCAGGAAAATCCTCTTCCAACAGATCTTCGACAATTTTCTCTGTGATTTATTTGTCTCCTCCTGTTCCAGAATTCCGATGACGAGGTTATTCCTTTTGATGGTATCCCACATGAACTTTAGGCTTTCTTCATTTTGTTTTGATTTTTTTTCTGATTTATCCCTTTCCAAAGAAGTGCTCAGGTATTTGCCTTCAATCTCCTTAATTCTGTCATTGATTCAATTCTGCTCCTTTGTCCATTCAATGTCTTATCTATTTCTGAATATTTAGTATTAATCTTCTGGATTTCTGTGTGTAGATTTTGTATCATTTCTAATTTTTCATTTATTTTGTCATTTTGTTCTTGTATTGTCTTTTGAAATTGTTCTAGGGTTTTCTCTGTGTTTTCCTCAATTTTGTCAGCGTTTTCCTTGATCTGTCTCTCGAGTTGTTGAATGTACTTCAGTATAATTGTTTTGAATTCCTTATTAGGGAGTTCCAATGCTGCATCTTCCTCAGGGATGTGTTTTGGGTATGTATCCTGATCACTGTTTCTCCTGGTTTATCTTGCTTCTTTGTGTGGCCTGTGATGTTCTGTTATCTCCGAGGCATTGTAACATTTTCGTGTTTATATTTAATTGGTGATTGTATGTTGGAGTGACTTGCCCACAATTTTCATTTTGTTTTGTTTGTATGTTATCTACACAAGCAGGGTACTGGGCTGTGCTCCTCTGGTCACTAGCTGACAACACTTATACACTCACCACCTGTCTCCTTTCCTCTTGTCAGCCTCTCATATGTTCCTGCAAACCTTGGCAAACAAGAACCTATTCTTAGGTCCCTGGAATCTGAATGAGAATGCTGTCACTTTAAAACCCAAAATCATTGCCACCTGTAGAGATTCAAAATGGCTGTACCCTCAGTAACTTTAAATATCCAAAACAGCCACCGCTTGTAAACATTCAAAGTGGCTGTGCCCTCGGTCACTTTAAATATCCAAAATAGCTGCCACATGTAAACAATCAAAATGGCTGCACTCTCCAGACAGCAGTAAGTCCACAGTTCAGGTTGTCTCCCTCCATGCCGTTTCCCTTCCTAGTCATAGGCCACCAACACAGTCGTCCCTGTAGCCCTTGGTGACCAGGGCTGATCTTTAGGTTGATTCTCAATTTCCAATACCACTTGGAAGTATTTAGGCTGTTGGTCCCATCAGAGTAGCTGACAGTCTGCAGCTCTAACCATCTCTGTATTCATTATTTTTATTCAGGTTTTTTCACTAGTTGGTGCCTAATCAACTTCTGTATAGTTCCTTTCAAAGCTCGGGGCTCCAGGATTATCTTCTGTATCTCTGTCAACTGGTTTTTTTTTTTCTTTGTTGAAGAGGGGCTGTGTCATTGTCTGCCTATTCTTCCATCT
Organism: Orycteropus afer afer; assembly: GCF_000298275.1. NCBI lineage: Eukaryota > Metazoa > Chordata > Mammalia > Tubulidentata > Orycteropodidae > Orycteropus > Orycteropus afer. The sequence continues at coordinate 295,605 of NW_006922018.1, forward strand.
TACTGGAAGTCCCCAAAACCTGAGGATTTTAAACAAAAGCTTCTATAGAACCCTAACCTAGTCCAGCTCTGCCAATTACAGAGTGACTTCTTCAAACCTTAAGTTTCCTCATTCTTAACATGGGAATAAGAATAAAAAAGCCATTACAAAGTTGTAAGTAAGATAAAGAGATAATCAATGTAGTGGGGACTTAGAACACATTAAGCGCCCAAGAAACCCTGGTTTTCATGTAATGCAAACCTGTCTGGATGAAGCCAATGTAGCCACTCTGCGGTCCCCTAGATGAACCTCAGAGTTCTGAGGATATGAGGCTCACATCTGTAGTTATGCCCCATGAATTGGAGCAGTGCAGTGAATTACTTGATATGGCCCTTCTAGCTATAGACCTCCATGCCTGTGGTTATGGTCCCATTTTCGAGTGAGTTGTCCATTATTTGAATGAGGCAGGATTACAGTGGGATGTATCTTGAGTCACAACTTCGTTTCCTTGAGTGTACATCCTTGGTCTGCATCCAATACATATGACTGCTCTGGCAAAGTTCACTCTCTTGGTCTGGATCCTGCAGCTGTATAGTCATCATTTAATCTCTGGTTCTTGGGACCTGAAACAGCAGCCAGTTGTCTGACCTGCCAATTTGGGTTTGCTGGTCCCTGCAATCACATGAGTGAGAAGAATCTTCCACTTTGATGTGTGACCCACAGATTTGGGACTTACCAGCCTCCATAACTGTGTAAGCCATTTCCTTGGCAGTTTGTGAGTTCTGTGAGATGTTAAAACAAAATATGGAACCCTAAGATGGGAGGGAGAGGACTGAGGGGAGGAGGAGGAGATGATGTTGCAGATGATGGAGTGATATAGCAGTTTGGAAAAGTTGGACATTTGAGACATCTTTAACCTTTGCCTCATAGGGACCACCAACTTTCTGCTGATCTTTCTCAAAGAAATTATTTGAGCAGTGGGTCTATGCTAGACTGAAAACGAGATCCACCTGGGAAGATTTTCAAGAAACTTGAAGATTAGCTTTAAGTTGAAGAGGTACCTGGGTATCACAAGTGGTTTGCATTCAGCTGCTAACCTAAAGGTTGGTGGTTTGAACCTACCCAACAGCTTCATAGAAGAAAAAGCCTGGTAAACTGCTTCCATAAAGATTACAAGAAAGAAAACCCTATGGAGCAGTTCTACTCTGTAACACATGGGGTTGCTGAGAGTAGGGGCCGACCAGACAGCAGCTAACAACACAAGTGCAGGTTGATTGTCTACCTCATTTACTCAATGAGCAAATTAATCCACATTTCCTATGGGGAAGGAAGTGTAGCAGCAGTGGTTTAGTGTTGAAGAAAGAAAAGGACAAAGACGCCATTTTCAAAGTGTGAGTCTGCATGCCAGAACCTTGCTGGACGTTATACCTAAACCACCTATTTCACCTCTGCCCTTCACTGGTCTTGTAGGGAGAAATCAGAGATGAGGAAATGGGGGCTTATCGAGGTTATGTAACTTGTAAGATCACAGGCATCATAAGAGGCAGAGCTGGAATTCAAATTCAGGTCTACCTTGGGAAGTCCAAAGTATATGCAAATGACAGTGCAGAGGGAATGATGATTACTCTAAAAACAGTGTTAACGGAAAAAGAGTAACCAGGGTAACTCACATGTGCTCCCTGGGATCCCAGGAGGTTATTCTGTACGATTTTGGCTGTATATTGTTCTAATTCTTCCTGAATTTCGAAGGCAGAAGGAACAGAATTTTCTTCCAGAAACTGAAAGGCAAAGAAGAAAAACATATTGTTAATTGTGTGTTTGATTACCAGCCCCACTGCGGCCAGACTTGCCAAGATGGGGGAATTTAGTGAGGGGACGAGAAGGAAACCTCATAGCTGCTATATGGCATTTTCAAAACAGAGGCAACATCACTTTAAAAAAAAAAATCAAGGGAAGAATAACTTGTTTCCAATAATGGTGAGCTAGATTATTCTAAAGCTAAAATGAAAAGAACAAAGACAAAATAGTTTTTAAAATCTTCTCTGTCCTTTGGATATGTCCCTATCATACCTCAAGCACCTCTTTATTATCTGGCTCACAATGTTCCAGGGTTGCATTCTATTTTCCCTGCCCCAGCCCCCATACTCAGCCATTTCTCCAGAGAGCCCTTCTAGTGGGTAATGATACTGAGACACTAAGATCTAGGCACTAGGTGCGCTCACTGTTATCACTGCTCCAAGACCCTCTCAGAGACAGAACTAGGGAACATGGGTATACGTACGTATACACACACACACAAATGTCATACTGATACTTTTATTCCATGTGAACACCACAGGATTAATTCTAGTTTTTTCTTTCATGTATTTTTAACTTCATTCTCTGGGAATGTGAAATCTGGCCCCCATCATCTTTAGCATACGTATGTATTCCATCAATCTCGCTCCATGTATCTAACAACTTTCACATCACAGCCACTACCTCCCTCCCTGCACAGACCCCTCTCACCTGATCTGGGCTCACATCTCATACTAGGTTACGCTTCTTGCAGAGCCCTCTTCACTCATGCTCTGACATTCCATGCTAGCTCACCCTACATGGATATCCTCTATGGGGTATACAATTAACTTCATCTAAATAATTTGGTCTTTGTCTTTGGTTCATAAATCCATGGAATTTCCCAAGTAACTGAAGTATTTTTACTTTTCATGATGGAAATAAAGGGTATCTACACTGGAAAGGAAAAAGTAAAATTATCCTTATTTGCAGATGACATGATGCTATCTATACACACAAAATCTCAAAGATTCCACAAGAACTTTACTGGAACTAATAAAAGGATTTACCAAAACAGCAGGGCACAAAATCAACACATAAAAATCTAAACTAACAAAGAGGAGTCTCAGAAGGAAATCAAGAAATCAAAACCATTTACAATAGCCCTCAAAACAGATCAAAGAACTGTTAAAGCTAAAACTGTAAAAAGTTTCTGGAAGATAACACAGAGTCAAAACAAGGGGACATAATTTTTGGCATAAATAGTCTATAAAACAAAACTTAAAATGCATGAACAATAGAAAATTAATTAGATAACTGGAATCTCCTAAAAATTCAATACTTATGCTCATGAAAAGACTTTATCAAGAAAATAAAAAGAACCTATAGCCCGGGAAAAAAATCTTTGGCAATGACATATCTGATAAGGATCTACTCTCTAAAATACATAGAAAACTTCAAAACCTCAAAAACAAAAAGATAAACAATCCAATCAAGACATAGGCAAAAGACATGAAGACACTTCACCAAAGAGAACATTCAGGCAGAAAACAAATTCAAGGAAAGATGTTTGAGATCATTAGCCATTGTTGTTGTTGTTATTATGTGCCGTTGAGTCGGCCCTGACTCGTAGCGACCCCTCCTTGGGTTTCTGAGGCAGTATCACTATGGACGTAGGATTGCCCAACCTTCCTTCCGAGGAGTGGCTGGTGGGTTTGAACCACCAGCCGTCTGGTTAGCAGGCAAGTGTCTTAATCACTATGCTACCAGAGCTCCTCATTAGCCATTAGAGTGATGCAAATTGAAACTACAATAAGATACCATCTCACCTCCGCAAAAATGGCAATGATCAACATTGTTCCACCTTCTACTTTGGAAAGTAGCAACTGGGATCTTAAAAACTTGCAAGCCAACAAAAACTTGTCCCAAACAAAGCAGAAATAAGAAAACCAAAGACACATGGAAACAATTAGGCCAAGGGACTATGCAATCCTCAGCCTATACGACTATGAGACCAGAAGAACTAGATGGTCCCTGGCTACCACTGCCAACCACTTGCAGGGGGAATCTATGTAGGAGACCCTGCATAGAGTGGGAGAACAATGGAACAAAACTCAAAATCATAAAAAGAAAAAAGGGACTAGGTTTGCTGGTCTGTTAGAGCCTGGTAAAAACCCTTAGACTATGGCCCCTAGCTGTGCCTCAGGTCTGGAACTGAACCCACTCCTGTGGCATCCAGCCAAACACAAGACAGGCATATGAGCTGAACATTTACATTAGACAGATCTACTCCTTGGAGAGATCAATCCTGGAAGAATAGAAGGATTGTGTATGCACAAGGAGACAGCGCAGGGGCCAAGAATGCATGGGAGGGAAAGACACTATGGGGAAGAAGTGGGAATAGAGCTGTTTGCACTGTGGGAGATTACAGTCAATGTCATGAGACAAACTATATGTGAACTGTTGTATGGAAAATGAATATGCTCTGTAAACTTTCACCCAAATCACAATTAAAAAAAAAAAGGGCAATGATCAAAAAACAACACATGCTGGCAAGCTTGTAGAGGGATGTATACATCGCTGGTAGGATTGTAAAATGGTACAACCACTATGGAAAACTGTATGTTACTTCCTCAAAAAGCGAGAAATACTTTATGAACCAGCAAGCCTACATATATAAGAGCAGTGACATGAATAGACACATGCACACCTATGTTCGTTGCTATGTTCATAGCAATGATTGTGAAGATTCACAGGACCAAGCAATGTTTCACTCTGTTGTACACAGTATTTCATTATGTGTTGGAATCAACTCAATGGCACATAAGAACAACAATGTTCACTGCAGCATTATCCATAACAGCAAAAAGATGAAAATAACCTAAGTGCCCACCAGCAGAAAACAAATTAACAAATTGTGGTATATACATACAAAGGAATACTATGCAACTACAAGTAACAATGAGTCTGCAAAACATCTTATGAATCTGAATTACATTACGCTGAATGAAGGAAGTCAATTACAGAGAGACAAATACTATATGGTCCCACTACCATAAAAAGTCAAGAACAGACACACACACAGAAAGCAAAGTTTTTTTCATGATTGCCAAGGATGGAAGAGAGAAGGAGGAGAATCATTCTCTAGAAAATAGATACTTGTAACTTTTGGTGATAGGAAAGGCAAGACCAAATACTGGCGAAGTCAGTACAAACAACTTGAGTAAAATAAATAAAGACACTAAGGAGTATACAATTTTAGTAAATGCTTTACCATAAACAATTTTGCAAAAATAGTAAAAACCACCAAAAACTATATGAAGTGGTTACACAGGAAGATATGGATGTATATATGTGCAGAGGAAGGCATATGCAAGTAAACACACGTGTGTGTACAGGAATATTTCTATAGGTATATCTGTAGGCATATGTTTACATGTTTCTGTGTACTGTATATATAATCACATATATAACGATCCACATAGGAGGCAAAATTATTACAGAGACTAACTAGACACAACCAAACAACTTACAGGACTGGTTTACTGGGTCAAAAGGTTTGGGAGCATAGTCTTGGTGTTAACTTATTCAACTAGTATAACATAGTTCACAAAGTTCTAAGTTCTACATCCTAGTTTGGTGAGCAGCATCTGGGGTCTTAAAAGCTTCTGAGTGGCCATCTAAGATACAATTATTGGTCTCTAATCATACGGAGCCAAAGCAAATGAAGGAAATCAAAGGCTCAAAGAAACAGTCCATGGGACTAATAGCCCACATGAACCACAACCTCTTCTAACCTAGATCACAAGAACTAGATGATGCCTGGTAGCACTACCAACCATTCTGATTAAGGATACAATAGAAAGTCCTAGAAAGAATGGGAGAAAAATATAGAACAAAAGTTCCTAAAAAGGCCAGGGCTACTGGAGGAGACAAGAGGAATCTCTGAGACCCTCAGATACCCTTTGAACTTGAAAATGAAGTTATTTCTGCAAGTCAACTTTCAGTCAAGAAAGAAGCTGGCTTATAAAATGAAAAATATTATCCATGACTAATGTGTCCCCAACGGGAGCTCTGGTAGCATAGTGGCTAAGGCACTTGACTGCTAACCAGAAGGCTGGCAGTTCAAACCCACCAGCCACTCCTCGGAAAGAAGATGGGGCAATCTACTTCC
>NW_006922018.1:308375-323060 GCF_000298275.1 Orycteropus afer afer
ACTCCTCGGAAGGAAGGTTGGGCATTCCTACTTCCGTAGCGATACTGCCTCGGATACCCAAGGAGGGGTTGCTATGAGTCGGGGCTGACTCGATGGCAAATAACAACAACAACAATATTTTCTCTTAATGGACCTCTGGTAGCATAGTGTTAAAGCATTGGATTGCTAATCAAAAGGTCAGCAGTTCAAACCCACCAGCTGCTCCACGGGAGAAACATGAGGCAGTCTGTTTCTGTAAAGATTTACAGCCTTAGAAACCTTATGAAGCAATTGTACTCTGTCCTAAAAGGTTGCTATGAATCAGAATTGACTCGATGGCAGTGGGTGGGTTCATTTTCTCTTATGGTTTCATTTTTATCATTAAACTTTAAAAAACACTTTGAGTATATGTTCCAAGGTAGGGAACTATCTTTATTTCTTTCAAAGTATTTAATTAAGACAATTTTCTTTCCTTAATATGATTAACAGACAAGTAGCATGTGCATTCACACTGTCATCTACACAATCTTTTAAAATCCTGAGGGCTAAGTTGACATAAAAAGCTGAAAAATGGAAAAAAAAAAAAAAAAAAATCTGAAAATGTACAAATAGGACTCTACACAGTAGCTATATTCTTATCTTCTGTCTGGTCTTCTGGGGTTTGCTTTCCCTGTCACCAAGTAATAAGCCTGGAGAGCTCAAAGTTAGACCTAACCAAAAATCCAAACTTACTGCCATTGAGTTAATTGGACTCAGACCGACCCTTCTTTGGGTTTCCGAGGTGTTATCTCTACAGAAGTAGATTGCCCAATCTTCCTTCTGAGGAGTGGCTGGTGGCTTTGAACCACCAGCCTTCTGGTTAGCATTCAAATGCCTTAGGCACGATGCTACCAGAGCTCCCAAAGGTAGACCTAAAGAACCAAAAACCAAACTCGCTGCTGTCAAGTTGGATCCAACTCATAGCGACCCCTCCTTAGGTTTTCGAGGTAGTATCACTACCGAAGTAGATTGCCCAACCCTCCTTCCAAGAAAGGTAGACCTAGAGAACACCAAAAGTCACTCTATTGCCAAGGAGGCATCACCTAGATATGTGAAGGAATTGAAACCCTGGAAACAAAATGTTACGGGACGAACCTGAATACTCTTTCCACCCATGTGACTAGAATAAAACACTGGCTCTCCAACTGAAGTCAAGTCAACTGAAATTCATTTAGTTGGGGCTATAGGCCAAGTTGAATTCACCAGACTTGGCTCCTCAAGGATTTAAATCCCATACAAAAGAATGTTTCAACTCCAAAGCATCTGGAGATTAACCTTGTCATATACTTCTTGCAGGAAAAGAGGTGGTAATCACAAATCCCGCCAGCATCGCTGAGACACACACATACAGGGCAGCCCAGAGGAGGACCTACATCAAAAAGGAGAGGGTTGTACACCGTGAGTGGGAGCTCAATGTGGCCCAGGTGACCGGAGCAGTTGTTGAAGTCCTGCACACAGGTGGAGCACACCTCTTTCGAATCTGCAGGGCCCAAAGCTAAATCATACAGTCCATTCACAGATGGGTTCCCCAGGCTGTCCAAGTACCGAGGATTCGTAATGGATTTAACACTTAATTTCCTAGAAATTAAAAAAAAAAAAAAAAAGATGAAGAAAAAACTTTTATCAGCTTCTCAGAAGGTTCTTTTTTACGATTACAAAATGAAGTCAAATAATTAATTATTTAATAGCTGTCCCCTCAGACACACTGACAGCTCCCGAGGGCAGAATCTGTCTACCTTGAGCTACACTACACCCTAATACTTAAAGCAGAACCTGCACATAGTTCTTACTCAACGTATATTTTCTAAATGAGTAAGAGAGGGACAAAGCATTTAAAAAACAGATTTACTTCAAAATTTCCACTAAGTACATAGAGTGAAAAATGTTCTCTCGTTGACGTATTAATTTTTTTAATGGAAAGAGAACCTGAAGACAATATGGTACTGGGTCTGGTGAAAAGTTCCTAGAAGAGAATGCTAAACACTACCGTAATCAAAATTAAGACTAAAGAGCTGTTATGTGCCGTCGAGTCGGCCCCGACTCATAGCGACCCCTCCTTGGGTTTCCGAGGCAGTATCATTACGGAAGTAGGATTGCCCAACCTTCCTTCCGAGGAGTGGCTGGTGGGTTTGAACCGCCAGCCTTCTGGTTAGCAGTCAAGTGCTTTAGCCACTATGCCACCAGAGCTCCCAATAAAAATTAAGAGAATACAGCCAACCTTCAGGATCATTATTTTAGACAAGAGCAGACGAATTATTTAATTAGCCGCACAGAGGACATTATACCAGCTCCACAACCGCTTAATTAACTAGCAGATCGACAGATGACAATGCTGCGAAGCGAACTCCCTCAACTCTCACCAGCTCTCGCTCCCTTGCCCCCGCTACCTGCTCCCCCAATCACACCTTCTTCCTTGGCAGTGCACGTCGGCCCAGAAGCTCTCCCGGAACTACTGATCCCAAAAGGCCATGCGCCAAACAATCATGGACTCAGAGGATATGCTGGGTGCAAGACCTTCTGGGAACAGTAGTTCAGAGCGTCAAACTCAAGAGGAGTTGTGCATGCTTTCCACCATCTCCTTACTTGAGCTCTTCAGCCGAATACATCCCGAAGGAAATGCCCTGCAGCCGCCGCCAGGGCATGTTCTTGGAGCCCAACATCCTCCAGGTCAGCTACGAATTCCGACACCCAGAGAGCTGTTCCAAATCACCACCGGTAAATTCTTAACTCAACCTTCAGCACGCAGGCAACATGTGATTCAAACTACGCTTGCGCAGGAAAAACGCTAGCTGCGATGAGATTACGTGGACAAGGTCACTTCCACTGTAGGGGGAGAAAAGAAAAATTTCTTGACTTTCACTCTCTTACTTTGAAAACAATAAAAGATATATAAAACATAATCGCTCTGAAAAATTTCTACAAGGCCAATGAAGTTTATTGAGCCGTTAGCTTCTGTAATAAAATTTTTTAAGACATAAGGCTGTAACCTCCCACTTCATGATTGATTTCGTTTGGTTCCGTCCCAGCCTATAGTGAAGCTATTGCCCGCCTACCTGTTTCCCTCCCTCGGTGATCCTGAATGTCGGGGGCGGGATTTCCCAAAATGCTCAGCGAAGAAGTCAAAGATGGCGACCGTAACCGCTGTACGGTGGTTGAGTGGCCGCTGCAGGCCTTTCCTGCCGACTGGTCGAGGGGCTGATCAGTCTGGAGGGTTCCCCCGTTACAGGTAAGAGAAACCTGAGTCGTGTACGAAAAAGGCTCCAGGGTCAACTTAGTCCTACATTTTTACGGTTTCCCCAAGAGTACTATGGAAGTTGCTACGATAGAGTGAAACGCGCATGTGCATTTTTCGGCCCAAGTTACGATTGGAAAGACATTTTATTCATTTGGGAGATTATAGTTATCTGCAGTTCCCTAGAGTTAAGATTTTTAGTAAAAGATGGACCTTGCTTCTGTGGCACATCATTCTAGTGAGCGTGGCTTAGTAGCAACCCTACTCCTCGTTTTTTAAATACTATCTAAACTCCGTCGTTTGCACCCCTTGGGGGAGAACGCTGTACGTTTTCCCAAATTAAGAGAGAATATATGAGCGCCACTGTTTCTCTGATGTTACGGGGATGTTTAGTTAAAGAAATCAACAGTTTATCATAAAAGCAGGATCTGAGCAGGTCCACTCCGATTGGAATGCTGTGCTTGTTACAGTTTGAGACATCACTTTTTTTCTTTTTTTTCACTCAGTGGCTTTGGGAAAAATACAAGAAGCCTTAACTTGTAGTAGAAAGTTGAGAAAAATTTAATTTTGAACGCGGTGTTTGCTTCTTCCTCAGTTGTGTGACAGTGGACAGATTTCCTCATCTGTAGAGTGGAACTAACTCACTACCATTGAGTCGAATCCGACTCACAGTGACCCCCCTCCTTGGGTTTCCGAGGCAGTATCACTACGGAAGTAGATAACCCAGTCTCCTTCCGAGGAGTGGCTGGTGGGTTTGAACCGTCACGCTTCTGGTTAGCAGTTGTAGTGTTCAGTAATATTAAGACCCATTGCTATCTGTTGATGCTGACTCGTACTCTGTAGGATTTTCAAGGCTTGCACATCTTTATGAAGCAGACTGCCACATCTTTCTCACGGAGCTGCTGGTGGATTTAAACCTCCAGTCTTTGTGTTAGTAGCCAACTGTTTAACCACTACACCACCAAGGATCCTTGGAACTAGTACAGCCATCCAAAAAACTGTAGGTGAAGGTCGTTTAAATATTATATATGTAAAACATCTTCTCTTAGTGTTTCTCAAAGAAGAGAAAAGTCGCTCTGAGTGTTGCAGAAGCTTTAATGTGCTGTTCAGCCGTAGTCCTCCTTTTCTTTTTTAGTGCCTAGTGTTGACATTTTTTCTGCCCATTTCCTTTGCCTGACAGCAGTGGATTGTGTCTTCATGTCATGAGAAAAAAATAGCATAATTTGAGAGTTGATTCTTTCTGAAATATCCTCAGTAGAGAGAAGTATTCAGCATACATTGATATAAATTTTCCAGTCAGTTTGATCCATGGTATTGAAAAATTTGGACTCGAAATACATGTAGGTAGAGGTGAACTGGGGACTTCGTTAATGAACATTAACTTTTGTAATTTGTGTTTTGCAGATTTTATTCTGGAAGTGCACCCCTCCCAAAGGTTGAAGGAGCTGATATAGCAAGTATGTAGAAAGTCTATTTAAATAATTACATTTTTAGATCAACACATTTTATTTCTTTATAGTAATAATAGGAAACTTTGATTCACTTTGTTTTGCTTTTCACATTAAGGTGTTGAAGAAGTGGTCATTCCAAAAAAGAAAATTTGGTGAGTATTCAAATCAATGTTCATTCAACATGAGTGAGAGCTTATTATAGATGAAACATAATTTTAGGTGTTAGAGATACGGGAATAAAAAGCCAGACAAGGTCCTTGCCTCGAGGCACTTATAATTCTAGTAGAAGGGATTAGTCAGTAAACAGATAAACAGTTAATTCTTCTAGATGCTGAGAAGTGCTATGAAGGAAATGTGATGTGATTGGACATAAAGGGCTAGGTAAGGAGGCAGTGATATGAAGAGCAATGGAAAGCTTTCTAGAAAAGAGAAGAGCTAAAGTGAGGAAAGCTTGATAGTTGAAAGAACAGAAAGGAGGAAGGTGGAAAGTATTGAGTGAAAGGGAATAAGAGTTAAATGGAAAATTAAGAGATCTGTATGACATGATATTTGCATCATACGGGTCAATTATGAGCACTACCATTAGAATAACATTTTATGGAAATTATCTCTCATTTGATTGGGAGACCAGACATTTATGTTACTTACAGTCTTTAATGAAGTCAAATAAGTTGGTGTGGACTTCAAACTTAGCTTTTTTATTCACTGGGCATACTCTTGAATAAATTGTCTTATCATTATCAACCTTTGTTGAATATCTAAGACTTAAAACTTTTGCACAAAAGTCATTATAGTAATGCATTATTGAATGCATTTAAAGGCCCCCTCAAAAAGCCAGGCCTGAGTATGGCCTGCGTACTCATCTAAAAAAAAAAAACCTTTCCTAAATTATAGAAAAAGGAGAATGGGATAATAAATCTAACATGTAAAAAGGAAAGAAAATTGACAGCATTCCCACTACCCAGAGGCACATTGCTTAATCTGTACGTGCCATAGTAAGTTGAAGGTATTGATGATACCATCTTAAAAGGTTAAATGAGCATTTTGAACAGTGGCAGTCATGTTCGATAAATGATAGCTGTTATAATTTAAAGGCGCTCTGGTGGCATAGTGCCTAAGGCATTTAACTGCTAACCAGAAGGCTGGTGGTTCAAACTCACCAGCCACTCCTCAGAAGGAAGATTGAGCAATCTACTTCTGTAATGACACTGCCTCGGAAACCCAAGAAAGGGTTGCTGTGAGTTGGCTCGGACCCAACAGCAGTGAGTTTGATTTTTTTGTTGTTGTTATAATTTAAAGTTTTGGTATAAACTTTATACTTTCTATATTTAAAGTACTTTTTAAAAGATAAATTGCACATGAAAATTTTATTTAATAGAATTGAATTACATGTACCATTCTACTCTGCTTTTGATTTTTAATGATTACATAGTATTTCAGTTTATGACTGTATTCAGATTCATGCTTGTCTTTTCTGGCTTAAGAATCAGCAAGGGTAGGAATACACATTTCCTTGAATGTGGTGTTTCTCAGAATGGCATTCATGTACAAAGTACTTTATCAAACCGTTATGCCTTGTCTCTCAAAGAGGTACTACGGGGAATACAAGTGAAAGAGTATTTGGTACATGTTGTCTTAGGTGGATTATGATCTAGTTGGGTCATACGCAAACATAACTTTATATTTGTGTCACATGTATATGTAATAATCTTATATGTAACTAGTAGGAACCCAAGATATGATGTAAGTAAAAGTGGGATTGAGTAGTGCAAAGCAAGACTAGACATTCAGGAAAGAGGAGGTAGTATTTCATTAAGATAAATTTTGTTGAAAATTTAGAAATTTAGCTATACCTTAAAAAAGGGACTGTTGTCATTGGAAATGCTTGGGGGATTGGATTTTGTTAAAATGGCTTTTCCCACAGGCAATTCTTGTGAATCCTAAAATAAGGTAGGGTGGGGCACAAGCATGACATACTGAATAGAAGGAGGAGGGCAAGCAGGCCTGTGAAGAATGTTTTGTTAAAATAGGGGATATTAGGTAGTTGATTCACAGGATGGGCTGGCAAACTAAGATCTGGTTTTTATACTACCCATAAGTTAAGGTGATTTTTACCCTTTTGTAGTAGTTTTTGAAAATCAGAAGATGATTATTTTGGACATAAGAAAAATATATGAATTTCAGATTTTAGGGTCAATTAAAGTTTTACTGGAATGCAGCCTCACACATTTCTACATGTATTGTCTAATTTTGCTTTTGTACTATAGGGGCAAGGCTCAGTAGTTCTTCAACAGAGACCGTGTGGTGTACAAGCCTAAAATATTTATTGTCTATCCATTTACTTAAAAATTGTGTCAGCCCCTGATAGAGAGTGGTTGATTTCTAGGCTCAGGAATCCATAATTTCAGACCTGGAGGAAGCCATAGGACTGTGGAGTCCTGTTGCCTTATTATTAGAGACAAAGCATATTTTAAGGCTGTGATTTCCCAGGTCACACAGGTGCCATATAGAAGACTTTAATAAAAGCTGTATAGAGTCATTGTGAGTTTTCATATTTCATTGATGATATATGCCATGTTTTGAACAGGTTAATCTGAATTATATAGTAATTTAGGGAGGGCGGGAAGCCTAACTGTGATCAATGTGCAAATAAACTGGGCTTATAAAAGAAATGCATATTAAACTTGATCAGATTGGCAAGGAGAGATGTGGGGAAATGGGTGCTTAAATGCATTTGTTGATGGGGACTGTAAATTGGAACTCCTTTGGAAGAAAATTTGACATATTCAAAAGTTAAAATGTGCATACCTTACTGGTAAACGATTCTGGGGAATTACTTGCATGCACAAGAAAATATGGATGAAAATGTTCTTTATAAGTTGCTAATGGTAACAAATTGAAATGACCTAACTGCTATTAAAGGTATAGGTAGTGATTATTGTGCCATACAAAGCTGTGGTGACGCAGTGGTTAAGTATTTGGTTACAAACTCTGAGATGGTTTGAACCACCCAGCAGCTTCATGGGGGAAAGACCTGGTGATCTGCTTCCATAACGAGTACAGCTAAGAAAACCCTACAGAGTGGTTCTAGTCTTGCCACATGGAGTCACTGTGAGTCAAAAATTAACTCAGTACCACCCAAAAACAACATTTCGATGAATTAATTAGATCTGTCTGTAATAGTGCAGATAGTATAATCACTCTTAGATAAACAAATATAGAATGATGTATTTTGTGTGGAAGTATGTGTTTACAAAAGTAATTTTTAAAGTTGTGGAAGTATAAACACCAAATTCATGGAAGAATGGGGGTCACAAGATGACACCAGACACTTTAGCTTAACTTGTGATATTTTCATTTATTTTTTAAGGATAATATGATTGCATTTTAAAATAACTCTGTTAGAGAAGAGAGTTGGAGTGATCTGAATGCCATAGTTTTGTTTACTGGCTTATAGTTTAGTAAGATTTGAAGATGTGCTAACTTAACCAGATTTAGTTAGGGAATGCTGAGAGATGAGAGAATATGTATTTTGTCATTCTTGCCTGAAATTACGTGACTTCAAAAAATGGGTGGAAAACCCAGTAGATATTATACACATCTGACAATTATTAGTTTGAATGTAATACAAGATTTCCTGTATGATAGTTTATCTTTTTCAGGTGACATATTCTTATGGATGTTATGTTAGACTTTGTTTAGAAAAATACTTTTGGTTTGTTAAACTTACTATAATTATTTCCCTTTTGAAAATGAAACTTACTGAATATAGCATAGGAGTGAAAATGAAACCCAGGGTTTGCAGGGAGAGTATATTAGGAATGTGTACTCACCACCTTTAAGCAAAAAACTAGGCAGTTTTCTCATTTCCTGTTCTGTTACTACTTTGGTGATCTTGAGAGAAAATACTTCTTCTATTTGAGACTTGTATTTTTAATCGGGCAGTCTATTGAGTAGAATCACTTGGTTCTTTGATATGAGAAGCTCTGTGGTTAATGTATGATTCTCATTCTTAGGGATAAAGTGGCAGTTCTTCAGGCACTTGCATCCACAGTAAACAGGGTAAGTAGGACTTTTAGGGTTTTGTATTGAATATAAGTAATGTAATGTCCATACCTCTTTATTATTCAGAATTCAACTGCTGTGAATCTAGAGAGTTTCTTTGAAATTATCTAATTCATTCTTTTCATTTGACAGATGAGGAAACTAAGTCTTTTAAACAGTGTAAGTGACTGGCCCAGGGCTGGTTAGGATGTTAAAGCTTTGACTTTTGTCCATGTCTTTTGTCCCCAGATTCAGTGTTCTCTTTCTATATCAGTAATCTTAAATGACATCATCTGAAAACTTGTTGAAATGCATGTTCCTGAGGGATGGTTTGGGTGTGATGACTAAAATTCAGGTAATGGTTAGAACAACCTGAAGAAATACTGCATCTGCCATGCTAGAAATAATGCAGCAAGTAAGAATGTTAGTCCTGGAACCAAATGTTTAGTTGCATAGCCAAGCACTAGCTTTGTGATCTCGAGCAAGTGACTTTACCTTGGAATGCTTCTGTTTCCTGATCTATAAAATGAGGATTGATTATAGCACCAAAATCAGGGTTAGGGTAAGAATTAAGTGAGTTACTATATATAAAAGAGTTTAGGACCAGTGCCTGGCACCAAAAAAAAAGGTTCAGGAAATGCTAGCTACTTCATTATTTCTACTTTTCTTGTTGATTTCTTTTTACTTTTCAAAAATTACTTTGTTGGCAATTCAGGAATAGCGTTTAGAGTCTGATAGATACACTGAAACCCTGATTGTTTATCATTAACTGGAAACAACTTTTAATTTTGAGTCTAGGGGAAGTAATACAAAATAATAAAGTCCCTTCTGCCACAATATGGATACTGTTCTGGTTACCTAGTGCTGCTCTGAGAAGAAATGTACCATGAATGGGATGGCCTTAAACAGGAGTTTATTCTTACAATTTGGAGGCTTTAAGTCCAAGTTCAAAGTGCCAAGCTTTAGGGGCTGGGTGAAAAAGCCTCTCAGCCTTGGGCTTCAGCTCTGCCCCCAGCTTCTGGCCCACTGAAGCTAGAGGCTTTCTTCACTCAGACAGCTGCTGGCTGCTGAGGCTGAGAAGCCCAAGATTGACAAGTAAAAAGGCACAGTCCCGATGTTACCAAACCACACGGCAGGCCATTAACTTAAGTCCATCGTAAGTCCCAAGGTTGGCAGACCATAGCAGGCTGCTGAGCAACGACAGGGCTACGTGCAGGGTCCAAGTGTGCCATAGGCTAGAGACCATTCCCAAGGCTTCTCCTTATATACAGGAAGCAAACCACATCCCAAAGGCAGCTACTCAGCTGCCTGTGGTAGATCCCACCATGGAGTCGATTGCCAGTCTCATCATGGGGAATAACTACCACCAGCCGCCTAGCCTCTCTACCAGGCCCAGCCAAGTTGACACACAAACATAACTACCACAGATACTGACCCTTCAGACCATTATCACAAATATCCAGAGTTTTTCTTTTATTATAGATGTTAAATATGGGATGTTAGGTCAAATGTGTACTGATACACTTTAGCAGTTGCTAAGGAAGGGTTTTTTAATACTGTGTTTCCCCACTTGCAAGGCATTGAGATTTTCAGCAGTTCACTTATCTATAAATAGGCACTTGAAATGTAAACTATAAGTCTTTGAGATGGTCTTACTCTTTTAATGAGACTGGTGCAGTGTGTGTGCTGTGTGCCATTTAGTCGGTTCCAACTCCATGACCTATAGGAGAGAATAGAACCACCCTATAGAGTTTCTTAGGCTGTAATTTTTACTGGAGCAGATTACCAGGTAATTCCTCCTGAGTGACTGGTTAGGTCAAACTGATGACCTTTTGGTTAGCGCCCAAGTGCTTAACGATTGCACAGCCAAGTCTCCCTGAATGGCCCGGGGCCACCTTCAAGTCACAAGTAGAATTGTGTGACATACTTGCCCTTAAAATGTAAGTAATTATTCACCAATTGTATGTTGTACCCTTGTAATACTTACCAAGCACTGTAGCAAACCAGATAGAAATAGATTCTGACTCATAGAGACCCATAGGACAGAGTAGAACTGCCCCATAGGGTCTCCAAGATTGTAAATCTTTATGGAAGCAGACTGCCTCATCTTTCTGCAGGTGGTAGGTGGGTTTGAACCACTGGCCTTTTGGTTAGCAGCCAATTGTTTTAACCACTATACCACCAGAGCTCCTTAGCACTGTGCTAGACTGTAGAATTAAGACACATAATCTGTGAGTAGGGCTTAGAGAAGGACACTGAAAGATAAAATGAGGATTTTGGTAATGGAGACAGTTACCCTGGGCTATTATAGAAGCACTGAGAAAGAGGGTTCTTAACCCAGAGTAGGAGAGGACTTCCCAGAATAAGTGATAATTGGACTGATGCTTGGAAAATGAGAAGGAGGTGGTAGTGGGAAAGAGCTTTCCACCAGAGGCACCACTGTGAACAGAAGCAAAAGATGTAGGCTAAGTAGTAGTTTCATGTGGTTGGAATTGAGAATTTGAGAGGTAGAGGAATGAAAGATAAGGCAAGATCATGAATACCATACTGAGGATTTCTGATTTTTAGCTAAGTCCTCTGGAAAATGTTAAGCAAATGCTTTGTTTAAGCATGAAAGAACAGGAAAAAAAAAGTAGAAGAAGTTTTATGCATTTGTCTGACATAATCAGACAAATTTTAGAAAAGAGAATGGGAAATGTTTCCACCTGAAGGTATGATAATCATGTCAAAATGAACATGTCCAAAACCCTGCAGGCCTACTCCTTGCACGTTTTTTGCTGTCACAGTAATGAGGGAGTTGTCTTTGGCTCTCCTTTCTTTCATGCTGCACATTAGCAAATCCTTTGTTTCTTCCTTCAAAATAATCTCTGTTGGAAGTCCCCACGACCATTCCCAAGCTCAATGATTTACTAGGAGGACTCTCAGCTATAATTGTGTTTATGACTGAGATTTATTAAAGCAATGGATTACAAAGCAAAATCAGCAAAGGGAAAAGTGCATTGGGTAAAGTCAGAGGATTCCAGGCATAAACTTCCAAGAGTCCTTACCCAGTGGAGTCACACACCAAAACCAAACTCTGCTTTTGAGTCTATTCCAACTTATAGTCACCCCCTTTGGGTTTCCAAGGCAGTAAATCGTTATGGAAGTAGATTGCCCCATCTTCCTTCTGCAGAGTGGCTGGTGGGTTTGAACCTCTAACCTTCTGGTTAGCAGTCCCTGTGCCATCAGAGCTTCTGTGGAGTCACACAGGCACAGTTTCTTCCAGCAGTGAGTTGTGATGTGTGTGAAATGTGTACTAGGAAAATTCATTAGAGACTCAGTTCCCAGGGTTATTACTGGGGACTAGTCATGGAAGCAAGGAGATCTGGTGGCGTAGTGCCTAAGGCATTTGACTGCTAACCAGAAGGTTGGTGGTTCAAAATCACCAGGCACTCAGCAGAAGGAAGAAAGACACCAGTCTGCTTCTATAGAGATATATGGCCTCAGAAACTCATTGAGGTCGCTATAAGTTGGAATTGACTCTGGCAGTGGGTTTGGGGCTTATTGGGGGTTTTAGTCACATGACGTAGGAGGAGTCCCTAAGTGGTACAAATGGTTTTAATGTGCTGCACTGCTAACCGAAAGATTAGAGGTTGTAGTTCACCCAGTGGAGCCAAAGCCATTGAAAACCCTGTGGAGCATCGTTCTGTCGTGGCACACATGAGTTGCTATGAGTTGAAATCAACTTGACAGCCATTAGTTTTGTCAGGTAGGCACCCTCTGCCTACCATGTAACAAAATTTCATGCTTCCAGAAGGAAAGCAGTTGTCTAACAAATATCTACATTGTATATTTTCGGCAGTGACGCACTCTTAACAATTCTGAGAATGATGAGAACCCTCTCAAAATAATTGAATGGGAATAAGGGGAGAAAGTCTGTGGGTTCAATTTTAGGGTGGTTAGTGCCAGTCACAGCAATGGAGAAGATAGGAGGAAAAGTAGGTTTGTCAGGCAAGTTCAGTTTGGGGACAAATTTAGTTTGAGATGTCTGTACTATAGGACCAGACTGGAGAAGTTGTTTCTCTGAGACCATGGAGAATGTGAAATTCATTGAGAGAGAAGAGTTGAGAGGCAAATAGAAAGACTAAGTCCAGTAAGTTAAAAGAAGTCCAGCATTTCACCAGAATTAAGAGTTTTTGTTTAGATACCTAAGCAAGTATCTAAGGGTGATAGAGAGAAACAGTGGCAGAGGCATGGATCAGTTTTTGTGTCATCAGAGTAGTCCAGAGCAGTTAGCTTAGAGCTGCTCTCTAACTTGCCTTTACATACCTGCTACATCTTGCTAGAGAGTGGTATGTTGTCATTGGGTGCTGTCAAGTTGATTCCGACTCATAGTGACCCCATGTGACAGATTAAAATTGCTCCATAAGGTTATCTTGGCTATAATCTCTACAGAAGCATACTGCCAGGTCTTTGTCTTACAGAACCACTGGGTTAACAGCCAAGCACTTAACTGAAGATGAAATGAGTGTGGAGGGAGAGGGACTTTGAAAGTGGCAGCAGGAAGCTAGGAGAAATATAGTGTGTGTGTGTGTGTACATATATATGTATATAAATAAAAGGTCTGGTGGCGTAGTGTCTAAGGCACTTTACTGCTAACCCGAAGGCTGGTGGTTCAAACCCACCACTCCTTGGAAGGAAGACTGGGCAATTTACTTCCCTAGAAATACCGCCTCGGAAACCCAAGGAGGGGTCGCTGTGAGTCGGAATCGACTCAACAGCAGTAAGTTTGGTTTTAGGGTTTTATATATAGACTTCAGACCCCAGATATGAGCAACCTACCATTGAGAGCTGCAGGTGAGCACTTCTCTCGGGAGAGTCTAGGTCAGTAAGATAAGCTGGCAAGAGTACAGTCAGAATAGATTATGGGTGAATTTTTTTTTTTTTTTTCCTATGAAGCAGATGTTCCCAAAGGCCCAGGAAAGAGGATTCAGAGAGAGAAGAGGAATAGCAAAAATAATTTTGGGACAGTTCCAAGTGTGACCTTTGGTTGTGCTAGGGAATTGATTTTGCAAAGAATTCTACCTAGAAAATTTCCAGTATAGAACCTTAGGTAATAGGATGTGGAGAAACCGCTGCTGTTCCCACTGAGGGCCCAGTAGTATCCTTGCCCATTTGGAAGAGGGATTCTAAGATGAAGTTGAGCATGGTATGAATAATGATCATGCTTTGAAGGAAAGCCTAGTCCAGCACTAGCTAATTCAGAGGATTATTACTTAGAGTTTGAAAATGCAGTAGTTCTGATGATAGCAAGACTTGGCTCTTAAAAGAAGCAGTCTATAGGTGAGCATTTGTTGACTTTAAGTTCTGCATAATTATGCCCAAGTCTTGAAGAACTAAGAGAACAGTATAGATATTAGCGTATGTGTTCTGTGTGTGTGTGTATGTGTACATACACATACATAAATAGTTTACATGCATGTTACATATATAATTAAAACTTCTTTTACAGAATTTTTGATCATCACTAGAACTCACAAAGTCCTCTTAATAAAAATCTAGCTTAAGTGACTTCTCTATCTTCTCCACAGGACACCACAGCTGCCCCTTATGCATTTCAGGATGATCCTTATCTCATACCAACAACCTCTTTGGAATCTGTGAGTATTTTCATGTAACTTTTCTAGTATTGTGTTTTATTTTGCTGGTTTTGGGTACAAGAATGCATATATTACTTGTGAAACTGTTAAGCTTGTAAGTGCTGATAAAATTGGTAGACTTTCTGAAACCTTTTACTGGTTTTACCAAAAGTTTTAAAGAGATTGGCTATGGAGAGTGTTGCTTGTGGTTTTGAATACTTAGGAGCCTTTCATAGTTTAAATGAACTATACATTTAGTGTTCTGACCTCCTCTAACCCTACAAGAGGAAGACAGGATTACCAGCAGTAACCCAAGGCCTAT